>NW_028327177.1:24682565-24997208 GCF_987537825.1 Furipterus horrens | reverse complement strand
AGTGGCGTGTAATGCTCCAGAATAGGTATCAATTTAAACATGAATATATTTAAATTTTCCAAACGGAGGGTAATGAGTGACGTCCGTTTGCCAAATTATTTGTGGGGCTAGTCCCCGAGGGTTTACACCCGTGCTGGGGGGTGCTTGCCCACAGCCTGACAGTCTGCACATTCTCTGATAATGTGCCTAGCCTGGGAGCATGGAAGGCTAAATTCTCAGCAAAGTGTGTGACTATTTTGATGATAAAACTGATGGGAGGCAACTGCCTTTTGAAAGGTTGCCTTCTGCCATAGGGCCAGGAAGGCCTGTATGGGAGCGAATATGGGTGATAAACAAACAGTGCTCCCTTTTATCCAATAGTTTTTGATAAGACAAAAATAGATTGAGTAATTGAGGATCAAGAGACCCCTTAATTAGGGCCTGCTCTAGATGAATAACAGTATATACAGTATATCCTGAGTCACAAACTAAATTTAAGGGCTCATGGGGCCACTGCTGCAGAGCCATAATGGGTTCTGCTATCTCCGCCCGTTGAGTAGTTGCATGTCCACGGGTGACACAATGTTTCCATTCTAGGTCCTCTTGCCAGGTAATGGCAGCCTTCCCTGACTTTCCTGACCAATCTACAAATATTGTCTTTGCTCCTGATATTGGTGCCTGGCTTAATTTATCCTTTAGCCAAATTTTTAATTTTGGAATATTTTGCAAAAGCTTGTCAGAAGGAAGACTGAGTTCAATTTTTCCTACATAATCAGCCACAGCACACTGAAATTCTAAAGACTGACTAAACATTTGCTGTAAATAAAGCTACGTGAGAGGAACATGAATGACCGCTGGGTCTTGGCCAAGAAGTCGCTGAGTCCTCTCACGGCCCTTGACAATTAAGTGGCAAAGAGGTGTTATATACTTGATGATAGTGCGCTGAGGCTGACAAGGGAGAAATAGCCATTGGATCATGCTTAGGTGTGGCTGCAATTGGCCTATTAATCCGGTAGGAGTATCTGAGGTTGGAAAGCAGAAGAGCCTGACAGGACACTGAGGGCTAATTCTTTCTAGCTGCTGATTACTTATATGCTGATAGACAAGGTTTAACTCTTCTATTGCCTGTGGAGACAGGGTTTAGATCAGAGTCTCCTTTTAAGGTGCTAAAAAGATGAGTTAATTGGTGGGTAGTAATGCCAAGGATTGGCCATATCCAATTGATAGTGACTAACAACTGTTGGAGATTATTAAGAGTTAAGGGTCTTGGTGGAATAATTTGAATTACTTGAGGCCGAATAGTTCTATGAGAGATCACATAACCTAAGTACTTCTAAGGCATTGACTGCTGTACCTTTTCAGGTGCAATTTGTAAGCCTGCTTGGGCTATAGATTGCTGTAAATGAGCAAAGGTATTAGCTAATTGCCCTTGAGATTGGGCAACGACCAGAATATCGTCCATATAATGGTATATGATGGACTTGGGATGCTGCTCTCTAGTGGGCTGTAAAGCCTGATGTACAAAATGCTGACAAATAGTAGGACTATTTAGCATGTCTTGTGGCAAGACTTTCCACTGGAACCGTTGCAGTGGCTGAGAATTATTAAGCACTGGGGTGGAGAAAGTGAATCATTCTCTATCTTTTTCTGCTAGAGGTATTGTAAAAAATGTCTTTTAAATCTATGACTAAGAGTGGCCAGTCTTTAGGTATGCAGGCTGGGTTAGGGATGCCTGGTTGTAAAGCTCCCATTGGTTGAAGAATTTCATTAATTTTTCTAAGGTCATGTACAAGTCTCCATTTTCCAGATTTTTTAGGAACTATAAAGATTGGAGTATTCCAGGGGCTATTAGAAGGTTCTATATGCCCTGCCTCAAGTTGTTGTTGAACTAATTCATGAAGTTTTTCCAATTAATCACCCTTTTGTGGTCACTGGTCAACCCACACACTGGTATGTCTTTAAGCCAGGTGAGAAGTAGAGGAGATATTGGGACAGCGGCCATTAGGGATAATGCGGCAGGGTAATTTTCATTTCCCATTGAGTAAGAAGGTCCCTTCCCCATATATTTAATGGGGCCAGGAGGACAAAGGGTTGAATACGCCTCTCTTGGCCACCTGGGCCATAACACCGAAGCGACCAGGCACTTCTTTTAGGCTGGGCAAGATCTCCTATGCCTGTTAGGGGAGTATCAGCCTCTATTAGGGGCCATTCTGAGGGCCAGAATTGGTTAGAAATCACTGAAACATCAGCTCCAGTATCTAATAGTTCAGGGAAGACTTTACCCTTAATTTTAACCTAAATTACAGGTTTATTTAATTGAATAGAAGTTGTCAAAAGACAGATTGATTATTTGCACTTCCAATATTCCCCTCTCTCTGTACAGCATTCTGGGTTTTAGGTGCTATACAGGGGAGAAGGAGCTGCGCTATACAGGTGCCTGGAGAAGTAACATGGTATCCTGAAGCCTGCAGCATTAGTTCAATTTCTCCTTCATAGTCTGAATCAATAATACTTGGTTGAACTAAAATTTCTTTAGTAGTGACACTAGATTTTCCTATAATTAGTCCTACTGTGCCTTTAGGCAATGGCCCCCATACCCCAGGAGGAGCCAGGAAAATTTGATCCTGTTCCTTTAAGATTAATTCCCTGGTGGAGACCAGGTCCATTCTGCATTTCTCCCTGTGGCAGCACTGAGCTCTGGGACTGGACACCTCCCCTGCATCCAAAATAACTGTCTGCCTGTCTCTGCAGAATTCCTGTTGTGGGGTGGGGCGCCGGAGCCCCCCCACCCCCATCTATTTCCCTGCTGTTGTAAGGGGTTCCCATCTTATCAAATTTTGATCGGCACTGATTGGCCCAATGCTTGCCTTTTCGGCACTGGGGGCACAGCTGATTAGGAGCTCTTGGTTTTTTTTGAATTCTTAGGCACAGAACGGCATTCTCGCTGCATGTGGCTGGGCTTGCCGCACCGAAAGCATTTTTGGTTCGTAGAAATGGCAGCAATTAGCAAGGTATCCTTGTGCTCCTCAGTCCCTATATTTTGGCATGCTTTTAAATATTGCCCTATGTCAGTAAAAGTAGGTTTTACTGGGGTAGCACCTTTTTACAATCATTATTGGCATTTTCATAAGCTAACTGCAGCAATAAGGTTTGAGCCACCTCCTGGCTTTCTACCTGCCTTTGGATTGCTTGTTGCAATCTATCTATAAAATCCATATACGCTTCCATGGCCCCTTGGCGAATGTTAACAAATGAGCTCAGACCATGGACATTGGATTCCGGGACTTGCCTCCATGCCTTCAAGGCGATGGCCGAGCACTGGGCAAAAACCCGGGGATCTAAAGCAGCTTGAGCTTTGGCTGTATTATACGCGCCAGTGCCAGTGAGCATTTCAAATTCAAAAGGAATTTGGTGGTCTGCCTTACTGCTGCTTGGTGACGGCAGCAGTCAGTATACTCAGTGAGCCAAATTGTGTACTGATCTGGAGTGAGAATGGTTCTAACTAAGCTCTTCCAGTCACAAGGAGTCATAGTGTACCCCTCTGCTATTGCCTCAATTATTCCAGATGTAAAAGGGGACTGGAGCCCGTTCTCTTGAACACTCTTTCTTAGTTCTTTGAATATTCCAAAAGGTAAGGACTCATAAGTTACTTGTCTTCTCTGGCCTTGCCTCACGATTATGGGAAAAGTTGAAATAGCTTTCCCATCATTGGCTTTTGCCTTTCCCGCAAGCAGCTGTGCATATCTGGGGAGGTTTCATTAACAAGCAGCGGAGGCGGCGGTGGGAGTGGGGGCGCTGGTTCTGGCGCGGGCCAGCTTTCAGGTTCTTTGTCTCAGGGCGGGAGAGGTGACTTGGGCAGGGTGGCCCTAGCTTCCACACCCCTGTGGGTGGCAGATTTAATGCTTTCTTGACAAAGTTCTCATCATAGATATTTATTCTTTCCTTTTCCTTCTGAATATTTGAGATGGCGGGACCGTCCTCCAACCTGAAAATTTCCTCCCCACTTACTTTGCTTTCAGTTTTTACTGAAGGAACATGCCGGGGAGTTAAAGCTGTGCGAACTACGCCCCAAGTAACTAAATTCTGATGACCTATAGGAATCCCGTTCTCCTGGAGACATTTAAGTTTCTGTCCTACTCTTTCCCAAACCTCTAAATCATATTACCCCTTATCTGGGAACCAGGGGCAGTGTAGATTTACTGCTCGTAATAGATTGAGTAAATTCTTTTGTTCCACCTTGTGAGAAACGCTCACAATAAAAACTGGGACACAGGACTTGAGCAGTAAAACGAGGCCTTTATTCACGAGTCTGCAGAGCCGGGCGCACCCTCATAGCCAGGAGAATGTGCGCCCCAAGTAGACAAAGGAACCTGGTTTTATAGTCTTAGCTTCCCCACCCTAGCGCAACTAGTTTCCCCTCCCCTCTCCTCCTTCCCCGTTTCTCCATGACCGGATACTCCGGAGGTACAATCTAACGCGTTCATCTAAATGCCCCTATTGTGATTTGTGAATATGCTAATGTTATCCACTCCCTTCTCAGAGATCCTTTAATTACATTTGCCCTTAAGACCCTTTAATTACATTTGCCTTTTGTTACCAATGACTTTGCTACTGGTTTGGGAGTCACTATGACCTTGTTTCTAACAACCTGACATCCTGCAGCTTTTAGGAACCGAAAGAGCCGGTGGAAATAAACATCCTGTTCTTTAGAAAGACCCGTCCCCATGATAGAAAGAAAACAGAAACAGAATTTTTATGAAAGAAAGTTATTTAGCTCTCTCCCTCTCTCTTATATATCAATCCTAAGTTGGGAAACACCACAGGGTTGGGGCTGTCGTCGTTTTTACAGTGTGTCTAGAGTTGCATGAACTTTGTCTTCTGGCTGGCGGGAAACCTAGTGTTTCTCTCTTGGTCCACATTCCAGCTTATCCTGTCACAGATTCTTGTTCATTGGCGAGTACCCCTAGCGGGCGTGCTAACTACTCGTCCCGTGCCCGCAGTGTTGTGGCAATTTTTTGAGAGGAGAGAGTGAAAATGAATGTGAGTATATAGACAGGAACAGAACAGCCGAGAAATTTTTAGAAAAGAAAGGAGAAAATTTAGAAAAGAAAAGAAAGCTCCCTTCCTTTAACTGAGCATGCCGGCGGCCTTACCAATGAAGATGATGCCGCTGTCCCTCCGTTCGGAATGATTTTGCCAATTTTTCCCTCTGTCTAGGCGTGCTGCCCACAGTCCTCGGATCGTAGCCGGTGGCACTTCAGCGAGTCCTCTGCCCCACGTTGGTGCGCCACCTGAGAGAGACTCTGGGTCCCTCGGAGTGGATGAAGAAACTACTCATTCTCCATCTGAGGAAGGAAGGGAGGGGGTTTTCTCTAGTGGAAAATCGCCCTCGTTTCTTTATTAGACAGGGTTTTTATCCACTCTCCACATGCAGAAGTACTTAAGAAAAACATGCAGCCCTTCCCCAAATGGTAGGGAGTGAAAGGGAAATGCAGATCAATACAGGGTTGAAACATCCAGGTATTTTACACAAGGTCAAAAGCATTTCCTCTTACTTAATCATTCTGTTCTTTACATTTTACTGACAAGGATTTGAGGCTTTACAGAGAAAAACAGAGCAGGTTCCCTTTTCCTTCAAAGCCACTTTGTATTTCTATTCTATCTTTAAAATTCCCCGAAGGGTGGGATTCAGAGCAGGCCTGGAAGACAACCTGTGGCTAAGGGTCTGGTGGGGCGTGGCTCCGCACAGTGGTCAGAGTCTTTAAACCAAACCTGTCTGCTTCCTTCATCTCCCCATGCCTGTCTGTCCCCCACAATTGGCAATATAATTAGCAACAATTCAACCATTTTTTATTGGGCACGTTCTACATATTCCAGGGCCTGGGCTTAGCCTCTTATGTGCATTAGTTCATTGACTACTCACAATAACTCCATTAGGTGGGTTTTTATCATCCATAGCTCGCAAGGATGGGATTATACACTGGCTGTCATGGCATAAGCACTCACTGAACAGTAGCTATTGTTTAAAATCATTGCTATTACTTCCATGAAAAACGTCCATAGGCAGTGATCAGGACAATTTCAGACTCTTACTTGGACCTTGAAAAAGAGATTTAGTTTTGATAGATGGAAACAGGGAGGAGGCAAAGGGCAGTCTAATATGAAGCCAAGGATGAAGGAAAGAAACTATAAGGAGTATGTGGGCAATGAGGAGTAACTAGCTTGTTTGAATTGCAGAGTTTGTATAGAGGCATATTTGGATCCATGCCTGAAAATATAACTGTGGGTCCAATTTTGAAGCTTTTGTAGGCTGGAAAGTTTAGACATGAATTTCAAGGCAGTAAGAGCTCACTGGAGGTTTCTTATTGTTCTGGATTTGGTGGTGAAGGGAAGGACATGGAAAGGAATTCATTTTAGAGATATTGCAGTATTCCAGGTTTAAAGTGATAAAGTCAGAGCCTGAACCAGGATAGTGTCTGTAAGAACAGAAAGGAAGGGGTGTGTGTGAACAAAATTATGAAAAAGGACTTGCTAGGACCTGGAGCCAGGTGAAAATTAAGAGGAAAATGGAAAATCAAAGAGGAGTTTGAGTCTTAATCTTGAAAAACTTATAGTATTATTTCCCAAGAAAGAAGATGGTTTTCAGATATAAAGGGGTAGGTCTGACTTTGAACACATTGATATTGATGAGAATGAAACATCTAGGTTAAGCTGTCTACTAAGCAGTTGCAAATGTGGGATGAGTTAACAGTTTAACTTCTAGTAGAAGGAACGAAGAATGGAGAAGCCATCCTTTGGGAAAACTCATCTTTCATGTGTAAAGGAGAAAGGGAGCCACTGCAGGAGAGGAAGGAGAGGTTTGACATGTAGAAAGAAAAGTGACAATGTAAGCAGGTGTCAGGTGAGCCAAGAGAGGAGACAGATGGAAGATAGGGAGTAGGGGAGGGTGGTCAAAAAGGAAGGCAACCATGGTAACCAATAGACATTTGTGGGGGCCACTCACCTTCTGATGACCTTCTTGCTTCTGAATGACACACAAGCCAAGGTTATAAGGGCTAAGGAGAAAGAGAAAAGCTCTGAGGAGTAAAAATTGTAGGTCCTGCATTAATATTTTTATTCACAGCCCCCAAAATGAATCTTAGTCATGGCCAGGGGCACCATCTTTGAATACAGCAAGTCTGTCATTTAAGTCCTTGTCAACTTCACCTTGAACTATCTTGAATCATCAGTTAGGATTCTTTGGCTGCAAGTAGAGAAACACAGACTCAAACTAGTGTAAACAATACATTGGAAGTCCTGAGGTAGAGTAGAATTTGCAGTTGGCTTATTAGTCATTAAGGATCCAGTTTTATTTCATTTCTCCTCTCTGCTCTCCCCATTGGATGGCTGCTGCAGTTCCAGATATCACAACTGAACTATAACTATTTGTAAGAAAAGGAGAGACCACTTCTTCCTGTAACTCTCTCCTAGAAGTGAAGAAACTTCACAGAAGCCTGTCAACAGGCTTCCCCTCCTGCTTCGTTGGCCAGAAATAGGTCATCTGCAAACATCTGTCACAACCATCTCAAGCAAGGGGTGAGATATGCAGAAATTTGTGATTGTGACAAGTCAGGAATTCACTATAAAGTTGGCATATAAGTACCAGTCTCTGAGCTAGTGAGTGAGCCTAGCTAACATCTTAAGGTGGCAATGTGACCGTAAGTTATTACATGATTCCAATGAACACTTACAATACAGGGAGATATTGTTTCAATTTTACAGACAAACTGAGAGTATTATATACTCTTGTTGTTAATCAAGAATTTGGAAATCTGAGACTATCATGGGACTAGTACTAGGGTTCTGAGCTGGGGCACTATTGACATTTTGAATCAGTTAATTCTTTGTCTTGTGCCTGGTAGGATGTTGAGCAGCATCCCTGATTTCTATCTACTAGATAACAGTAGCATTCCTCTCCCACAGGTTGTGACAAGCAAAAATGTCTCCAGACATTGTTAATTGTCCTCTGGTTGAAAACCAATGGTCTAGTATATTCCATTTATTAACCCTGACCATTTATTAACTCTAAAAATTCAAGATATAAACTACAAACCATTTTCAACACTTCATCTCCATCTGGGGCTTAGTTCTTCAACTAAGTCTACTAAATGTTGTTGATGATAAAAACAGACATTTTGATGTAATGAACATATTTTGCATAAATATTTCCCTGTCTTTTCCATTATTTTTATCCTAATGTGGATCAAATAGAATAAGCCTTTTTTTATTTTTATTTTTATTTTTATTTTTATTTTTCATGTGGATCTCTTCTTCTTCTCCGAATGAGCCTTTTTAAGGCTTCTCATTAACACTCTCAAATTGCTGACCGTAAAAGTTGTATCAATTTATTGTACATTTCTTCAACAGTGTAAGATTCTATCTTATCACACCTTCACCAGCATTGGCTATTGTGTAAATATTTCTATATTTGTTAATATAAGCTCTTATTTATATTTTTTTTATAAATGATTATATTTATATTGTGTTATATTTTTGAGCACTAATGAGAGTGAACATTTTCCCTTATGGTTTAGTCAGTGATGTTTCCTCTTTTCTCAATTGTTCATACTTTTTGCTCATTTGTGTGTTGGGGTCATATTGATGGTTCTTATCACTCTGAGCTCTTTATATTACGTAACTTGTACAGCATATATTTCTACTAAAGAAGCTCATATAAAGCATATGATCTTAGTCTTTATTAAAGTTTGAGGTGGATAGCTAAGGATTTACATCAAGCAATTGAAGCAAATCTCTAATGGAGTTCTAAACACTCCTATTTTTACAAGCCCTTTATTGTGTTGCTTCTTTCTCTTCTCTTTTCCTTTCACTTGCCTAAGTTTCCACTCCTGCCTTCACCCCACCCCCTCACCATTCCTGTTCCTTTCCAATCTGTTGGAAACTAGTTTAGTTATGTCTTTGCTTACTTTGTCTCCATTTACCTAAGCTCTCAGTATATCTTCCACTCTACTAGTTTATCAAGGTATTTCCTATACAAGGACATTTCCTTTCCTAAAGGAATACCACTACCAATTCAAGATTTTTTGATATTGTAGCGGGGGGAGGTGAAAAATGATTTTGATTCCTATTGTGCTATTAGTTTTAAATAATTTCCTTTGTTTAATTAATACATTTATCTTTTCCTTTGAAAAAACAAACCTCTATGCATTTTTTTCAGTGCTTTGAGCTTAAAAGGTGCTTCTAGATGGAGAATATTTAGATGGTTGGAAAAGGAGGGAAAGGTGTGCCATGCCTTTTATACATACTTAGATACATAGTATGTATGCTCTAACATACTAGTATAGAAAAGTGAGCTTCCTTTCTCTTTATAAAACACATTCTCATACTATTAGAAGTCATCTGAAAGCAATCATGTTCTGCTTATATTCAACATGTTGGCTAGGTTTTTGCATGAAATATGAGAGGCCTAGAGGTAACATTTATTGAACACTGCATTATAATGCCTCTCATGTATAACACGGTGTTTAAAACATTGGAAAATGTCAGGTCATAAGTGGATGTACTTGAATTGAAAAATTAAGAAATCAAGATGAGAATTGTGCCTTAGGCCCATACACAAGCATAAAGAAACCAAAATGTTTCAAATGCAGACCCTAAAATTGCACTGTCCAAACCAGTTGCCACTAGCCTCCTGTGGGTATTTAAATTTTAATTAAAGTGAATAACACTTTAAAATTCAATTCTTCAGTTACACTAGCCATGTTTCAAGTGCTCAATAGCCATATAAGCCTGGTGGGTACCACATGAACAGCACAGAATAACATTTCCATCATCGAAGGAAGTTTTATTGAACAGTGCAGATCTAACAAAATATTGCCTTTAGGCCCATGTTGTGATGCTAGATAAAATCTTTAGAACACCCTCTGTCAAGTTTCCAAAGCTGTGTTATAGAACTGGTTGTTGGAATTGCCGGAACTTCATTCAAAAGCGGTGAAAAGCATCAAGTTGGGAATAGGCTGGTTGGTTGTTACTCTCTGTCCAACCTAACACTGAGGCTCTAAGAAATTCTGTGGTGAATTTCTACAGGAACACAACAGCAGAAAAAGCATAGGATGGGTCAGAAAACCTGGGTCTTATATTATATGGTAAAAATGGGGACCACTTAAGCCTGGATGCTGTGGCTCAGTGGATTGAGCATCAGCCTGCGATCCAGGTGTTGGTGGTTTGATTCCCAGTCAGGACACATGACTAGGCTGCACCTCAGGTCCCCAGTTGGGGGTGTGAGTGAGAGACAACCACACAGTGATGTTTCTCTCCCTCTCCTCCTTTCCCCTCTCCCTAAAAATAAGTAAATAAATAAAGAAAACAAAAAAATTATTTTTTTTAAGTCCATAATAAATTTTTTACAAAAGGGAACCATTTATTAGGTGTTTCCTATGTGCCAGGTGCTGTGCTAAATATAGACTTCATTTAATCCTTACAATACCTCTACAAGGTACGTATTATTACCACCATTTTACAGTTGAAGAATTTGAAGTTTAGAGGCCTAAGATCACACAGCTAGTCTGTAGTGGAGCCCGGATTTAAACCAGATGTCCATTTATTCCCTTCTGTGACAACAGCTGTTGACCTATGGTTCTTCACTTTTCTCATCTGTAAATTTAAAGAACTAAGTTAGAAAATCACAAAGTTCTCTACCATTTCTGCAACTATTTTCAAAATTAGAATACCATCTATCTTCCCATGCCAGTGAAATATATAGGGTTTAGAAGAGAGGCTTGCTACCTTTCCTGCCCAACCCCCAAATGATATGCTTCCTCCTGTCCCTGCCTTTGTCCTGAAACCTTCCTTGGTTTCCCATTCTGATGTGGTTTCAACTATTTATGTTTATCACACACTGCACTTAGCCCTTAACTAGATAACGTAGCTAGATAATATGCTCAAGGAGTGATCAGCTCCAGCAGATAATCCTAAAAAAATTAGCTCAACGCCTAGTGCACAGTAAATACCGCGTGAACTTTTATGGAATTAACTGCAAGTGGACTGGAAGGGGAATGTGAACCAGCTGAAGTGAAAAGGACATTACTCAGAAAACGGGGCTTCTGAACAAACGCCGAGTGGAAGACCCTCTGTAGAGAAGTACCAGCCGGCAGAAGCCTGAAGAAGTGAGGCAACGTTAACAACGGTGGCAGTGACACTTATAGGGGACGAACGAGACTCCGCCAGAAACTCCACCCACCACGGGACAGGGACGCCGGCGCCGACTCCCGGGTCTCCCAGGTCCCCTGGATCCTCCCAGACCCGCCCTTCTTGGGAGGTCGCAGGAGAGGCTGCGGCTGCGCAGTAGCGCGCGCGGAGGCGGAGCGGCGCGCACCGCGGTCAGCTGACTGCTCCGGCTGGCACGTGACTTGCTCCTTGGGCGCCGAGGTCGAGGAAGCTGTGAGGCCGGAGCTTAGGTCTGGGAGGGATGGAGCGTTGAGCTGTTAACGTCTGCCAGGCTGCCTGCCTCCGTACCTGTTACTGCCGCCACTTCCTCGTTTGACACCTTCCTGGGTCAGTGAGCGATGGCTCCCCGATGGGCGTCCTGGTCAGGCTGAAGCTTGCGCTGCTGTCGCCGGCTGGGAGGGATGGGGGCGGGCGCGGGGCCCGAGGCTGTGGCGTTGGAACTGGCAGGGTGGCTGTGACTGGTTTCTCTGCACAGGTTCGTGGTAACCTTGGGCCCGGGCTCCGTCTTTAAAGAAGAGGAAGGAGGGGAAAAGCGAAAGGGCCCCATGGGCTCCTCGATGGCAGAGGCAGAAAGGAGAAACACTGCGGTCTGGGACATTTCTCCTTAGATTGGGAGGTGGTCACAGCGTCCCCACGCCCCCTTGATTGATGGGGATGGAGGTGGTAGAGTTGCTCAGATGAGGACCTGGGCTGATGTGTGTGAGGGCATGGCGAGCGCAGAAGCCTTTACTGGGTGTTGGCGGATGGCAGTTCAAAGGGGCTGGGAGTCCCTCCGTGTAGGGGTCCCTCACAGAGGACCCAGGGTCCTTGTAGGCAGGGGAAAACAAGAATCCAGAGAATTCAAACCATTTATTAGAATGCGGGAAGGGCAGGCAAGAAACCCCTGAAAAGAAGCTTGAGGGGAGAGTCACATAAGGCAAATTGAATCGCCTGACCCAGAGGAGTTAGGGGAAGCTACTGTTCTTCTCAGAGGAAAAATGGAGTGTGTTAGGGGAAAAACACTGCAGTGAGCGCTCCGTGCTTAGCAGTGCTCTGGGAGTGGAGGGGTGGGATGTCAACACCTCAGCCCGAGGAGTTGGCACCAGTGTGGGGGAGATAAGTGACACACATGACACCCTGACATAGTATGAGGTTATATGTAATTATCAAAAAGAATGCTAAGTGATTTGGAATTGTGGAGCAGGTGCAGATGCGTATGAGCTGGCACTGTCACGAATATCCTGGAGGAAAGATAACTGGGGTTAGGTCTTGGCACGCTGGTGGGATTTGAACAGGTGGAGAGAAATGGGGAGAACTTTCTAGGAAAGCCGCAGGATTTGAAGCCTGAAGGTGAGGGAAAAAAATGCTTGTAGGGGAGTCAGAAGTCTAGTTTTGTGGTGGATTTGAATTATGGAGAAGTGGGAAATAAAGTTGGGGTCAGGTAATGAAGACTTCTGAACGATTTATTTACTTATTAATTGAACACATACACGTTGAGCGATACGCCAGGTCCTGTGCGGAGGCTAGGATTGAGAAAACGGCCTCTCATAGAGCTTACAGTCAAGCGGAGGAGATGGATTTCAGTAAATAATCGTGTAAGTTTGATATTTGCTTTGCAGGAATAATAGCGTGATGTGAAAGAATTTTTAAAGGACATGGCCTTAATAGAAGGTTCCAAGAAGACTTTTTTGGAGGCTGTGGCTTTCAGGCTGACATATGAAAAGGAAGTGAAGGTGTCAGTGAAATCATTCCAGGCTGAGGGGACAGCGGATGTTAAGGCTCTGCGATGTGAGGAGGAATCAGGCTTTGGAGAAGCTGTAGGGGGACTAGCATGGTGGCCTCCGGAGGGAGCCACGTACGCCAGGCAGGCGGGTGGGGGAAGCCTGGGGTCAGGCCCAGCAGGGCTTTTATTCTTAAAAACAGGGAAACCAGTGACGATTACAGGCAGTGAAGTGAGTCAGACGTGGATTTGAAGAGAAAATGTTGAGAATGGAGGATGCAAGAGTAAATGAAGAGAGGCCGCTTCGGGAGGACATCGCTGTAATTTCACCAGGAGACGGCAAAGCAGTTGAAACTTTCCTGAAAGATTTTGAAGGCAGAATACTTTATGTCTTCCCAGAGGTAATTAAAGAGAATGTTAAAGTATACTGGCTTTTAGAGGCTAAGGATTTGGGGAAGGGAAAGAAGGATTCTATTTGCACCCCTCACTGAGGGTTGTTACAACTACCCCTAAGCAGTCCTGAGTCTGCACAGGGGAGGCTGGATCATTTAGGGGTTGATGGAAAAAAATCCCTTGCAAAAATCTGTTTTGGCTTTCCAAATTTACCCTTTAATAAAGTCATCTACTCCAGAATATCTTTTGTTGAACAATAGTCACAGGAAGGACTCGACTACCTTTCATGTTTATTCGCACAGGTCTTTGAGGGAAGTGGGTGAAAATGCTATTCATTGTATAAATAGGAACCTATCTAGGACTTTGGAACTAGGAAATAGATGAAGTGATTTGTCTAAGTCTGGCATAACTTCCACAGTAGCTGGTATATTGTTCCTGCTGGTTACCTACACAGTAACACAGTCACATCTAGAGAGAATGGTGAGTTTCTTGAAGTGCAGTGTTACCCAAACTTTGGGTGAACTTTTTCTAGTAGGACAGCTTCCAGAGATTTGGCAGCTGGTGGTCAGTGCTTTAAAAACTGGTTTCTGTACACTTGTGTAAAGCTATTCAGTTGGCGGTGATAGTGAACAACAAAGGTGAGCTGAAAGTGCTCAGGTTGTCAATCGGTTCTTCTGGCAAGAAGCAACTCTCAGACTGCTGAAAACTGAGCCTCAGGGTTGTGTCTCAGAATTCCTGGATCTTTTTATCTTTTGGTATGTCTTGCGGGGGACTAGACTAGATACAATCTAAAGAAACAGTATCTGGGGTCTGACTAACATAAATGCTGAAAGCTAGGTGGTTAAAGTAATTCTGCTTTTAAAACCGTGCAGGAAATGCTCATTTAAATTTTTTGGCACATTAGTCTTTAGGAACCTCATTAACATTAGTTTTTACAATCTAAAAAGGAACTTTTGGGCTTCAAAAGTCTGATTCTCTGACCCCCCACCCCCACTTATGAAATAATTCCATTGTCAAAAGAACAAAACTGGAATGCCAGAAGAAATCTTTGCAAAAGGATCTCCTTATGGTCCACCGGTCCTTGAACAGTCAGTCTTCCTTTTGAACTTGAATCTGCTTAGGGGCGACTACAGTTATGTAACTAAGTACCTCTTAATTAAATTTTGTTCTTGTCTATATTCTGATCTGTCTGCAAGAGTAAATCTTTTTCACTCTTTGGATATGGATTTTTATACAGTTTTAGTTGTAAATTAATTCATATTAAATTCCCATTTCACTGATGTTTTTAAGACATAGGAGAAACCATTAGCATAATGCTTTTGGAAAGATAGCTTAGGCAATGGGCCAGGGCAGTCTAAAATTTCCTGTTGACATGAGTGACCCTTGAAACTAGAAATTTCCAACTGTATTCTTAATAATGAAGCAAAGTGATTTTCCAGTGGCAAATCTACTTCAGATGTTATGTCATTGTGCAAGCCTGCTAAAAAGAGCCAGGTGGACAGTGGAGGAGAGGTGCTTTGGTTCCATCAGAGAATAAAAGATAGAGCATTGACTCTATACTTAAAATGAAATGCATGTGTATTTCAAAATAAAATGCCAGGTAAATGAAAAATTGGTGTTATGTAAAAAGAGATTGATATATCTTAGGATATTTAAGCAGGCTATCAATAAATAGGCTGTTACTTGTAAATTAAGCTGATTAATGGGTGGGTTAACTTTACCATGAAAGGTTTTTTTTAATGAATGAGCCTATAGGTTAGTGTGTTTCTGTGGGTGCTATTGGCATTTGGACAGTCCTAAATAAAGGACTAAATGCTGATAGTGACCCTCACATTGGGACAACCTAAAATGCTCCATTTCCAAACTCCTGAAGGAGGGAGGTACCATTTCGTTGGCAAATGCTATGTGTGGTCATCAGTTACGTGTTGGACAGATATCTGAGCACTTGTTAGTGACAGACACTCTCCTGGATGTTGGGACTATAGTAGTTAAGAGTAGTTTAATAAACTAGCATGTAAAATGTATGTAGTCACTAGCTGTGTGACCTTGGGCAAGTAATTTCATTAACTGTTGTCCTCTCATCTGCAAGTGGGGGTGGTGATAACATCCTTGAAAAACTTAAGTACAAAGTTGATTAGCATAATTAAAGTGCCTATTGCATAGGATGTACTCAATAATTGAGTGTTGTTACCAGTAAACAGAATCTCAAGCTTACTACAGTGATGAGTTGAGGAAAACTAACATGTTTTTATTCTTTTACTTGATGAATATCAGGTTAGAATACATTATGTTAGTACCTTCTAATGAAACGTGGTATTGTGGTCCAATCATTATTCTAAAATACCAGTCTGACAGAAAAGGGAAGTAACATTTTGGGAGCCATGAGTGTGTACATTCAAGAAATCCCGTGGCATGGAAGGAATTGTTTGCTCCTTGGGTGGTTGCTGAGTTGCCTGTGGCAGAGAGGAAGTCTCTGGGAACTTGGAAGGTTCTGATGATGACCTTGAGTAATAGGTATACAGTGCCCTCCTTGCCTTGTCTACTGATTTATCCAGCTTTACCAGAAATTGCAAGAAATTTTTTAACATTTAAAATCCTCTGTATTCTGTCCTCCATAAATTAAATAAAATTGTGCATTTCTTGAGCAATGAAAGTTTACCCAGATTTTGTTTGGCCCTGTACTTGATTTTATATATCCTATTGCTTTTCACTTTTTTTTAGGTTTGTAAGCTCCCGTGGACAGTATGCAATAAGTCAGTTGACATATTTAAGGTTTCTAAACTCCATAGAACAAAATCATTTCTGTATTACAGGGCTAACAATAGTGTGTGATTCTTGATGATGAAATGGCATTTAGCCATCTTATTAAAGCATATTTGCCATTTCTTGTAACATTCACTACATAATCACTATAACCACAGAAATGCCTGTTTTAGTGCAGTGATTCTGAAACCTGACTTATCATCTGAATTATCTGAGGTACTTAAAAGGAAAATAGAAAAACAAGAGTCTTGGGTCTCACCCAGTATAGATTCGTGGTATATAGGAGCAGATCAAGACCCTGGATATCAGAATCCAGTCCTCTCGTTTTAAAAATGAAATTTATGCAGACAGTGATTTGCAGAACTGTGATTAGATTCCAAGTCTTCATATTCCCAGTGCAGTGCTCTAGCTGTTTACTGTGTGCTCCCTGAAGTTGGCATTTGGGTTTTCTCTGGCTGTAATTCCCTGTGAGATAAGAATGCTCTTACCAGCCTTGATCTCATGCTTCAGAGTAGCTACTACCAATCAGTTTTGCTCTTCCCTTTTGTATTATCATCAGAGTTCTCTCTTACCATGCCATTTAATGAGTGGTTTCTAAACTTTTCAATGGTCTTTTCTTTTTTTTTAAGTATATTTTATTATGTTGTTACAGTAGTTCCAATTTCTTTTCCTTTTGCTCCTCTCTGCCCAGGACCCCCTTCCCTCCAGCAATTTCACCCCCCCCTTAGTTCATGTCCATGGGTTGTGCATATAAGTTCTTTGGCTTCACCCTTTCCTATATTATTCTTAACTTCCCCCTGTGTATTTTGTGCCAAACAATTATGCTTCTTAATCCCTGCACCACTTCCCCATTTCTCCCCCTCCCCCTCCCAGCTGATAACCCTCCAAATGATCCCCATACCTATGATTCTGTTCCTATTCTGGTTTACTTAGTTGGATTTTGTTTTTATTTTTTAGATTCAGCTGTTGATAGTTGAGAGTTTGTTGTCATTTTAGTGTTCATAGTTTTGATATTCTTTCTCTTAAATAAGTCTCTTTAACATTTCATATAATAATGGCTTGGTGATGATGAACTCCTTTAGCTTTATCTTGTCTGGGAAGTACTTTATCTGCCCTTCCATTCTAAATCATAGTTTTGCTGGATAGAGTAGTCTTGGTTGTAGGTCCTTGTTTTTCATCACCTTGAATACTTCTTGCCAGTCCCCTCTTGCCTGCAAAGTTTCTTTTGAGAAATCAGCTGACAATCTTATAGGGACCCCTTTGTAGGTAACTCTCTCCTTTCCCTTGCTGCTTTTAAGATTCTCTTTTTATCTTTCACCTTTGGCATTTTAATTATGATGTGTCTTGGTGTGGTCCTGTTTGGGTCTAGCTTGTTTGGGACTCTCTGTGCGTCCTGGTCTTGTATTTCTATTTCCTTCACCAGTTTTGGGAAATTTTACTTCATTATTGGCATGTTTAAAGTTGTCCCAGAGGTTCCTAAGCCTCTCCTCATTCTTTTCTGGTCTACTGTTTTTTTCTTATGTTCCAAATCATTGATTTGAACCTCGGTTTCCTTCCCTTCACCATTGGTTTTGTGTGGATTTTCCTTTGTTTCACTTAGCATAGCCTTCACTTCTTCCCTTATGCGTCCACCGTACTCAAGCATATCTGTCAAGCCTGTGAGCATCTTTATCACCAGTGTTTTGAATTCTGCATCTGTTAGGTTGGCTATCTCTTCATCGCTTAGTTCTCTCACTGGAACCTTGATCCATTCCCTCTTTGGGGCCAGACTTCTCTGTTTCCACATCCTGACAGGCTCCTGTGTTTGTTTGCCTCTGTGTCTTAGGTAAGCTATTGTTGCTGTTATGTTGTAAGGGGCGGAGCCTTAGGTATTCGTCAGTACAGAGTGACCCATTTCACCATGCTGTGGCGCTGTGTGTGTGGGAGGGGTCCGAGAGGGAACAAAGCTGCTCACTCAGCACTTGCCCCTCTTCCAGGCACTTCTCCCACCTTTGTATGGGACAGGCGCCTTTCTAGCTGTTGCCGAGGGTGTGTTCCCAGAGTGGGTGGGTCTGCAGACGTTGTAGGATTGTGGGGGCCCTTCCAACAGGCGGACTCTGCTGAGAGACTGGCAGTTTCCTCCGCCCCAGTCACCACAGGCCTGCACAGTCAGAAGCAATGAGGCTCTGTTTTCCCCGGCGCTGGGGCCGTGAGCTGTGTGGACTGGTCTGGGGCTGGGAATGCTCCCCAGGTGTCCCTCCTGACTTTTTAAAATGTGTGACTGCGTTTTCCCCTGGCCTGCCACTGCTGCTGCTGCCGCATCTGTTGCTGCCACCACACCATGTCCTCTCCACGCTGGCTCTGCCCCTCCTACCTGTCTGGATGAATATTTCTTCTTTATATCTTTGTTTGTTGGACTTTCATGCAGCTTGATTTTCTGGAACTTCTGGTTGTTTCTAGTCTTGAGGTAGTTGTATTCCTTCTTAGTTGTAGAGGGAGACACAGTGTGTCTGTCTACACCTCCATCTTGTCTGGAAGTCTCAATGTTCTCAAGTGTGAGGATAGTACGCTACTTTATTTTTTTAAGTGGGTATTTTGTGGGTTATTTTTTGTGTGTGTGTTTGTGTTTACATGCAGGAATTTATTATTTAAAAATTAAGAAATAGAAATACACAGAAAGAATGTAAACAAACATTTATAAACCACTCCTAGGAGATAATCTTTAAGTTAAAAAAAAAAAGTTAATACCTATATATGTCTTTGTTTCCTTTCTTAAAGTTAGAAAAAACTGGGCCAAAGTGTGGGCACATATTTATGGCTCTTGATAAATACTGACATACTGTTACAGAACCCCTGGGCTGCTCCAATTGAAAACAAACCCATGGGCTCTTTAGTTAGGGGTCCGATTGCCCGCCGCCAGAATTACAACTCTTAATACTTTAGTTGAGTGAAAAGGAAATTGTTTATTTAACAGTTACACATATCCTTGTCTACCAAACCTAGCCAGTCTTAGGAAGGTCAGAAATACTGTTTCCCTACTTCCCAAACACAGTTCAGCTTTACCAGCGGCTGCCAATCATTCAATCTGATTGGGGAGGTCCTTTCTGGGCTGTGGTGCCCTCCAGCTCTCAATACAAAACCGCCGGGATTCTCAGCCTCCTTGCAAACTGTCTTCTTTCTGTAAACCACATGGATCTCCTCTCCTTCTCCAGAGCACCCCTGCGAACACCCGCCAGCGAGGGAGACAGCCCCAGAGCGCGTCGCCCCCCTAAAGTGTTCGCAGCTGCCTATATATCCCTGACTGCGTCCTCTGACGCAGTGGGTGTTGCCAACAGTTCTGACCATTCACAGAACCCCACGTAGGCTCTGTGTGCTTTCCATACCATCCGCTGGTTCAAGACTCCTCCCATCCACCTGAGGCCTTGGCAGCATCCAAGCAATTTTGCATAATGAAAGACACCAGCCACCAGCCTCAGGCGTGTGGAGGCATTCTGAAAGCTGCTTCCTTCTCCCCATCCCCCAGCCACAATCTCCGGGGATTTTTGGACTCCCCTGTTTCTGTAACAATATTACTGTCATAAATTATCCCCCCTACCATCTTTTAATCACAATACTTTTTGGGGCCTTTCGTGATAAAATTTTAGGTTAAGGACATATTAATAATGGCAAGTTAAATCTTTACTAATGCTTTAAAATGAATTTATACTTTATCAGTCATGGTAGCATGCCATACATCTACAAATCAATGACACATATGTGCATGTGTGGGACATTTATTCAAGCTGCATCTGTTCTTTTTATTTTTAATGAAAATGACCATTTTTTTCCTTACTACCAAAACAATACATGTTCATGATTGTGTTTTGTTATTCACACAGTATTACTAAAATCTTTCAGCCTAGACTTGTTACATTTATCATGTTCTGTTACTCCTGTTAAATGTTAAAACATGGGCTGAGAGAGACTGGGATGTTGTGGCTGAATTCCTGCATAGAAACAAACAGCAATTCGATATCAAAACCAAAAATGAACAGTTCATACAACAAAACCAGATAAGACTTTAATGTCTGGCCACAATGGAATAACTGGTAACATGTTTGCTTTCCCACCATAAAAAAACTAGAAAACTGCTTCCAGATGTTGGATAACAGGTGGTATAGGAACTGAGAGGTAAGGAACAAAGGAAGTGAGCTCTGTAATCCTCCTGCTTTCTGCCAGAAGTCACTCTCTGTATACCATGGCTTAGGAAGGGAAACCAAGCAAAGAGTGTTGTCTTGCTGAGTTGAGGACACTGGAGTTGGGGAAGGCTTATCTGGCTGGAATTTGCAGGTCCGATTGACAGAGAGGAGGGACCCAGACAGGAATCTCTATGGGGTCTCTGCAGAAAGTCTAGCAAAAAAATCACTGTAGAGCTTTAAACTGAATAATTTCCAGGGCTCAGGGGGCTGAAAGGCATTTGAGTACTTTATGGAATAGTACCTGGAGCATTCAGTAGAATCTCCAGAAGGTCAGACCTTAGTAGTAGAGCTAAATTAGCCTATTGTGCAGCCTTTGACATCTGAACAAAGTTTAAAAACAAGTCTTGAATGGATCGGGCTGATCCTCAGGTGACTTGACTACCTGTCAGAACAAAGTATAGCATTCTTAAAATAGGGAGACAACAAAACCCAGTGATCAACATTATAACATTGTGAATTACACATATACTCAATGATGTAACAGAATACATGAACATAATGAGGAAAGAAATGGAAGGTTTAAAAAATGGAACTTCTAAAGATGAAAACTATATTTAAAGTGAAAAATTCACTTTATGAGATGAATAGCAGATTATTCTAAAGAAAAGGTCAGCAAACTAAAATATACAGCAAGAGGGCGTCCAAACTGAAGCACAGAGAATAAAACAACTAAAAAATAAAAAAGAATAGAAGCTCATTGACCCATGGGACAATATCAGGTGGTTTAACATGTAATTTCTGTCTCAAAAGAAGGAAAAGGGAAGCAGAAAAAAATTTGAAGAAAATAATGGATGAAATTTTTCCAAATTTGATGAAAACTATAAACACAAATCAGAGAAACTCAGTGAAGTCCAAGCAGGATAAATGCTGTGACCTTGGCACTTTTTTTGTTGTTGTTGTTTTTTGCTGGTGAAAAAGATTTATTCAGATGCCAGCAATCTGAGAAGATGGGAGACTCTTGTCTCAGCCCATCTTAACATCTCAATGCGGGCAGAGGTTTTTATAAGGAGGGAGAGTGGAAGCAGAACAAAGAGATCAAGGGGGGAGGAGGCTGAAAAGTTCTTTAAGTACAGACTACACAGTCCATTATTTTAAGGACCTCAAGGAACTGGAAACTGGTCAGTCCTGGTCCTTGTCATTCTGAAAGGTCAGCAGATCTCCCAGAGTTGGAATGCCTGAAGGTCGGAGTCTGTATCTTTTGAAGTTAGTTCCTAGGAAGCACATTTTTCTTATGCCACAGAAAGTATATACAGAGTTGGGCAAAAGTAGGTTTACAGTTCATATGGAAAGTAAACCAAGAATTAATAAATAATACAAGAATAAACTGTTTTATGTACTCACAAATGTAAACCTACTTTTGCCTCACCCTTCATTATAAAAGAAAAACATTGATATATTAGAGATCAGAATTGAAGACTTCACAGAACTAAATGTTGGAGAGCACGTGGAACAACTGGAACCTGCATACCTTGCTAATGGGAATATAAAATGTTATTACTACTTTGGAAAACAGTTTGGCAGTTTTTTATAAAGTTAAATATTTCTATCAGTCAGCTCAGAAATTCCACTTCTAGATGTTTATCTGAAAGAAATGAAAAAATATTTTTTCATAGCAGCCTTGTTGTTAATGGTCCCAAACCAGTAACAATCAAAATTTCCATGAACAGATGAATAGATAAGCAGAATAGTACATTCATGTAATGGAAAACTAAGCAATAAACAGAATGCACTACTGATACACTCTGCATTGACAAATGTCAAAGACATGCTGAGCAAAAGAAGCCAGATATAAAAGAGGACATAATGTATGCTTCCATGAATTTGCAATGAAATTCTAGATCAGGCAGAAGTTATCTGTAGTGTGATAGGAAGCAGATTAGCATCTACCCAGGTCTGGGGTAGGGACTGACTAGGACTGGGTGTGAGGGAAGGCTTTGGGATGGCAGAAATGTTCTTAAACTTGGTTTTGGTGGAGGTTACACAGATGTATATGTTTAATTTAGCTATCATTTAAAATGGAAGGGCAGATTAAGAGCTTCCCAGACAAGAAAAAACTAAAGGAGTTCATTGTCACGAAACCATAATTATATAAAATTTTAAAGGGAATTATTTAAGAAAAAGAAGATGATTAAATCTATGAACAATAAAATGACAAGAAAAATACAAGTATCAACAGTTGAATCTAAAAAACAAACTAAGCAGTTTTGATAGTTGCCAGATGGGAGGAGGTGTGGGGGAATGGGTGATGAGGTGAGGGGGGATTAACAAGTACAACTTGGTAGTTACAGAATAGCCATGGGGTTTGTAAAGTACAGTAAAGGAAATGGAGTAGCCATGGACATGAACAATGGTGGGGGGGGATTACCTGAGGGAGTGGGGGGTGCAAGGTGGAGGGGGGGGAGCAAGGCAGGAAAAACCAGACCAACTGTAATAGCATAATCAATAAAATATAATTTAAAAACAAAGTTATTTGAAGCAGCTAGAGGAGGTGGAGGGAGGTGCCCAGTTTCTTGGTGAGATAACTGGCGGACATCAATTTTGACTGTTTCCATGCAGCTGAGAGAAGGGAAGTGTGTTAAGCAACGTGGATTTTATTTTCTGACCAAAAAAGGATGTACACTGTATATTCATCTGCAAAGATAAATTCTGTTTGGAACTGAGCTTAAATTGTTCTTAAATTTCAAAGGGAATATTTTTATGTGACTTGCATAGATGACAGGTAACAATGGACATTGTTTAAAGACTAAGGAAACAGGGATTCTGCAAAAGACTTACTGATGTTGTCTTCATGAGCAGTTCTTACATTTATCCGTAGATATTTAAATAAACTTGTCTTTCCTACAGGCTCTTTTTATAGTTTGCTTTGACTAGGGGATAAAAGAAGTGAGGCCATGGCTTTGTAACGTACAGATAAGTTTTCTTGCAAGCCCTCTTTTATAGTTTGACTGAATTCACCCTTAAATAACAAAGATAGAGGCTTAGGGATGTGCAGCTTAACCAATTTTTAATTTATAAACTAAAATTAGGATTTGTTTTCTGAAAGCCTCTAAATAAAAAATGATTACTTCTTTGGTCCTTGTTTTTTCTCTGATCAGATGTTTTGATTAACTGAGTCACTGTTATAATTACATTTCATTGATTCATTAAATAAGTATTAATTGTATATGCTGGCTTTTAGGGCTTCAGAGATGATACGATTCTGGTCCTTTAGGATTTCCCAGTATAATGAAGAAGAAAATATGTTCTTAAAGAGGGAAGATAGTGTGATAATTGCATTAATAGTGACATTTCTAGGATATTCGGTAAACAAGATCTTTCCCATCTGGGATACTGGGAACAGCCTTTGGAGGTAGGATGAGTTGGGGCATCAGCTAATACAGTCACCCTCAGGAAGGGAGGTCTAATGGAAAGGAGAAGATCTAGATACATCATTTTATTTATTCCTTTCAACAGTTCTTTCGAGGAGATTCGTAATATTCTACTTTACAGGTGAGGAAACCAGTTAAGGGGGTAGGGAGAAGTTAGGGTTTTAACAATGAGAGACTTCATAGTTTGTGCTGGTGAGCTCCAGGTCTCTTGAATCTCTAATTAAAAAAGAATGCTTTTCTGTTTGGAGGAATCATTGTTTGTTCTAAGAGACATGATAGTTTTGGAGGCTTGATGATACTGTTTTAGAAATGGAAAGGAAGTCCAGATCCCTTTATCTAGTAGCAGAATTCACTCAAAAATGGGGTGTAAAAGGTTTTAAGGCTATGTGTGGATCTCTCTTCAAATAATAGAGCTCAGGCAGGCTTGGGTACAGAACGTTTTCTCCTAGCATGACACAGTAGAAAAAACATGGCCTTTAGAGTCAGACGCAATGAGATTTGAACCTAGTTGTGTGACCTTGGTAAATGACTAACCTCTCTTGAGTATTACTACCTAGATTATAGGGCTGGCATGAGAATTAATATAATGAATGAGGAGTGTATATAATACAGTATAAACACGGAAGACATCTTTTCCTCCTTATCTCCAAACAGGCTCCAGAGAGGCCTCCATTTAAAAGATGGAATTAGAGAATATTCTCTAATTTTCCTAAGCATTTCATGATATCATTTTATTTGATTCTGATAAATGCTCAGTGAAGTAGGACGGGGCAGATATTTATAATGAGAAAATAGTATCCTTTTTTTAAGTTCTTGAAATCCTTTGAAAACCTATTGGATGAGAAAGATTTTCTAGAACTCTTAAATGGTATGATAGTGACATCTACTGTGATGGCACATATTATTACAGCTGCAGTTTAGATAAATTTAACAGTATCATCAGGAAGGACTTAAAAATTGATTTCATCACCTGCCATTTTTTGGGAGCGTGGAGGTATAAAAATGTGTCATCAACTATACTTTGTTTAACAGAACCACTTGTATAAATAATTACAGTAAAACCTTAATTTTCCAAAACTACTATCACTTAGAAGATCTGGATTATTAAAAGTGGTTTACAGATACAGTATATTGGATTCAACTGAGAACTTCAGAATTCAAGGTAGTCCTGTAATTGGTGTTTCAGCTAAAAAAAGCATCAGATTTGCTAAGTGCAAGAATATTAGATAGACCAGAGTAAGGAAATGGCCAAAGCCAAAGTGGCCAACGGAAAGTGTTGGAGCAGCTTAGCTGAGGTGACCCAGGTGCAGTGGTGCAGTGCAGAACAGGAATAGTATGAACAAGAAAGCAGCTGATAGATCCACACCATTTCATTAGGAATTTAATTTAAAAAGCAACTTAGATAAATTCTGTTTTTAGAACAGGTGTAGCCCAAGCTCTTATTTTGCAATACTATACAATTAGAATTGTTAAATATAATGACCTGAAAATACTTCTTAAAAAAACAATCCTGAAACATCAGAAAGGTTGATGTTCAGTATATTACACGTGGTCGTGAGATTAGAATGCATATCCACTGGGGTTTAAACAGAAAAGTTGTGCTTGGAGGATTAATTTGGTAACTAGACTGTTCTCTGGCTATTCCATTTGAAATTTCACTAAAACGCTATTTTTATAAATTTTCCAGGCATTGTTCTAATTTATCATAAATTAATTATGCTCTTTAACGAGTTTTAAAATATTTAATTTTGAAGTATTTCTACAAAAAAAGTTCAAATATTTCACATGAACAGACTTTCACGTACCCACCACCCAGATTTAACAGGTATTAACATTTTGCCATGTTTGCCCCAGATAATTTATTGAAGAAATAAAAGCTAAAGAAGCACCTTTCTCCTATGCATGTTTTTGTACTCCTTATAAGCATATAGTTAGGAACAATGTATACCATTGTGTGGGAACTTACGTTGGTAACTGCTTTGGAGAACAGTTTGGCAATATCCAATAGAGTTGACGTTGGTCTTTATCAATTATCTCATGATACAAGGTCTGTCCAGAAAGTATACAGCCATGTAATAGGAAAAAGAGACATTTGTTGAAGAAGATAAAAGATACAAGAAACATTGTACATAGGACAGTGATGCCTCTGTCTCTTCAAAGTAGACACTTTGAGACCTCACATGGTTCTCCCAGTTGCCATCAGCTGCCACGTTGTATTTTCCTGAGTCTCATTGATGGTCTGAAATCTCTTCACTTTCTTTCTTTAAAAAGATTTTATTTATTTTTAGAGAGAGGGGACGGGAAGGAGGAAAAAAGAGAGGGAGAGAAACATCAATATGTGGTTGCGTCTTGTGCGCCCCCAACTGGGGGGACCTAGCCTGCAACCCAGGCATGTGCCCTGACTGGGGATCTAACTGGCAACCCTTTGGTTCACAGGTCAGCACTCAGCCCACTGAGCCACACCAGCCAGGGGTGAAATCTCTTCACTGTCAAAGGTGATTTTAGTTTTGGGAAATGCCAGAAGGCACAGAGTGCCAAATCTGGGCCATAGTGGGGCTGAGTCACCTGGGTGATCCGATGTTTACCGAAACAGCTCTGCAGGAGACGTGATACATGAGTGGGTGCATTGTTGTGAAGCTGCCAGTCACCAGTTGCCCATAACTGCAGCCTTCTGAATCATCAGAATGGTTTCTGTGGAGGAATGTTCAAGCTTAACACAAAATGGTATGCAGATTCGTTGCCCTACTTGCTCAGTCATTTGAATGTGACAGCTACACAGTACACATGCTCACTCAATGGCATCTACTGCCCCCACTGACTAGTACAGTGAAGTCGTCATTGTTCACGCATGCACATTCCAGTCCACTCTCCTTGGCTGCCAGGTTACATTGATGTGCAAACTGTTCTCGTTGTATTAACAATGGTTGGACTTTGTCCAGACAGACTTCATTGTATATGACAGACCACCCTGAAATTTAGTGCCTAACACAATGATTTCTTATTTCTTCTGGGTTGTTTCAGTTTGTCTTCTGCTTGTTTCACCTGTGCTCATTGATGGGCCTGCATTCAGTTGGGATATTGGATGGGCTGGAAGCTTCAAGATGGCGTCACATGTTTGCTAGTTTATGCTGGTTGTCAGCTACAGTGTTATGGTTTCTGTGCCACGTAGCCTCTTATCTTACAGTACTCTAGACTGGCTTCCTTCCATGGTGTCCTGAGGGCAGCCATCCGATAAATATAAGTTGAAGTTTCAAGGTCTCTTGAGGCCTGGGCCATGACCTTATAATAATGTGGTGTTTTGTTAGTCAGAGCAAGTTACAGGCTGTCCCGGGTTCACGGTGAGGGGAAGCTGACTCCATCCTTTGGTGCCAGGAGTGGCAGTCACATTGCATAAGAGCATGAGATGATTCATACTCTTTAGTTCAGGTGTTTTACTCCTGTCTGTCCTGGAGAACCTCACAAAAACAGACATGAAGTGCACAGTTGTTCCCTGCAGACTTGTTTATAAAGCAAAAAATAAATTATAACTATTCTTCCAGAAAATGGATAATGCATTTTAGTTTTCTCATAGAATACCATAAGGCACTTAAAATGAATGAATTACATTGATAGGTATCATTGTGAATAATTGTAAAAATAGGTTGAATGAAAACAAGTTGGGAAGGAATATGGGTAGAATTATATTTATATAATAACTTTGAAGTTTAACATTTGAAATTTATCGTGTAGGCTAGTAAGGATTTTGTTTTTACTTTTGTTTTAAATCAAAGCTTATCTTTAGATGGCCTCCTTAGAACTTGGTGTTTTGAGTCGCTTCCAGTGAACTGGACAGCCAGGTAAGTTGTACTGTTTTCTGGCCAGACCAAGTACTCTGTCTGGTGTAGTCATCACTAACAAGTCCGTGTTTAGTTTGTTGGCCATTTGATTGTAGCTCTTTGTGCAGCTTTATCAATATTGGAAAAATCAGCTTAGAGTACAATTCTTGAGATAACTTATTTAATCCCACTGTCTAAATTTATACCAGTTTAACTTCTCTGAATTTGTGATCTGTAAGTGGGAGGATGATATGTCTCAGAGGTGTTGGGATGACTGGGATAATAATGCATAAAACATTTAGAGCAATACCTGGTATATGGTAGATGCTCTATAAACTGAAGTTCAAAAAACACACACACAAGAATGGCATCTATGTTAAGTTCACTTTCATTTGTGTAGTGACTATGTAGGATTTCAGTGGGCTTCTGAAATTATGGAAGTAAATTATGATTATAACTTACATTTTAAAGGAAATTTAAATTTATCAAGTTATTTATAAAGTTCACTATCTGATTTTGTTAACAAGACAACTTTGTAAGATAGTTCTATCTCCTATCTAAGATAGACTTCAAGTTTCAGGACAGGCTAAATAAGGAGTGGTAGTAGAAAGCTAACAGTGGTTCAAGTGAAGGCATATTAAAGTGGAAATAATGATACTCTTATATTTTCATTTTTATGAGTTCTTTTTGGCTTGTGTACTTTACCTATTTAATTTTGAATGCATTTGGCTCTGGACTTTTTTATGTGCGCCTGCGTGCATGTGCATGGGGGGGTGGCGAGAGAAGGAGGGAAGTGGGAGAAAGACTAGAAGGTTGGGTTGTATCCTTTTTTGTTTTTAAACATTTTATTTATTTATTTTTAGAGAGAGGGGAAGGGAGGGAGAAAGAAAGGGAGAGAAACATCATGTGTGAGAGATACATCGATGTTACCTCTCACACACACCCCCAACTGGGGACCTGGCCTGCAATCCAGACACATGCCCTGATTGGGAATTGAACCTGCTACCTTTTGGTTCAGAGGTGCGCAGGCCAGCACTCAATCCACTGAGCCACACCAGCACTGGTTGTGTCTTAATGGATCTGGAACTCTTAGAAAAGGAAATCCACAACCTCTCTCACTCAGATCCAGTAGTGTTGTATCCCCTACCTAAGATCATATTTTTAAATACAAGGCTGATTGGGAAGATTTTTTTGCAAATTTATAAATGTTTTATGGCTGCTAAGTATACACCAGGGATTTGAGGAGAATTCCTTAGGGTGAAATATGGATTAAAATTAACCCCAATTTGGCTAACCTTGTATGGTTTGCTAAGCCAGATGTAGCAAATTTACTTGGTGGCTATTGTTCAAATGCATTGATTCACATTATGCATATTTTTTATATTTTCTATTTCCTGTTTTGGTTTATGTTTTAAAAGTTTGAGATAAACTTATAAATTTGTGACTCTGACTTTGGTGGAATGAAGAAACTATTGGTGGTTGGTATTTTGGGTAGTCCATCTTGTAATTCCCATTTTAGGATGTTTTATAATTTTTAAAAAATTAGGTACTTCATGTATTAGGTCTTTATCATCTCTTTTATATTATCATAAATAAATGACCTCTTACCAATTATATGGATTTACTTCCAGCTAAGTAAATTTGACCTGCTTGGGATCATATGTCAGTGGTAGATTAGTTTTGAAACAGGTTATGCTTTTCACTTATCCTGTGATTAATAAAATACTTCAGAAACAAGTGATATTAAATTTACTTTTTGTTTTATTTTATATTTCAGAGTTTCTCTTGATTTTGGAAGAAATACCTAGTAACGAACATGACTGAGTTCTGGCTTATATCAGCTCCTGGGGAGAAAACATGTCAACAAACATGGGAGAAATTGCATGCAGCTACTACAAAGAACAATAACCTTGCTATTAGTTCCAAGTTCAACATTCCTGACTTAAAGGTAAAACTGCACTGTGAAAAATAGTGTGTGAGTTCATCATGAAGGGGAGGACAGTTGTGTTTCTACTTATCTCTGGTATAAATGAGATCTATAGGTTCTCTCTCGAGTCATTGGCATAACTTAAAACTTATCTTGTTCTTTCTAGTAAATTGAGATTTTAGAAGTGAACTACCAAGCAAAATGACATTTTTTCTAAACATTTGTCCTTTTTACATTGTAATTTAAATTATAATGAGAAGTCTTTTGAAAATATTAGATATATTACATTCACAAATATGACTTTGAGGAGGGAAAA
Organism: Furipterus horrens; assembly: GCF_987537825.1. Lineage (NCBI taxonomy): Eukaryota > Metazoa > Chordata > Mammalia > Chiroptera > Furipteridae > Furipterus > Furipterus horrens. The sequence goes on along the minus strand of NW_028327177.1, from coordinate 24,967,508 downwards.
AATCTTAGTAATATATATTCTTAAACATCACAGTGAATCCATTTTTTTGTAAATTCATATAATGCTCACTAATGTAAATGTTTTACCATTGCACCTCTTTAATCATACTTGGGAAATTTAACCTAATTATTTAATCTAGTTAATCAATTTAACATTTATTAAATATCAGTAACCTAGCAGCCTCAAAGTGAAGCAGGCTTCTAGGTTCAGTAGTCATTTGATTGAACTTTTGTAAAGAATGGAGAAGATCATGATAATTTGTATTTTGCTGGGTTACTAAGAAGTGAGATGATTATACACAGCACTCATTTATTTAAGAAATACTTAAAGTTACTGATTTTTATAGTAATATTTTGGGAGTTATAAATTCCTTCAAGACACTGATGATAGACCGTGGACTTCACTTCCAAAATATGCTCATTTACACACAGTTTTGCATATAAATTCAATTCCGTACCCTCTAATGCACAGTCCTGGACCTGTGCTTAAGAGCTGCTCTTGTAAACCATGGCTTCACGTGACCCACTGTTCCTGGGCAGTACAAGCCGAGGCACATGTCTGCCATTGCAGCATTGTCATGTCTTAAATGGTGGTTGTAACCATGCATTTGAGGATTACTGTGTACATATAAATAGCTTTGAAATGTCTGGCAAACATTTTTTAACCACACTTGCTGCACATTATGAAATAAAAAAGGAGAACTTAAGTTATGTGGGCCCTTGAAATCAAGTGTTGTATCATCTTGTAAAAAAAAAAGATGAAACCTAAGTATTAAAATGCTGTATTGCCCCTCTAGGTCGGCACACTGGATGTCTTGGTTGGTTTGTCGGATGAGCTGGCTAAACTGGATGCATTTGTAGAAGGGTAATGTACTTATATACATGGACCAGAGCAAAATGAGAGTAACTGTTATCAGGCTACATGGACACTGGGTTTTTATTACATGTATACTGTGCTTATTGGAATGGTTTTTAGAAATGACTACTCTCTTTTCCTTTGTAATCAACTTTGTGGTGATACAATTTACATACAATAAAATATACCTGTTTGAAATGTGAAATTATCATTTTTATTGAAATATAATTTACCTATCATGCAATTCATGTATTTAAAATGTACAGTGCAGTGATTTTTTTGTATATTCCCAGAGTTGTGCAACCACTATCACAATCAATATTAGTATATTTTTATCAGCTATAAACATTCTATTCCCATTAGCAGTCACTCCCTGCCTCCCAACTGCTCACTAACCTACTTTCTGCCTAATCGATTTGCTTAATCTGTACATTTTGTTGGAATCATACAATATGTGGTCTCTTATGACCATCTTCAAATACATGGCATAAGGAAAGCATTTTTTTAAGCAATGGTTTCTTTTTAAAAAGTTTTTATTTTATTAAACCTAACAATGTTGTGGCATATTATTTTCCATTGTGTGACAAATTTATTGGCTGGCACCTGGATATAGTACTTCTTTAGAAAAATACGCAATGGGAATTGACAAAAGGGAGATAAACTAGTTGTTGAGTGATATCTAAGGGCAAAAAAAAAGGAGATGGTGACCAGTTAATTTTAGTTTCCTTATATCTAACTCTAAAATAGTTTAAGTTCCAAGCAATAATACTGTTACCGTGCACAAGAATATGATTATTATCTCATTCAGCCACCACAATGCTGACAAAATTAATTTACAAGGATTATTATACCTATAAAATTCAACCTAACAACAATGTTTTCAAGGTTCATCCACGTTGTAGCATGTTTCAATATTTAATTTCTTTGCATTACCAAATAGTATTTCATTGTGTAGATATACCACATTCTATTAATTTATTCATCAGTTGATAGACATTCAGGTTATTTCCCCTTTTTGGCTAATATGAATAAAGCTGCTATGAATACTTGTGTATTTTTTTTTGTATGTTCATAACATTTTCATTTCTCTTGGGTATGTACCTAGTAGTGCAATTGCTGGGTCATAAAGTAACTATTTTTAACATTTTGAAGAACTGCCACTGTTTTCCAAAGTGGCTGCACCATTTTACAGTTCCACCAGCAGTGTACGAACGTTCTAATTACTTCACATTCTTGACGATACTTGTTAACTATTCGCCTTTTTGATTAGAGTCATCCTAGTGGATATTAAATAGTATTTTATTTTATTTTTACTTTTTTAAAGTATATTTTATTGATTATGTTGTTACAGTAGTTCCAATTTTTTCCCCCTTTGCTCCCCTCTGCTCCCCTCTGCCCTTTTCCTCCAGCAATCCCACCCCTCTTAGTTCATGTCCATGGGTCGTGTATATAAGTTCTTTGGCTTCACCCTTTCCTATATTATTCTTAACTTCCCCCTGTCTATTTTGTAGCAACCGATTATGCTTCTTAGTCCCTGCACCATTTCCCCATTCCCCACATCTCCCAGCTGATAACCCTCCAAATGATCCTCATACCTATGATTCTGTGCCTATTCTGATTTGCTTAGCTGGATTTTGTTTTTAGTTTTTAGATTCAGTTGTTGATAGTTGTGAATTTGTTGTCATTTTAGTATTATATTGTTTTTGATATATGTTTTCCCAATGGCTAATTATGTGTTGATGGAGCATTTTGCCATGTGTTTATCAGCTATTTATGTTTCTTCTTTGGGGAAATGTCTATTTTGGATCCTTTGCGTGTTTTTAAATTGACAATATTTTCTCCCATTCAGTGGGTTGTCTTTATTTTCTTGATAGTGTCCTCTGAGGCACAGATTTTTAATTTGTGTCCAATTTATTTTTGTTGCTTGTGTTTTTAATTTCATATTTAAGAAACCTTGCTTAATCCAAAGTTACACAGTTTTGTGTCTGTTTTTTCTTCTAAGAGTTTTATAGTTTTAGCTTCTACATTTAGGTCTTTGATCCATTTTGAGTTAATTTTTGTATATGATATGAGATAGGAGTCCAACTTCATTCCTTTACATGTAGATATCCAGTTGTTCTAGCAATGTCTGTTTAAAAGGCTATTCTTTCTCCATTGAGTTGTCTTGGCACCCTTGCCAAAAGTCAGTTTGAGCATAAATGACAGTTTATTTCTGGGCTCTCAGTTCTATTTCCTATTTCTCTTTATTCCATATTTCTACTTTTATGCTAGTAGCACGTTGTCTTGATTATTGTAGCTTTGTAGTAACTTTTGAAATTAGGAAGTGTGAGTTCTCCAACTTTTGTTTTTCTTTTTCAAGGTTGTTTTGGCTATTCTGGTTTGTTTCTGTATGAATTTTAAAATCATTGTATCATGTTTCTGCCAAGTAGTCAGCTGGGCTTTGGATGGGTATTATGTTGAATCTGTAGCTCAATTTGAAGAGTATTGCCATCCTAATAACACTGATAAGTCTTTGATCCGTGAACATTGGGTGCTGTGCACTTTATTTGAAGACAGTGATGCTTTTGTTTTCAGAATTTTTTAAAACTACAGTTTCAGTAACTTTTGAAATTTAGTTACTGTATATTTTAGCTGAAAATGGGTATGGTAATCCTTGGTAACTTTCTGCATTTTGATTAACTGGCAGAACAATTCCTTTGAGTTTTGGTTCACAGAGCTTTTAGATACTTAGGCTGAGGTAAATGGGCATAATTTGTAAAATGCAGAGTTTTGGAGAATCTTGGAAACGTACATTTGATTAAAGCTTTAAGGAACAGGCTTGAAAATAAGGTAATGTATTCTTGAAACCTGTGCAGAAGAATGTACTGTTTATGCTATTAGGCTTTTCTGAATTGATAGAACCACTGCAATGCGATGGCTCTGGTAATAGAGGCTGAGATGTTGCAGAGAGACCTTTTAACATAATAACACGTAGTAAGGAAATAAACAGACCCAAAGGTATGCTGATAGTCTTTGATACTGGACCCAAAAAGGCTGGTTAGGAGACAGTTTTACAGTAGATTAGGCAAGAGATATTAAAGGCCAGGCACTTGACAATAGAATGGAAAAGAGAGGATGAAAGAAAATGAGCAAATTACTTAAAGGTTAATAATTCTATGCATTTATATAGAGCAAATGTGAAAATATTTATGTTCTCAAAGGACTAAATGGTGTTAAGAATCACCTCTTGGTTTCTTGAGTACACGTATATAATTTAGAGTTTGAGGAAACTTTTTGTGGTTGCCATTCCTGAGGTGATTTGTCTTCCCACAGTTTCATCTACCTCATTACAGGTTCAGGGCATGACAGAGACATTGAGAAGGGTGGTTCCTGAGAACATAAGTATTAACACTTACCTGGATCCTTATTAAGTACCTCTATGACTTTATAGGTCTTTCTTTAAATTGTCAGTGGAATGTTCTGAATGTAGTTTAAGACTTGGCCACATTTTTTAGGGAAGGAATCTGAAAAATTTTAGGGCAATGTAGTTTATTTAGTCAGTAGAATTGAAAGTCACCTGTACAGTTTGTCAGCTGTTTTTTTCTGCACTGTGGTGCAGTCTTGTCTTGTCAGTCTTCCTGAAGGGTATGCGGAAAGTAAAAATCATGCGGTTTTAAAGTCTCAACATTGTGCTGTGTGGAATAAATTACAGTTTATTCTTTTTCAGTAATCTAGTCATTAGAGCAGATTTGTTTTTTAAAAAGGTGACCATGTGTACTTTGACATAGTCTTGTAGAGATGCATAGGGAGATTGTAAAGTTCTGAGTCATTGTTACATTAAGTTTATAGATGTGACACCAGAAAGTTCTACACTTCGAACTATTTCTAAGGTAAACGTATGCACATTTTTGAATGTTCATAGCTAATGGTTCTGTTTACAAGATACTTGCTAACTTACATGGGAGTACTAGTTTGCCTCTTTTGAAGGAATAGGTGGAAATTTTGGAGACACAGCCAAGTGTATGTACACATCCCACATTAAACATGTTGAAGATTTACGGCTTACACTTTTTTCCTGAAATTTCCACTATCTTAGGCTGAGGTCTACAAATTTAGCCCTTCTGTCAATTTTTCTGGTCCTGGTTGGCTGTTGTGCAGGAGTGTCTTAATTTGTCTTCCAGTTTACCCTCCCTGCCATTGAGTACAGTCATCAGATAACCCGTAGCCCTGTTTTGACCATGTTACACTTCTCTAAAGTCTGACATCAGAGGCTGTCTATCTGCTGTCTGGTGAAGGCCTGCCTTCCTAGCGTAACATCCCCTCCTCAGCACGACATTCCAGGCAGTCTGGACTCCATCATTCTCCGAATGTCAGTTGCTTTTCTACCTCTCCTGGTCTTGACTCCTCTGATGCCACGTGGAAAGAGTATACTTTCTTCCTGTCTAATCATCCTTTCAAGACCCTTCCTATCCTTTATTACCCTGTTCATGAGCCATATGCTCCTTGATTAAAGTAGCTGTAAGTGATCCCTTTTTCCTTTATGCTTCTCTCTTTCCCTAACCTGGTAATCTCAGCTGGCACTTACCACAGATTGCTTTGTATTTAATCATTTGTATATTTTGGTAGCTCTCCAGTTTGTCTTTAAGCAGTGTGAAGTTGGTGATTTTTGTCTTACAGACTTTGGAATTTTACCCAGGGCCTAGAGGCACACATGGATGGGGGAAAGAACACCAAACTCCAGAGTCAAGACACCATGTTTCTAATCACAAATCTGCCACTAACTGGTTTTGTGACTGTGACTTTTGTGACTAAGTTACTTATTCTCTTTGTAACTTGGTGTCTTTACTTATAAAATGAGGGATCATCAGGGTGATATCTAGGTGTCTTAGAAGTTTTGGCACTAAGGTTTCTTGTATAGGATTGTGTCTTGCAAATGTTGATGCTCAATAAATAGTTAATAAATGATGTAGGACCTAATTCTTCATCATTATTGTTGCTTGTATATATATATATTTTAAGTATATTTTATTGACTGTGCTGTTACAAGTTGCTTATATTCTGTTGCTTGCTGGATTGCTTTTGTTCTAAGAAAAAGCATGTCATTGGTGAATGCTAGCTCTCTGCCCCCTCCTTTGCTCTTGGTCCTTACAGTCAGATCCATTGCTTAATTTTTCAGTTTATAACATGTGGCTATTTATAGGCTCGCTCTTACTACTTTTTTTTTTCTAGACTATTAAACACAGTTATTTAACTGAGTTTTGCATAAAACAAAATTTTGGTCCAATTTATTCTTAAAGCATTTATAGACGTTAGGACCCATTAGTTCTAGATTATATAGATATGTGTAATGGTAACATATATAATCAAATTCATATCTTTATGTAACGTGTTCATTGTATAGAATGGAATTTAGGTCTTTTTTTCTTTTTTTCTGAAAATGATTTCTTTTCCTCCTAAGGGTGGTTAAGAAAGTGGCTCAATATATGGCTGATGTATTAGAGGACAGTAAAGATAAAGTTCAGGAGAATCTATTGGCAAATGGAGGTAAGCTACTGTTTCATGATTTGATGTTGACTTGTATAAAGTGAATGACTAAACTACAAAAACAAAAAAGAATTTAAATCTATAGATAAGAATCTTAAATGTAATAGAAGGCCATTAAAAGATAATAATTACTGAATTTGGTGATAATGCTAGTTACAACCTGTCCCCTGAAACACAATCTTATGTAAACAATCCTACATAGTACGTAATATAGCTTACGATATGGGTGCCAAGGACTTCCAGATTTACCTTAGTTCTTTCTGGGATTTATTTGTTAGCTGACATTTAGAAGTGTGTTTCCAAGTTATGTGTCTCAGCATTTTTTTAGTTAAATACTTTCTGCTTTTCTAACTTTTAAAAATTTAATAGCATACAAATGCTAAAGCCTTAGAATAAAAATTATTTTTTTTATTGCAGAGTAATGTCCCCTCCCTTCAAATTTGAATATGGCTTTTCTTTACCTCAGTACTTATACAATAGTCATCTACTGATCTCTCTGTAGCTAGAAACTAATATTTACATAGAGTTTGCTTTGTGTAATAATGGCTTTGTAAAGATGTCTTTGACATCGTTGTTATTTGTACTTGGATTTATTGTTTTCATAGGGAATATCACATTAGCATTTGCTTCATTTTAAATTAAACTGATCTCTAGTTATGTCTTTATAATACAAAATAACCCTTTCCTTTCATTCTATCCTGTATTGCCTGCTATGATAACTTTGTTAAATTAACATTTAAGTAGAGCTCCAGGGTGTCATGAGATGGGGATGTCATGGGATGGTGAGCTGCTCTTCAACAAAAGACCCCAAGGGAAAGTGAAATAGAGAAGTGCATTACTCACAGGTCCTGGAGGCAGCAGGGCTGGCTGAAAGGTTAAGGCAGGAGAGGGTACAGCGTCAGGACACATGCCTTTAATAGGGTCTGTAGGTGGAGTGCTTTGGGGTTCTCAGGCTAAGTCCAGCTTGGTCAGTTCAAACCAAAAAGAGTAAGGTTTTGTTAACCTGGAGAGGGTCTTATCTAAAGGGTCCACAAGAGGAAGGCCCTAGGCAATGGGAGAGTTACATCAGGAAATTACATTTAGTTGTGACTCTGCAGGCTGTTATATAGGACTGTTATTGAGGGAGGGGTAGTGTAATTTCTAGGTCCCTACAGGCCACTTGGCCACACAAAATGGATGCTTGAGGCAGCAGCATGGAGTAGTTTGGCTAAACTCTCAAAAGCAACAGCATTTTAATCCAATGTTTCTCTGATCTCATTTCTTCTCTTTGCAGATAATATATGCTCAGTAAATATGTAATCAGTAAAAACATGGAATTTATTTTTGCTCTTTGTTTTAATAGTGCTCCTGATCTAATATACTGTTTCTGTTAAGTTGTGTTTGGGACATAAGGACAGAAGGTAGATATGTTAATTTGGGGTAGTTTTACTGATCTTTTAGGTATTTGATGAACTAGGGCCATCTACCTAGTAGGTGGAATGGGGGTTGACAATCTAGGGAGCAGTGCATTTAAACTCGCTTCTGGAAATGTCATCTATGTTGTTGACTTGGTATTAAATAGAGAGAAGTTGAGGAGAGAAAGATACTTAGATACGAATTATTTTTGCCAGTTAGCCATAAGTGGCATTTGGGTTCTCTGATCTTGATCCCATCAGACTTGAGGGGTAGAGTCATCTTGATTACTAAACTTTCAGGAAAATAGTTATTGAGTGTCTCTTTGGCTCTAAATTTGTAATTCTTTTTATTTGAAAATGAAAGGATCTGTATTTTGAAGATTGTTAAGTATAGACTCCTAGAAGCAATCATCACATGGTTTTTACAGACAAACTTATTTTCTGTTTGGGTAATTGGGCAAAGAGACAACATACTTTTGTCAAATTCTGCTAATTAAGGACAAATTTGAAGCAGTTTCCTAATCCTTATGTCTCTTTTGCCTAATATGAGGCATACCATGTCATCAAATTAGAAGGGGCATTTTAATATATATTAAATTTTGAGTAAGGATAAGAGATCCAATCAGATTGCAGGGAAAATTTTGATTAATTAATTGTACTTAATATAGTTCAACATATATTTAATCATAACGCTTCAAAAATGATGACATCTTTATTTTTTCCAATGCCAATTTCAGTATTAAAATCTGAATGTTTACTGTGTAGCAAACTACAAAATACCCTGTTGCTTCTCCTCAGTAATTAACTTATTCCCTTATTTCAGTTGACTTGGTTACTTATATAACAAGGTTTCAGTGGGACATGGCTAAATATCCAATCAAGCAGTCCCTGAAAAATATTTCTGAAATAATTGCCAAGGTAAGATAAAAAATAACACAGGTAGGACACATTGATTATAGTGACTTCATTTATTTTATAAGCATTGAGCTATGGAAGTACACTTTAGGTTCTGACAAGGCAACTTAATTGTATGTGATTGATACAAACAGGAGGTACCCTTACTACAACTTTGCAAAAAAAGAGTGTAGCACTTCCATGTATAGATTATCCAAGTTGTATAGTTTACTTTTTTACATAGTTAACTTGAATGTTGCATCAACAATGTTTAAATAAGAAAAGAAACTTTAAAGTTCTACAATTATTACTTATACAAATGTTAAGAGTAACTGAGATGTAGAACAGGAAATTGGAGTCTAATAAATAGGATTTATGTAGATGGCAGCGGTCACTTAGGTATGTTTATGTACAGTACTGATTTAGACATTAAACTTATGAGTTCTCTGATGTCTTCTGACGTTCAGTATTGCTTCTCTACCCAGAAAGATGCCCATATATATACCACATGACTTTATGTACAGTTCCAGGAAGTACACAAATCCTGAAGCCCATCCATGAACTTGCTAAGTTGAAAGCTCCTTTTATATTATAAAGTTGTGGAGCTTGAGAGAAGATGTAAAAGTTTTACCTGAAATTATAATGAGGAAAATAGACAAGGACTTTCTGTTTGTCAACATTTTTATGACCTGGCTATAGGATAAAAAGTATGGTGTAAATTACTTGGACAGGCTTTCCTTGATTCGCAATGACTTTATTTGAATAGTGTTCTCTGTAGTTAAATGTAACTGAATAGATTATCAAGGATTTAACTAAAGTCATGAAATTTAATGAAAATGAGTAGTTTGATAATTTAAAATGGTGTTCTTCCTATGACCGAGCCTAGCCTATTTTCTTCCAGTTCTTATCAAGGATTTAGCGTTCCTCTTCCTGATACTATTATAGATGAGGAAACAGGCTCAGAGAAAGTGAAGTGACTTACCCCAGTATCACACAGCTAAATAATGATTGTAGAGCTGCGTTGAAGCTAGTTTTTCAAATACAGCATTCCCTCACTTAATCGTGGTTATTACATTCTAGACACCCCCCACCCCCCGTGATAGGTGAAAATCTGCGAAGTAGGAACCTTACATTTATTTTAGTATTTACATATATATTTTAAGGCTTTATAAACCCTTCTCACACACTTAAAAACCATTCCTAGTCCCTTATTAACCTTTTCCACACTTTTATAAACACTACTTATGTTCTTAAACATATTCTACACTCTTAAACCTAAGTAACTTTAACAACATACGTATACAGTACTGCAAAATCCCACGATACAGTGAGGCTGTGATAAGTGAACCGCGATATAGAGAGGGACTACTGTATTAAATCAGGATGTCAGGATGGCTAAATGGTTTAGGGGACCAGACTCAAGGTGCTCAAATATGAAATCCACTGCTTCGCATTTTCTCCCTAAATTGTTAGTAGTTTTAGTCATCTTTTTGAAAAATCAGCTTTTGTAACATTCATAAATAAATTCAATTACAATTTGAATTACACGAAGAAAACTTTTTGTGTAATAATAGTGGAGTTGTGAATAATAAAACTGATTTAGTCCCTTTTGGGAATTAATCCTTCAGCTTTGTGAATTAAAGCCTTTTAATTAGTAATCTCTAAACCTGCTGGCCTAGATTCCATTTAGGTTTAAGAAGTAATACAGTAAATAATTAAAATTCATGTAGACTAAAACACTATCTTGAGTAGAAAAGATTCATATGGAAATTACCATGGTTATTAAAAATAAAGTAGGTTATTTTCTTTCTTCCTTTTTTCAAAAAAATTAATCTTTGTTATATTTTTTTCCCATTACCATGTAGTCCCCTTTTACCCCCTTACCTCCATTAGGTTATTTTCTTAAATGACCTTTTAAAGTTGTGCTTTTAAAATAGAATATTTTTACATCAGGAAGTAGTAGTTTTTTTTTTTGTTTGTTTTTTTAAGTTAATGTTTAAGTACAGCTACTTTAATTATATTAGTTAGATGTGGATTTAGGAAAATCTTGTCTCTTTTTTTTTCAAAGGGAGTGACTCAGATTGACAATGACCTGAAATCTCGAGCATCCGCATATAATAACCTGAAAGGGAATCTTCAGAATTTGGAACGAAAGAATGCGTAAGCATATCAAGTGTTTGTGAATATTAGGAATTAGAGAGGTGTCCTGGCTGGATGGCTCAGTTGGTTGGAGCATTGTCCCGTACACCAAAAGGTTGCAGGTTCAGTCCCTGGTTGGGGTGCGAACAGGAGGCCACTGATCGATGTTTCTCTTTCACATTGATGTTTCTCTCTCTCTTTTCCCCCGACTCCTTCCTCTCTTTCTAAAATCAATAAACATATTCTTGGGTGAGGGTTTAGTAAAAAATTAGAGAAGCACTCTAGTATACACTGAATGAAATGTTGGGGTTTAGTAAGTTGCAGCTGTTTCTATAATCAAAATGGTATTTTTTCAGTTTATGGAGAAAAGTTTATTATTTGAGTCTAGTCAAAATAGAAGTGAGACTGATGTATTATGCTGTTTCATAAATAACACTTGCAAGTGATATTTAAGAGCTCAGTGCTGGTGTATCCCTTTGTTCATTTGATGAAAAAATGTCTAAAATTAATTACTTTAAATCAAATCATAGTTTAATTGCATACTCTGGTTATAAGACTTCTATAGAAGAATCCTTTTATAACGTAATTTACTCATTCTTTATTTGTTTTCCCAGTTTAGGTATTTTACACATTAGGTTTTCTTAAAAACCTAAAAGAAACATACTTCTTTTGGTTGATCTCGTAGCATGACTCCTACAAACGTGGCTTTAAGCACTTAACCGTTAGGCATTTATATGCCAGAGGAAAAGTTGGTTGATATGTATGCTATCAGTGATGCAGACAGGAAAGATATTTTCATTAGCAAAAGGATCATTACTGGAAGACTAAATGAAGACTGATTTGAAAGAGTTGATTATTGGGTTAAGTAACCAAAATTGCCTGGTATCAAATGATACTCAGGGAGAGGGAGGAAAACCAAGGGTTGTGCTTAGATGATATAATTTCATAATTACAATGAAATAGACTTTAATTGATATCTAATGAATAACACTTTCCCAGTCTAGATATTACATATGTAATCAAGAGAAGACCTGAGTTACATTAATTAAAGCAAACAAAGGGAGACACTGGAGACCTATTTTGTTAAATGTTGACATTTATCAAATGTAGGGATGAGAAACAGCTAAATTTTGACAACTTATAAAGTAAAAATGTTAACTGACTAATGCCTCTCTTGAGATATCTGTATAGTATATGTGGATATAATTAGCTTGCTGTTTATTTACTTGTGTTATGGGAGCATATAATTATTAGCCTAATGATTTCTTTCTTCTTCCTCAGAGGAAGTTTGCTAACTAGAAGTCTGGCAGAAATTGTGAAGAAGGATGACTTTGTTCTCGATTCAGAGTATCTCGTCACATTACTGGTCGTGGTTCCCAAGTATGTCTTTTTACTACAAAGATTTTTACTTGTTAAAATACAAGAAAAATGCTCATATCTGATATTGTAAAGGGACTATCACCTGTCATTCATTCTGTCAACCAGCATACCCATGTGGCGCGGATGGTAGAATTTAGTTTATAGCTTGAGACATTAATTATAAATTGAAATTCCAAATTGAATTTAGCAGCCTTAATAGAGTTGGCTCATTAAAAAGTAATGTTAAATTATTTGATTTAGAAAATAGATTGAAAATTTTCAAAATACAAAAAGGTCTTTGTGTTTTCTCTTTTTTTTGTTGTTGTTTTTTAAATCTTTCTGCTTGGTTAAGATGAATTAAACCATATAAGAAGCAAAGGATGGAGTAGATCATAGATCAGGGCTTAGAAATTTTTTTCTGTAAAGGGCCAGAGAGAAAATATTTAGGCTTTGCTACTCAAGTCTGCCACGCCAACTTTGTGGTTTTTACTGAAAGCAGCCATATACACAGTATGTACACAAATGGGTGTGGCTGTGTTTTTATAAAACTATAAGACAGGCATGGGCTGTGGGCATAGTTTGTTGGATTAGCTAACCCTCTGAAATCCTTTTTTAGATTAGGCCTGTATTAATTAACATTTGATCATAGTTAATCTTGGTAAAATGAAACCTTTGGACACTTGGAAGATTATAATTGTGTGTGTGTGCGCGCGTGTGTGTATGTGTGTGTTAAACACTACTGATGTTTTTACTTCTGACTTAAACTGAAGTGTCTTGCTCAGGGAATCTTTGGAGGATCCAGACTGAAGTGGGAGATTTGGGGACTTTTCGGAACATCACTGCATAAAGTCTTCCTTTGCTGTGCTCTCCATTTTTATTTGGTTAGGAAACAGAATATTGGAAAATGATGCGTCCTGGAAAGAGGAGAGAAAACTCCTCCATTGAATTTACAGTGGCTACAATATTATGTGACTTCTGCTCCCCCCGCCCTTATTGCAGAATGTATTATTCTTTGCCTGTGAGAGGGGCTTAAAACTTAAGGGTTTGGCTCCTAACTGGTTTTTGTGTTTTAGTTACGTAACTCACCCTTGCTATGCGAGAACACTGATTATTTTAATAAATTTCTGTGTATCTGTGTTTTTATAATACATAGGAAAATAACTTTTGCCCAGATATAAGATTTGTGTCATTCAACCTTTATTTTAAAATTATGTTTAGCTCTGGCTGGTGTGGCTCAGTGGGCTGCGCGCCGGCCCGTGGACCAAAAGGTGGTTGCCAGTTGATTCCCAGTCAGGGCACATGCCTGGGTTGCGGGCCAGGTCCCCAGTTGGGGGCGTGCGAGAGGCAACCGATCAATGTTTCTCTCCCTCTCTTTCTCCTTCCCCACCCTCTAAAAATAAATAAATTAAAAATTAAAAAATAAATAAAGTTTATGTTTAAAACCAGAAGTTTTTTTTTTTTCTTTAACACAATTTACTTTCTTTTTTTTTTTTTTAATTTTGGTTTTTCAATTACAGTTGTCCCCTTTTCCCCTAATTTCTCTCCCCCACCCAACCCACCCCCTCTCCCGCAATCATATCCCTCCCCGTTGTCCATGTCCATGAGTCTTTTATACGGGTTCTTTAATTAAACCCTTCCCTTACTTATCCCCCTTCTCTCCCTCTCCCCTCCCCCCTATTGACTGCTATTCTGCTCTTTGTCCTATTCAGTTCGTTTGTTTGTGTTGTTCTTTAGTTTCCTGTGTTAGGTGATATCATATGGTATTTTTCTTTCTTTGCCTGGCTTGTTTCACTAAGCATAATTCTCTCTAGTTCCATCCATGTTGTTGCAAATGGCAGGAGTTCCTTCTTTCTTTCTGCTACATAGTATTCCATTGTGTAATAAAACCAGAAGTTTTCATGGTATTCTGTAACCATAATTGAAACATAGACCTAGGCAGCTTAAATAATGAATTATTAATTGTCCTGGCCTATAAATACTACAGTTCTTTATTTTAAATTACAAACATAATTGTATCTTCCCACACCCCCAAAAGCCAGTGTTCTCTAGAGAAGGCTGTTGCACAATTGTTCTGTGGCAGCATGGTTTACTGGCACTTTATTTACCCAATACTTCCTGGTACTCTGTACTTTCAGTAAATATAGTTTCATCCAGCCTTTCACAATGGTCACTGAAAAGAAATGATAGTGGTTTTGGCATGGCCGCTTTCTTTCTTTCTTTCTCTCTTTCTTTCTTTAAATTTTTTATGGGGTAATATATATCAACCCTAAAATTTGAAAGTAACTTAGATAATATACTTTGCCTTACTGACTTCCTTTCCAAACTTAGTTCTAGGATGTGTCTGCTTTGCAGTGGGTAGTGGAACTGTAGTTACCACTTCACTCAGTGTGTTTGAAATTCGTTCTCAGTGGGAAACACGAATATTTTTGTTAAATAGATTTGACATATATTTACTGTAGCCAGATTTCATATTTGTCCCATCCTTTTTTCTTTTTCTGGATGTGGCAGGAGGTAGGACTGACTTTTCTTTTCCAATGCTCATTGTACCTTTTCTGCAGGTTAAACCACAATGACTGGATTAAGCAGTATGAGACACTAGCTGAAATGGTAGTTCCACGGTCTAGCAAGTAAGTAGTAGTCTTTGTAAAACCCGTTTCTTTCCTTGAATTCCTTTTACAGTTTGGATGTTGGGTTAGGAAATATCTCTGTGGGAAATAAATAGTTTTTCAGAACCATCTTTTTCACCTTATAAATAAGTTATATTAATCTAGTTATCATAATTTTAGACCTGGAAGGGACATACACTGATTCACCCACCCATGTTTACAGATGTAGAAGTTTGAGGCCACAGAAGTGAAGTGGTTTGCCCAGAGTCACACACCCTATTAATGCAGGGCTAGAACTAGAACCCAGGTCTCTGGTGTGGCACTTTTTCTGCTACACTGCGCTACCTTCTGAAACTTCTTTATTTAATATTACTGTATACCTGTGATGGGTTCTCATTTACTTTGTGAAGGAAGTGTACCAAAACGGCTATCAGAGTGCTGTGTTGACCTCCAGAGAGTCACGTCACTTTCCAGTGAGCATAGATTCTACCTAGTTTATATTCTCCATTAAAAAAAACCCAACCCTCTTATTAAGCATTTTCTAATTTATGGGTTAACTTACATTGTGTAATTACAACAATTCTGTGAGGTAGTTTGGGCAGTTATTTTTATAGATGAGGAAGTCAAAAAGCAGAAGACTTGAATAGTTGTGCAGTGGCAGAGTTAGGACTAGCACTCCCGGTCCTGCACTTTTGACACTGTACCATGTCCTTTTTCTTGTACTCTGCTGTTCCACACCAGGTGTTCTCTGAGAAAATATTAAATGCAGTGTGTTTGCACCCTCAAAGGTGGTAGCATGGTGAAAGAAAGCATAGGAGGTGGTATGAAGCAGTATTAGTAAGACCAGGCCCATGAACTATTTTCTTTTCCAGTTTCTTTGTGTCATATGGCAGGTAGCTTAGTATAATGGGAAGAGTCCTGGACCAAGGGATCTGAGTTCTATTGCTGGTTCTGCTACCAACTTGCTGTGTGACCTGGGGTAAGTCTTAACTTCTCTGGGCCTCATCTTCTTTATCTGTACAATGAGTATAGCACCTGTCTTGCACATGTTGTGAGCTTATTATAAGACTTGATAAGATTTACAAAATATAAAGTAATATGATTATTACTATAGTCTCACACATGTTTATTTTTTGAGACCTAAACCACAAACCTGTGCTGATCATGAACTTTAGAGGGGGTGTTGGGAGGGGAGCTATACCTTCCAGTCATGCCAGCCCTTCACATGGTCAACTGAAGACTAATGTTGTGTCTCGATACTGGTTTCCTATTGAAGCTCTTTATCCTGGCAGATAACACCTCCTGTACCTTTGTGTGCTGTAGGGCATTAAGCCATAGAGGTTGACTTTGTCTGGGAGGCAAGGAAAGGACGAGAGTCAGGACCCCATGCACACAGTATGTCCTCCCCAGTGGTACATGTGCCATGCCTGAGTTCCAGGGGAGTGGTGTGTAGGCTAGTTAAGTAGGCCCAGATTTACTCTAAAAGAAGGACTTTAAAATATTACTTTAGAGATGTACATCTTTTGAAAATCACTTCAGCAGCTTCAAGGAAAAACCGTCAGGCAGTAACAGTTTAGTGCAGGCTATACCTGTCTTCTGAACGACCCATAAGTGCTCACTGACCAACTGAGCGTTCTCAGCCCTTCCTCACCCAGTGAAAACATCTGTTCTACTCCATTTCTCAGTTCAGAAGTCATTGGGAATCACTGACTTGAAAACTTGCTGTTCGCATTTAGTCATCAATACCAGAGCAGTAGTGCAGCCAGTGCTGAGCAGAGGACGGTTAGTTCATGCAGGGCAGACAGGCTGCAGGGGGTGGTCTGGAATTTTGTCCACTGTTGAGGGAAGATCTCTGTGACTTGAGGTTAGATTATTTTGGCTGTCATAGTAACTAACATTTTTGACTAATTACTATGTGCTAGTCATTGTTCTAGGTGCTTTATTTTTAACTCATTTATAAGTAGTGATATTTTAACTTGTTGTTTTGGCACAATATTTGAGTGACTATCTTGAGGGGAGTGAAGATGAAAGTGGAATTCTGAGGTAGAAGAATAGATTGAAAAATACCATCTCAAACCTGAAATAAACAGTTTTATTTAAAAATGCATAAAAGCTACTTAATTGCAAAAGATTCTATCTAAAGTCTTAAACTGTTGGACAATTTGAAATACTGCCATATTGTGTGGTTATGTGCAGGGGTGTCTATAAATGCCAGGTCAATATAGCAGCCAAAGAAGTGGAAGCTGGGCTGCTCTTCTGCTTTTTGGTCGAAAAACTGTTGAGAACGAGGTGCTTCTGATTCATACTTTCGGAATTGCCACTTTCCTTTTTGTCTGTCTACTTTTGCTTGTTAAGATAGCGTGCTTGGGTCAGGTCACTCTTCACTTCTGCCTTTCTCTGTTGTTAGAAACAGGACTGCAAACTCATGGGCGCTTCATAGAGGCTTTAGTTCAGGAGCTAGAGCTCCATGTGAAGCACAGGAGCCTAACTAGAAAGACCTAGGAAAAACCACACTAGCTGTTGTGCAGAGAAAACTTTCCCATGTTTTACAACAGAGATTGCAAAGACCACTTTCATGAAGAAAAGCAGGGAAGATGTCTTGACAAACAAACAGGTAGGTGGTCTAGGGAGCAGAGAGGATGGCAGGTCTTTTCAGTGATGTCCGTGAGAGCTGCTGAGAGCTCCATCTGGGTAGAGGGGCCAGCCTCACTGGGGTGTGCTAAAGCCAGGAGCCCTGAGGTGCATAGAAGTGTGTGTTTTCAGAGGTTATTTAGGCAGTTGCATTAGTCAAGTTTTGATCTAGGATGTGATGAGAGAAAAAGAAAGATCTGAGGTAGGAGGCTCTGGCAGTGCAGAGAGGGTGGTGGGCCAGGCCTCAGGGACGTTGGGCTGGGCTGGAGCGAGGAAGAGAGTGAGGTCACCGGAAGAGCAGGGGGTGCTCAGCAAGAAAGCGAGGAGCCTGGCAATAAGCCAGCTGCTGGACAGTTGCCTCAGCCAGCCAGGCACTGCTGAAGATTGAAAAGCACAGTTCTTAGGGTTTGTATGCTTTACCTGAGTTAATGTTTAATATTATTGGTGAGGAAGCAGTAAATGTAGTACAGGGCTATTCTGGTAAACAAAAACATCATGAGTGCTCTCTGTCTTCAGTGTGTGAGGCAGGTTTGGGAAGGGCTTCCATATCCTGCTTGTCATCCTCCTCCTCCTCTGTTTCTGAATTCTGTCTTCAATATGGAAGAGAGCAAACAAAGAGTGTTAAGTGGACTTTGTCTTTTTTCCACAGTGTTCTTTCAGAGGACCAAGATAGTTACCTTTGTAATGTCACCTTGTTTAGGAAGGCAGTTGATGACTTCAGACACAAAGCCAGGGAAAACAAGTAAGATTATTATTATTTTTGTTTGTTTTTTAACTTGTTAAATCACCTATCCATGGTATGGACAATTTTGTTTTCTCACCCCAAATGTAGATTCATTGTTCGTGATTTCCAGTATAATGAAGAGGAGATGAAAGCAGATAAAGAAGAAATGAACAGGCTTTCTACTGACAAGAAAAAGCAATTTGTATGTGTTCTTAATATTTAGTATTATCAGTGTTAAGCAGAAGAAAAACTGGTGTTGCTTTTATTTGATTTAAAAGAAAACAATACTCTGATTTTGCTTTTAATTCATTGGATTTTAATTATTTTTCTAGTAAATAATCAGAAGGAATTTTCTCTAAACAAGTTTAGCTTTGTGAACAGTTATCTTAAAATACATACCTAAAATTAATTACCCCATCTAAAGTCATATTAGAAGTTCATTTTATTTTATTTTATTTTAAGATTTTATTTATCTACCTTTAGGGAGAGGGAAAGGAAGGGAGAAGGAGACAGATACATTGACGTGCAAGAGAAACATAGATTGGTTGCTTTTCGCAAGCCCCCAACTGAGGACCTGGCCCGCAACCCAGACACGTGCCCTGGCTGAAAATCGAACCAGCGACTGTTTTGTTTGCAGGCTGGTGCTCAGTCCACTGAGCCACACCAGCCAGGGCCAGAAGTTCATTTTAAATGCAGTGTGTTAGTTAAAGCCTCTGTAGAGGAAGGGATTATTTAAGTAGTAGTTTTCTCTCTCCAGTAACAATTTTCATTTTCTTGAAGCAAATTTTTTTAATGCCACAGTGTTTTATTGAAACAGTTTGCATTTAAGCCTTTGGAGAATGATTATGTTCTGGGCAAAATGGGGAACAGGAATGGATTTGGTGTCTATTTTTTTGCCATCTTCAATTGTAGGATTATTGTAAAGACCAAAAGATTGTATAGAAGGGGAGATGTGTTTAGCGCAAAGGTGTTTCTCTTGTAATGAAAAAGAAAATAAAGGCAAATTTCATTTTAAGTTATTTCTAACTACTTTATATACTATACTATCTCAGTTGGGAGAAATCTTGTAAAGCCAATTGATACATATAGTTCCTAATTGCCATTTTTCAAGACCAAGCCTGTGGTGATTTTTTTCCCTTCTTTTTATAGGGACCACTTGTGCGGTGGCTGAAAGTGAATTTCAGTGAAGCCTTTATTGCGTGGATTCATGTGAAAGCATTGAGGGTTTTTGTTGAGTCTGTTTTAAGGTAAAGTCAGATCCATCTGAAGAGTTCATAAGTGCATTTATATTGGACCTCTATTATATTACACAGTAATAGGAGATTAGTTTGTAGAGAACAAAGGGCCAGTCATGAGGAGAGACTGTCAGTGTCATATAGCTTGTCACGTGCATATTTGTCATGTCCCTTAACACCAGGTTCAGAAAAAGAGATCCATGCTGCTGTACTCTCTGATTCTTTTCTTATATATTTATTTAGGTTAAAAGTAGATCAGAAAATATTAGTCGATGTTTGTTTAAAAGGAAGATCTTTCAGATATTTACATGTAGTTTGGTACACATTGTACTCATGACTTATTTGAAATCATTGTTTTATTTAACCTTAAATAGTTAATATTTGACATACTTAAAATCTAAATTATCTCGTGATCCTCTGTACTTGTGACTCATATTAGAAATTGTTAAAGACTTATCTGCAGCTATGCTCACTATTTTTAAATTACTTTGAATTTTTAAAGTAGATGTGGGTAACTTCATATTGTTTATTGTGGAAGTATTTACTAAGTTTACATATTAGCACTATTTTATTCATGGATTCCCTTAAGTATTGAAGAGTAATTAAAGTAATTCCCGGTAGACAGATCGTCTAATTTTAAAGAAAAGTACCTAGTGGACAGTGAGGATCAGAGAAGGCTTGAGTGTCTATGTATATTAGTTGAACTTGTAAAGATGCTCATTAAAATGAGGTTCCACCTATTCATTAGCTGTGCTTCAGGAAGAGTATGAGAATATTTGCTTTGAAAATAAAAGTCTGTGTATTTGCTAGTGTTACATACTATATTTTTGCTTCCTTGTAAGATATGGCCTGCCGGTGAACTTTCAAGCAATGCTACTTCAGCCCAATAAGAAAACAATGAAGAAACTAAGAGAAGTATTATATGAATTGTACAAACATCTAGATAGCAGTGCGGCAGCTATTATTGATGTAAGTACTTGTTAGATAGCCTTGTAGAATAGGAACTGAAATGAATTTCAGGAAAAAAAATTATTGGAAAAGATAGAAAAGGGATAGTGAATATCAGGATACCCATTTTGTTTTTATTATTGAAATTCTCAATTAGCTTGTTAGATAAATATAGCAAGTAATTTTCTTTGTTTACCCTGTTTTATGCTAGTTAGAGCTGGGATTTCTTTCTTTTTTTTTTTTGAATCAGAGACACAATTTATTCACCTATTGAAAGGAACTAATATCTACAATATGTATTTATTATGAGGAGTAAAAGATGTGAAGTATAATATATAAAGCACCTATCTTACACATTACCTGATACATGACAGGTGTTCAGTGACTGGCAATCATTTAAAAGCTTACAACTTTCAGAGAAGAATATAGTAATTGAAATTAAGATATAATTTTCTCCCATCGCTCTCTCTTCATCCCTGGGGCCAACTACTATCACTTTTTATCCTCATGCATGAATAAGAATGCATATATATGTACATGTGTTACCAACAGCAATTGGTGTCCCTGCTGCTTGCCGCCTCCCTCTAGGCAAAATTCCAGAGGCAAAGGTTTGGTGATAAAGGAAAGGAGTCTTTATCAAAAGCTTCACAAATTTGAAATAACAGCTTTCCAGATGCATCAGTCACTTAAGCCTGTCAATTAAGGCTAAACGCTGTAACTAAGGCTAAACGCTGTAACACCTGAATTCTATCATTCCTGTGTTAGTTTTAATTATCTTATTTCTATAGGGTTAGTTTACAAACTAAAACAACATAAGATACAGAAGCTACACAATTCTGGAAGAATGGCAGGCTTCTGCCTTAGAGCTTGTCCCTTCTAGAACACCCAAAGAAGAAACATCCTGCCATGCACTGCCAGGCCAGCCCGATCCTAAGCTGCACCCAGAGTTCCTTCCCACCTAAAATGCCGTCGGTTGGAAAATGCAGGCGGCTGCTGCGCGGTCATCCAGGCACCGTCGAGGCAGAGAGTCTGATAGAGCGCCTGCCCCAGAGCGGGGATTTCTAAAAGCCAGTTATTATCTTGCTATAAGTCAGATGTTTATAGTTGCAGAAATACAGAACCAATCAGTAATACTAGTTGTTTACAAAAATTATAAATTGCAGAGAAGAAAAGTAGTAGTTGTTTTCACTTTACTTGGTAGGAGTAATGAGTTAAACAGATGAGCATTATAAAGTAAATTGTTTTTCTAAAATGGTATGTATTCATATCTTCTTTTAAACAGAAAATATAAACAAAGTATATGTTTTTTTGTCATTGCTGTTTAAATTTGTAGTGGACTTTATTTTATATTTTTGATTTCAAATATGTTAATTTTTTTCTTCTTTAGTTAAGGATGGTATATCTCACATGTGTGTTAGAAACCATGAAATATCAGGGTTTTTAATAGAAAAAAAATGCAAAATATGACCTTCTGCATTTTCATGGAATTGTTGATAAAATATAAGGTTTAAATATTTGGTACATATTTCCTACCAGTAAATTCTTACAACATGTATATATATGATATCTTTAAAACCATATTTGGTTTACTTTTATCCAATATTTTATAAGCCTTATATCCCATATACTCAGTACTCAAAAAATAATAATTTTTTTACAGAGTACATAAAAAGGGGTAAGATCATGGTAAACACACAGGCTTTGGAGTCAGAACAGGCTTGAAGCTGCCCCTCACTGCTCACTGTCTGTGTGTCCTCGGGCAAGTCACCCTTTCTGAGCTTGTTTCCTCATTTGTGAAATGGAGATAATAATGTGTATCTCAGATTAAATTAGCATAAATGCACAAACTTAGTCCTGTGTAGGTGTTTAATAGAAGGTAAATGACAATACTTTATTTCTTTGTTTGCTTTCTGTAAGGACATAATTGAAAAATTTGTCTAATTTTTCACAGGCGCCTATGGATATTCCAGGCTTAAACCTGAGTCAACAGGAATACTACCCCTATGTATACTACAAGATTGATTGCAACTTGCTGGAATTCAAGTAAAGATGAGCTCCTCCAAGACAATCCTGTCCTTGTGTTGGTGTGTGCTAACAGAAATAGGCTGACGTATGACAGTACTCTTAACTCTATTATCCTGTGCTTGCTTCTGACCCCTCTTCCTAGGTGAATCTCCCATTGTGGTCCATTTCTGAACCCTTTCTTTTTAAAGGAAAATGTATGTCTTATTTCTTTTTATTGGTCAGGTCTGTAAATGTGTATGAAAAAAAATCAGATTCTATTTATAAACAGAATAGTTTATTTAAAGAGGTCTTTCCTCATCAATGTTGTGATAGGCATAATTCCATTTGTAACTATTGTGCACAAAAGCCTTGTTTACAAGGGAATGGTGTAAACATTTATACCATTTGTTCACTGTATTTAGTAGACATAACTGTTGAATAGTTACTGGATCGTGATGTAAAAAAATGTGACAATATTCAGATATGTGCTTTCTGAATGTTTTAAATTATAATCTATGAGCTTTGTTGACACCCACAGAAGAGAATAAAATTACCTGTGCAAAGGTCTGTTGTGGTGTGTGTGACTTCAGAAGTTTACAGTTCAGCTTGAGAGTTTAATAAATGCATTGCAGCTAACTTGCTCTGCCACTTTCAGGAATTTTTTTTTTAATGTGTTTTATTGATTATAATATTACATTTGTGCCAATTTCCCTTCCCTCTGCTCCCCTCCACCCGGTGGCCCCCCTCCCTCCAGTTGTCCTCCCCTTTTAGATCATGTCCATTAGTTGTGCATACAGTTCTTCTCAACCTCTCTCTGTCTATTCCATTCCCTCCTACCATGATCCTTAATTCCTATATCATCTCCCTCCCTCTCCCCATTCCCCCTCCCTGTTGACCTCCCCCCAATATGTTCCCCGTACCTATAGTTCTTTTTCCACTCTCGTTGCCTGTTTAGTTTGCCTTTGTTTCAATTCCCTAGCTTCTGTTGTTTCTTGTGATGCAGTTTTCATTTTAGATTTCATTGTCTTGATCCTCCTTTTTCTAAACCAGTCCCTTTAACATCTCATATAACAGTGGTTTGGATCTAATGAACTCTTTCAGTTTTATTTTGTCCTGGAAACACTTTCTCTGTCCTTCTATTCTGAATGACAATTTCGCTGGATAGAGTATTCGTGGTTGTAGGTTTTGGATTTTCATTACTTTGAATATTTCTTGCCAGTCCCTTCTTGCCTGCAGGGTCTCCCTTGAGAAGTCAGCTGATAGTCTAATTGGGACCCCTTTGTACATAATTCTTTTCTTCTCTCTTGCTGCTTTTAAGATTCTCTCTTTATCTTTAATTTTTGACATTTTGATTATAATGTGTCTTGGAGTGGTTCTCCCTGGGTCCAGTTTTTTTGGAACTCTCTGTGCTTCCTGGACCTGTAAGTCTATTTCCTTCCCCAAGTCTGGGAAGTTCTCCTTTATTATATTTTCACTCAATTTTTCAAGTTCTAGTTCATCTTCCTCGCTCTCTGGCAAACCAATGATTCTTATGTTGGGCCTTTTATAGCTGTCCCAGAGGTTTCTGATCCTCTCATCGTTGCTTCCCATTTCCTCTCGCTGCACTGGTTGACTGCTTGTTCCTTCTCCATATTCCAGTTTGTTGAAATGAACTCTGGATTTTTTTTCCTCACCCTCTGTCTCGTATGTGGTTTTGTTCCTTTCGTTATAAGTGTTTTTCGCTTCTTTCTCATCTTTTTCCAGATCTTTTGTGAATTCTGTAAGCCACCTGATAACAATGGCCCAGAACTGAGCATCTGACAGGTTTCTTATCTGTTAATCTGTCAGGTTCTCCATCTGTTGCCTGGTGAGCTGTGCCACCGGGATTTCTATAGTTGTCTGCCTCATTTTGACAGATGCGTTTTGTTTTCTTGGGCTGGCTGTAGGGGGCAGTGCCTGTGTACTCGTAATGACCCAGCGACCGGCGCCGTTCGGCAGCCTTTCTTGCTGTGCCGTGGTGCTTTGTCGTCACAATCCAGCGACCGGTGCCTGTCCGCGACCTATTTCGCAGCCCTGTGGCGCTTTCTTTGGGGGCGGGGGTCCAAGATGGATTCACACAGTTATTGCGCTAGGAGACCGGGATCCGTCCTCCCGCCCCCCTGGGCCTCACTGTTCAAGGCGATGTGGTGGCTGCTTTCCCCAGCGTTGGGGTCGCGAGCCGCCGGGGTTTGACTGCAGCCGGGATTGTCCTCCCTGCCACTGGGATTGTTCTCCCTGCCACTGTCCCTGGTGCGACCACAAACAGCACCACCCCCTTTCGCTCCCCTTACCTGCCCAAAGGGCGCCGCTGGTTTATAACTTCATATGTTGGGCTTCCGTGTAGTTTTATTTTCTGGAATTTCTAGTTATCCTTTGTTTTGAAGTAGTTGTATTCCTCTCTAGTTGTAGAGGGAGACCTAGCGCGTCCGTCTAAGCCTCCATCTTGGCCGGAAGTCCCACTTTCAGGATTTTGTTGTTATATGAGGTGTCTGACTTGTGTTATGATTTAAGTGTGTCAAATTTGGATCAGAGCACAAATTTGAAGATTATTTTTCCACGTGTGACAGGTATTTACATTTGGACACCAGACACACAGTTCTTAAATATTGGGTTGGCCAAAAAGTTAGTTTGGTTTTCTTTGGTAAGATGGCTCTGGTAGCACTTAGTTGTCTTTAACTTCATTTGAAACAATTTTGTTAGATTGTATTGTGACAGCTGTCATATCAGTGTGCATTTGAAAAAAGCATCAGAATTGGTGAATTTTTGTGTAGCCATTTTAATATTGAAGATGGACGAAAATGTTGCATATTTTCGGCATATTATGCTTTATTATTTCAAGGAAGGTAAAAATGCAGCCAAAACACAAAGCAATTTGTGCAGTGTATGGAGAAGGTGCTGTGACTGATCGAACATGTCAGAAGTGGTTTGCAAAGTTTCATGCTGGAGATTTTTCGCTGGATGATGCTCCATGGTCAGGTAGACCAGTGAGGTTGATAGCGATCAGATGGAGACATTAATTGTGAACAATCAATGTTAATACCACACAGGAGATGGCTGACATACTCTTAATATCCAAATCAATAAAGTTATTGATGAAAATGAAAAATGTGTCTTATTTTATGGAAAAAAACCATACAGACTATTTGGCCAACCCAATAATTAGGAAGTAGGGCCAATTTTGAATAAACTATAGCAAAATAATGCAGCTTTAGTCATTTGTTTTGTCTTAAGTATTTTACACATTTTTAAGATGTATAATTATAAAAGCCTTTATTTTAACATCTATGACATAGTCTGAAAATGGAAACATTGCCAGCCTTTAAAACCTCTGAAGTGATGTCTTAGTTGAGCAGCCTGAGCGGGCTTTTAAATGAGGGTTTTGTGGCAGTGCTGCCCTTCCTGTGCCCTCACTGCCTTGCAAGTGGGAGAAAGAAGTTTACATTTTATTTTAAGGGCATTTATAAACTATTCTATATTCTTTAGAAAACTAGTCTCCAGAATCCTTTTTACTTCACAAGTAATTGTTAACTTCAAACAATAGAGACTTGTAAAGGTAAAACATAAGAGGTGATTCCTGCTCCCTCCTCCCACTCCCCAGCACAATTCTTCCCAAGGAGGTTTCTGTATTCTCCCAGGCCTTTCTCTGTCTCCACAGCCTATATCACACATGCACACAAAGTTTATTTTTAAATGAAAAGAAGAACATATTGCACATACTCGGTCACCTTGCTGTTTACCAGTGTGCCTAAGACATCCTTACATGTCAATATATCTGGATCTACCTCATTCTTTTAACCAGCCCTTTAAGCCAAGTCCCCTGAAAATGTGACAGTTTCTTCTGCTGCCCCAACCCTCACTGGTTTTTGCAGCCAGAAGTTGTGGGGATTTATCTTGCTGGCACTGGAACGCTGGGCTGCATAGTCTGGCCTGGGCCTGAGATTGCTTGCCCCCAAGGTACCTCTCCTGATTTTCATCCACCATAATGTGAGTGGATGTGGGATGGTCTGTTCCATCGCTGCTGGCTCTGCACCACACTGTGTCTCTGTGCCACTCTGCAGGTCTCTGCGACTCCACTCCTTCTGCCCGTCTGGATGAATGTGGCTTCTTTAAATCCTTGGTTGTGGGATTTCCATATAGCTCGATTTTCTAATGGTTCTGGGTGTTATTTGTTTTGAGATCAAATTGTAATTCTTTCTATGGTTGGGTAAGAAGGTGAAGCCTGCCTACCTACGCCTTCATCTTGTCCAGAAGTCTCAGCTGCCTTTAAAAAAAACCAAAACGAAATAACACCCAGAATGTTAAAAACCATATACCCAAATACAGAATAGCTACCCTTTCAAGGCTATAGTATATAAAATTGAAATTTGCAAAAATTGCCTAAAATGATCAAGGTCACATTTTTATCTTTTAATTCAAAACCCACTTTGGAATGATTTATCACTGCTTGTAAAGTTTAAAAGAACAATCAAAACACAGATCCTCAAGGAAGGCTGTGTATGAGGAAACAAAAATAAGGATATTAAAATTGAAAAACGGTGTTGAATGCAGCAAAGATTGTTGGTTTTAGACACACACACACACACACACCGGAATAAACTGTGTGTACAACAGTACCTGAACTTGAAAGTAGTGTATTTTTTTTTACGCCAGAGGATGAACAGAAACTATGCAGAATATTAAGTCCAAAGAGCAGCTCTCATATTTCACCAATTCCCAGGTATATGGATGGTGACTTTATTGGATAGTTCTGTGACAGATCCTCCTTAATTTATCTTTCACCAATGCAACCTGCCAGATTTCATATTTAAGTATATAGGTACATATTTGGGCTGATTCTCAGAGTAATTACACGTTAGTACAGGTTTTAATATTACTAGAAACAAAGTAACTTGGTTTTTAAAATTAAAGTTGACTTGTGTACACAGGTACTAATTTTACCACTAGAGGGCACTCTGGTGCCACTGAAAAGTGAACAGGTAGTTTCTTCCCCCTCACTCCCCTTCATGGTGGTTATGAAGCACAGGCAATTTAGAGAAGCCTATTTTGATTTGAAATATTTTGTTAGAAGTGTTTATTAACATCAAGTTCTCAGAAAATATTAGATGACTCATTCATTTGGTGACTTAACCCAGCGTGTGCGTGCGTGTGTGTATGTGTGTATAGAACCAAAACACTTTTCAGGTGACTGGTGCCAGCTAGTGACAGTTTTCACTTGTCAAAGGTATAGTGAAAAAATAAAGATATATGTATAGGTGTACATATATGTGTGTGTAGATACATAAGCACATATTCAGCAAATAGTTATTGAGCATATACTATGAACCAGGCATTGAGATATGGTGCTGAGCAGCAAGAGGGCACAGTGCCTGCCTTCCTGCCTGCCTGCCTTGATGGGCCTTGTAGCCTAGTAATCCGGTGGCAGCCTTACTTGACAAAAAATAAACTTGGCAACCCAAAATTAGAGTATTTTGCTGATCTGTGAAATCCAAAGTCTGAAAACATACTTAAGGATATGGATACAGAATAGACCCATATTTTTTCTTTTCAAATATGACTACACAGTTGGTCCGGTTCAGCATTGTCCAAAAGACTTCTGTGATGATGGACATTGTCTGTCTGTCAAGAGTGTGGTAGCTTCTGTCACATGTGGCTGTAGATCCCTTGAAATGTGTGTGGCTGGTCTAAGAACTGCACTTTAAATCTTAATTTAACTTGAATTAATGTAAGTAGCTGCATGTGGCTGGTGCCTACTGCATTAGATAGTGCAGGTGTAGTTGGTTATATTTGAGTAATGAACCCTTTTGCTCTTGAGTTCCCAGTATGTCCCATATCCTTTAGTTCCCCGCCCCCCCATAACTGGAAGAGCCAACCTATCTTCTGTTCACTTTGAATGACAGACCTCCCCCCATGACTCTGAGAAACAAGGAAAGGATTGCTTTCTGAATTATTGTTGATGTGCCTCAGATTGCTAGACAGACAGTTTTCTTTCTCTTTGATCACAAAAGACAACAACACATACTTTGTGCCTTTATGTGCATGAGGGTAAACCGATTGCAATATTGAAAGACCAAAAGCTGTTTCTGATGGGAAATACTGAATCAGCGGGATCAAAAACACAGCTGTGTGGTTCTGCTGGGAATATAATTTCTGCTGTCAATCAGTGCTCACTGAGAGCTCATTGTGTGCAGGGCATTTGCTATGTCTGGCTCTGTAGGGAGACAGCAAGGAGACGCTCAGCACATGTTCTTGAACATTATTTGTCTACTGACTCTCAGGAGCTTCAGAGGTTCATAAAATAGTGAACAGTTCAGGTCTCTAGTAAGAAGACTAGCAAGTTACAGGGAGCCCTTGGTAAGAGACAAGTTGTATACAGAAGGGATAGCACCTTGTCTGCGGGTGGTCCTCATCAGTGATATGTTGGCATGGATCTTGCCCCTTTCTGGAGTCCATTGGCACCAGTCCACAGGACAACTGGCCAGGGAGGAAGGCATGTACTTGGTGCTCACTCTTCTCCCTTCTAGCTGTTGCTCCCACCTCTGCTCTTTGCTCTTGGTTTGTCTCTCACCCTTCGCATTCAGGCCCTCCAGCATTCAGGGGCCCTCCTTCTCCAATCTATTGACAACCTCCAAGTGACCTTCTTGTCCCCCTCTCTGCTCACCTTCAGCTCCCCCTGTTGCTGGTGGAAACAGGATTCTTTCACAGCATCACAGGAAACACATTTCAAGGGTATACCCATAGGAGGAGGGGCGGTATTGTGGCAAGATTTATTGGAGTGAAAATAAAGGACTGTCCCCAGGTGTCCTATGTTTCATCCACAACCAGATGGCTCAGTTCCGTCACGCTCTGAAAAAAAGTCCAGCCTCTGGAGCCACAGGCCCGTATATACTTGTCCTCACCAGTCCCAGGAGAAGGGCCAAGGCCTAGGGTTGCTGGGCCAGCTTCTGTAGTCTAGCTTAGTCTCATCTCCTTATATGTACCTCTGCTGCCAAGGCTTGATGGCACTGGGGTCATGACCGTGCAACTGCTATAGGGGAGAGAGAAAATGAGCAAAGGAACAAGCAAATCCCTTGCCTTTGTTAAGCTTTAATTATATCTCCTTGGGTTTGGGAGGGAGTAAACTTTCTTTCAAACTATCCAATCCCTTTCCTGGCTCTTTGCAGGCTTGTGCTGGGCCCTCTCCCTATGCCATCTTGACTTTCCCTTTTACTCTCTCCTGCTCCCCTCACCCCCATCCCCAGTCCAGGGATGGGGGGCGGGGGGGGGTAGGGCAGGGGGAGGGATGTTAATCCCCTTGGCAGGGCAATGCTGCTATCCCCTGGAGTGTCTGGAAGCTGTAGCTTCCTAGTCAATCAGGCTTAACCAGTTTAGCTCCTTTCTCTTTTGTTAATAACTAACTAGCTGCCTACTAACACTCTAGCACCAGTGCCAGAACAATGTCAAGTCACTGCTCACAAATTCTGAAGAGCGCCTCATTCACTCAAAGTCCCTTTGTTCACATTGGAATTTTTTTCTTTTTAATTTAATTTGCTCTCTGTCTTTTCTAAAAGCAGAATATTGTTTAATGTTTGGTTTTTAAAAAAATTTAACCTGAGTCTCTTTGATGGGGTAACTAGATCATGGGGTTGTTTGTGAGGAGTGTTCCAAAGGTTGGTCTGCTTTTCTCTCCGGCCCCTGCCAGGTGCAGGTCTGTGCTCTCTGAGCGTGATCTTGGGCAGCCTGACATCCTGGGTTCTGAACCAGTTTATACATTTGCAGAACAGGATTTTTATAATGAATTGACTCACTGGGTTATGGAGGATGGAAAGTCTAAAATCTCCAGAGCCAATGTCCCGGTTAGAGTCCAAAGGCCAGAAGCTGCTACGGAACCAGGAAGAGTTCATGTCCCAGTTGGAAGCCATAGGGCTGGAGAAGTCTCTCGTACTTGGGGGAGGTCAGCTTTTTGGTCTAGTTAGGCTTTTAACTGATTGGATGAAGCCCACCCACATTAGGGAGGGCAATCTGTTTACTCAAGTCCACCAATTTAAATGTTGATCTCCCCCCAAAACACCTCCCAGAAACATCCAGAATAATGTTTGACCACCTATCTGGGCACTGCATAGCCCAGTCAAATTGACACATCAAATTAACCACCACACAGGCAGCTCTTGCTTTCTCAGTAACCACACAATCCTGGATTTGGGGTTATTTGTTGTTTGATATATACAGAAGCTGAACCAAGAGGAAAAAAACCCTGAAATCTCAGTTCAGAGCTGTAACATCAGTTTTTAAGTTTACACCACTCTGTTCCTGCATTCTGGTCACGTATCTTCTGCCATGTTTTGTATGTGCTCTTTTTATGGGTCTCTGGTCAATTGCCTCCCATTCCCAGGAGGAATTGTTCCAAGTTTCCCCATTTCTCAAAAGTCCTGTCCCAACTCCTGCTCCTCTGCTATCCCCTTAAGATTCGCCCTCGACTGGAAGCAATAGGGCTTGTTAGTTCCAGGAACCTACTGAGTGCTCATGCCACATGTTTTCCAGCACCTCCAGACTGATCCATGCCCCTCCCCACCCCCACCCCCCATTTCTGGAAAGATAGGTTCTGCTCCAATCGCTGTTTCCCTGCTCCTTCCGGATGCAATGCTCTGCTCCGATCTTACCGGCCAGCACCTACCTCTTGGCGCACCGGTCTCTGGCACTGTTTTTACTCCTATAATTTTCTCCTCTTCCCTATTTATGTTTCTTCTTTACATTTGTCTTATATATGCATAAATCTGTTCTTTCATTCTATAAACTCTCCCTGGACCCTATTCTTTATTCTTTTTAACTCCAAATAAGCCGTCAGCCTTTTGAAAGCCACTGTCAGTCCATCCACAGGAACTAAATCTTGGTAAAGTCACTGAAAGCATCCTGTTTAATCAAATGTAGTGGCTGCTCTGCTTGACTCCATAGCATTGGCCACTTTTTTTATCACTCCTTTTTTATTTTTCAGAAACTCATTTCTTCTCCTTTCTTGCATGGCTTCCCTCCATTTCCTGGCCAACCCTTCCACCCGTGGTTCTCACACTCGATTGCTCCTCAGAATCACCTGGAGGGCTTGTCACATCGCAGGTTGTTGGCCCCACCCTCGTGCTTCTGATTCAGCTGGTCTAGGGTGGGGCCTGTGGTTTAGCGTCTCACTGGCCCCAGGTGATGCTGATGGAGCCCACGTGGGGCTGCTGCAGAGACCCCACTTTGACATCGACGTTGACAGTGCTGGGCTTTCAGAATGTTCTGTATTGTGAGTTCTCCTTTGTGTCATGCTGTCTGGTATCCTCTCTTTTCTGAAAGTTTGTCATGCATCCCCACATCTCTCCAGTCCGGCAGGTGGATGTCCTTTGAGATTGTGTTCAGCATCTCTCAGAAGGGGCACGTTTGGCATTTGGGATTTGACATTTCTCTGTTGAGTGGACTGTCCCTGTGCCTTGAAGGATGGTTGGTCCTGCCTGCTCACTGGAACAACCAAAACAACCCCCCCCCCCATTTCTAAATGCCCCAGTGGGATGGTGTTGCCTCTGGTTGAGAAGCACTGGATTCCTCCACGGTTCCCCCACCCTGGGACACACCTAGTCACTCAAGCAGCTGCCCCTCCCGCCTACTCAGCCCTCCTAACTTTTAACTGGTCACCATCCATTAATTCCTAAAATAGCTCTTAACTCCGTTCCCTCCTTTGCATTACACATAGTGTAGTTAAAAGCACAGGTTTTAAAGTCTGGCTCCTTGAGAGAAGTACAATTTAAAATCCCAAATTGGCCATTTAGTAACCGTGTAACCTTAGGCAAGCTAACTAACCTCTCTGAGTCTCCTTTTCTCTGATCTGTGAAAAAGCAGGTCAGATCTCCTCTGCTGGGTTATGTGAAGATTAGGAGTTAGACGCGTGGAGCAGTTTCCCCTGACACTAATGAGGTAGGCTGGATAGTTTCTACCCTAGACAACTGCGCTGTCCTCTTCCTGCTCCCGTCTTTGCGCCCAGCCCTTGCTTTGGTTCCCTGCGGAAGGAGCTTGTAAAACGCAGCCAGGCCAGGTCGCTGTGCGTGGGAATCTTCATGTATCCCTACCGGACATGCAGTTAACTTAAAGTCTGTAGCATGGCCTATGAAGCTCTTGGGAAATATAATTCAGATCTAGTTTTCCAAGATGTCTGTCTACCTGCTCCATCCACTCACCCACCTCCCTACAACACACTCTTCCCTCCCTCCCTCCCTCTCTCTGATGGATTCACTGCCCCTACCCCCTTCTTGTCTCTGAGTTTCCTCCTTTGCTAGGAAGTGCCTGCTCCTTGCAGACCAGCTCAAGGCGCTGTCTCTTTTTCTGCGGAGCCTTCTCCCTCTCTGCCTCTCGGTGTCCTTGGCCCCTGCAGTGGGTTGGTGGGCCTCTGTTTTGCTATGTGTGCTGTCTTAGCTGATTTTGGGTTTCTCCTTCCCCTGCTGAGTGTGACGTGGTGGAAGAAATACGGGCTCTGGGAAGTCACATACCATAGGCTGCATCCTGACTCAGTCACTCCGGAGGACTGTGCCGTTGGCATGTAGCCCCTTTGTTCTCGAGTGGCCTACAGTGCTCCTCTCTGACTCACGGGATCAGAGATCACATCATGAAGGCACCTGACGTGATCACCTGCCCGAGGTCACACAGGGCTCTTCCCAAGCCTGCCTGGCCTGGAGTTGTCTTCCCGGAACCACTAGAACTCACTGCTTGGGAAACCATTCTTTCCCTTTTGGATAGTCATGAAGTGTTCTGGAAACCAGCCAAGTCTTTTGTAAGTATATTCTTGTTTTGGACTTTGAGGGGCAGGGAGGGAATATTTATCATAACCTGAGGTATAAGGAAAATAAGGAAATGGTCTCATTTGTCCTGAAATCTGAAACCAAATGTCAGGTGTTGAAATCATTTCAGCCAAAGTGGCCTTTTGTCTCTGCTCACTTGGCCTGCGGCAGGTTAATTGGAGAACAGGTGTCCTGTTTTCAGACCCAAAAGTCCTTTTTCTTCTCTTGTGGGTCCAAGATGAGGCTAGGAGGCAGGACACCTGGTTTTGGGCCCAGGCTGCCCCTCTGGCTGCCTGGGGTTAAGTCCCTCATCCTCCTGAAATCTCAGTTTCCTTGTGTGACGTGGGGTCGCACTGCCAACCAGAGCTCAGGTGGGCATCGCTGTCGTCAGGAAGCTGCGGACGACTACGCAGGCGCCTGAGGGGGAAGCTGGGCAGAAGATCCTCACAGCCTCCCTCTCAAGGGGCAGAGCCAGGGCCCTGGCACACAACCGAGAGTGGAAAGCTCCACCGAGGTGTATTTCTGAGACGGATGCCACCCCCAAAGCAGTGACGTTCCTGTGACTCAGCCCCGTGGGTGGCAGGGATTTTAAATAATGACAGTATCAACCGGCTTCCTCCTCCCGCGGTGTCACGCATCACTGAACTCACAGTCTCGGCAGGCACCCTGAGTCAGCGGCTCTAAGGGCTGAAATGAAGGGAATGGCACCTGCACATCACAGCACAGCCCTCTGAGCCAGCGGGAAAAACAGAGCCCATCTGTCGAGCAATGTCCGTCTCGTCCCCAGAAACCAAGCCCAGATAAACAAGGGGTGACAGAAAGATCACCTTGTACATCCCCAAATCTTAAACACTCCTCCCTGAGTGAAGTGGGACATAATTATAGCTGCCACCATCAATGAAGAGGCCAGTTGAGTTAATTAGAAAGGGAAGCCACCCAATTTCATTTAAAAACATCTAGAATTTGGTAGCGTTTTAAAGAGAATCTGCAGTCATTGGGTCTGGTAGCTTACAGGTGTTGTCCCTTTTCAGACAGAACAATAGAGGAATCAGCCGAGGAAGAAGGGCACAAGCCTTGGGCCGGTTTGAATCTAGAGTTTTCCTGTGACTGGCGCACAGGTGGTGCTAGCCGCCCTGTGAGTCTTGTGTTGTCCTTGACCCCAGGGGCCTCCAGAGGTGAGGGGTCTATTCAGGACTTTGCTGGGGCTTCTACCTTCAGAGACTGAAGCGAAACTGAAAGCCTTGGAGCTGGCAGTGGAAGGAGAGAGGAGGGTGGTTTGTTAGGAGCAGCTGCCTCATGAATAGGAACAAGTGGAGCTGGAAGGGGCTGGACTGGAAGGAGGCTGAGCACAGAGTCTACTGCATGAGCCACAGGCTGCAGGGGGTTGGAGCTCACTCCCATCCTTCACCTCTGCTCATCCCAAAGCTGGAGGCTCAAGGTTGGGATCTGGGCCCCCAAATTATTTGTTTTGTGTGCATGATTTTAAGGAACATTCATTGTGAACTATCAGGACAAATGTAAATTAAGAAGAGGTTTACTCCCCATGTTGAAAATAAAAATTTCCTTTCTTTCCTTTTTCTTTGGGCATTGACATTGGAAAACTTGTCATTATAAGTGCCTTCTCCACTCTTCGAAGGATGTATAAATCCTTTTCAACACTGAATTGGCATTTTGTCAGCTGCATGACCCAGGAATGTCTTCCTCAGAAACTTGAGAGCCATCTCTTTGAAACAGAAATGTGGAGGGAGACAGCATCTCTGCCTCCCAGCCTTGGAGGGAGGGGTGGAGCCTAACTTCAGTGGGTGCCTCCTCCAAGCAGCTACGACCTCCTCTTGTAAAGTAGAAGTTTGTTTTTCTCTGGATCAAGCCAGTTAGCTAATAGGTGGTCACCCCACTTAACAGGTAAAGTTAGGATGGACTCTGTGTGACAAATGATGCCACCAAGTCCTCTCATTTGAAGTCTGGCGATGGTTTGTCTTGAGAACATGTCTGTACTGGGCTGTATCTGCTTGGCTCTATAAGAGGGTGAGATCCCTTCCTGTCTCTGCAATTCTTACTGGATTGCCTATGCCACTGAGCACTGATTTAGTGCTTATTCAATAAGAAAACTGATTTTGTTCTCTGCCACCTTTGTGGAGAGGATTTCTGGACTGGGAGAAGATTTTGGCTTTAGTTTTATTTCGCCAACAGTTCCCACCACATGTCTGTTTTGTGCCTGACCTCCCACACTCAGTCCATATTTATAAGTACAATGTATGTCACCTTGGCTTTTTATAGCTCCAGTTCTCTTAAAGGACCCACACATTTTCTAAGAGATGACCTAAAAGTGCAGTGAAGTGAGGATCAGCTCTTATTGCAGTAAGTCCTCAATTAACATTGTCGATAGGTTCTACGACTTTAAGTGAAACAATGTATAAGGAACCAATCTTACCATAGATCAATATAAATGAGTTAAGTTTCTATGGTATCGCATTAACATATTGAAGCGACATTCA
This sequence comes from Furipterus horrens, assembly GCF_987537825.1. NCBI lineage: Eukaryota > Metazoa > Chordata > Mammalia > Chiroptera > Furipteridae > Furipterus > Furipterus horrens. The sequence continues at coordinate 24,931,905 of NW_028327177.1, read as the reverse complement.
ATGAAAGGATGTTATTTGAGGACCTGATGTACTTTCATTTTACAGCAGTTCCAGAAGGTAATGGGCTCGTTAAAGAAGGCAGACACAAAAGAATACACACCAGGTAAGAATAGTACAGGAAAGGGTGAAGCCAAAGAACTTTTATACATGACCCATGGACATGCACTAAGGTTGGTGGGATTGCTGGAGGGAAGGTGGGTACTGGGCAGAGGGAAGCAAACGGAAAAAAGTTGGGACAACTGTAATAGCAGAATCAATAAAATATGCTTAAAATGTAAAAATTAAAATAAAGACTTGGAAAAAAGTTGCATATGGGCTTAAGAGCTTTAATATATAAAGATTCTGAAACTTTATCTAAGGGAAGTAATCAGGAATGGTGGTCAAATGTTTACCTGCCAAAGTACTCAAAAAAAATACACACTATATGATTTCTCTTGCATGAAATTCTATAATAAGCAAATGTGACCGACAGTGACAGAAAGCAGCTCAGTGGTCGTGTGGGGTGGAAATGGGAGAGACTAACTGCAGATGGGCATGGGGGAGCTTCTGGGGGTGGTGGAAATGCCTTGTGTTTTAATTAGGGTGATGGTGATACAGGTGCACCCATTTATCGAAACTCAAACTATGCATAAAATGGGTGTAGCTGACTGTGTGAAAATTATACTTCAGTAAAGTCTATTAAAAAAATAATACATTTTTTCTTTATGCACAGAATTTGAAATAGAAACCAAAATGCAGTTTGCGTTCTCAGCCAAGGTGACCTGGTTCGTGGGGTGAGGAGAGAGCGGCCCTACTGCAGAGCCCTCTGAATGTGTCACAAACTCAAAGCGGCCTTAAGGTTATCCCAGGCCATCCCCGATGTCTGAAAAGAAGTAAACAGCAGGCTGGCTCCTGATAACGCGCAGCTGGGAGTGGTGTGCTTGAGCCCTTCTCTGGGGAAAGCCTGCATTGGCAGGACGGTACTGGGCAGCCCACAGCTGGTGGGGTTCGTGATGAATCACATTGCTTTTACAGGAACCAAAGGGCTGGGATTCACACGTGTCAACGTTGATGGGAATATTAAGGGCTCCCTTCCCCAGGGTGGTGGTGGGGGAGTAGAAAACTGTCTTTAAATATTACAATTCTTTAAATAAAATAAAAATCACTTCAGCTCCTCCCCACTGATTCATTTGGGAGAACTACTTGTCAGGTTTTGTATTTGGTTAAGAAAATCCTTCCTGGGAACAAGACAGCGTAGGATGCAGGAAAATCTCCTAACTCTCTGGATTAGGGAGCTATTTCTGCTGTTTGGTGTGGAAAGGCAGTGACAGCATCCCTTTTTGCCTGGTTTCCTGCCCTCAATAAAGGGCCAGGCAGGGGAAGATGGGCCTGAATTGTAGTTCAGTGCTCGAAAATAGACGTCCTGAAGCCAGAAAATAATCAGAACAGGGTCCTAGAGAGATTTTTAAAGAGGCTTTCATACATTCACTAGGTTTCCATCCACCCTAAGCGCAGGCTCCCGTGAAGGCTTGGGGAAGAAAGGGACAGAGCAGAGATTGGAGTGATGCATTCAGAAACCAAGGAACAGCAAGGATTTCTGGACATCATCAGAAGCCCAGAGAGAGGCATGGAACAGGCTCACCCTCAGCAGCAACCAGCCCTGCTGCCCCCTTGCATTCAGCTGTCCAGCTCCCTGCACTGGGAGAGGATACATCGCAGCTCTTCTAGCACCCAGGCTGTGCTCCGTTGTTCCCGTGGGCCTAGGAGGCTAATACAGAGGTGCTAGCAGGAGAAAATGCCTGGCGTGTCTGGGAAGGCCAGAAGGCCCGTGTGGCTGGAGGTGATGTTGAGAACAGGGCCTCTGTGACCCCACCGGCCGGGCTGTGGGCTGGCTGTGGGCTGCTGTGACCAGCATGCTGGCAACTGCCTGCAAGTGGCCGTCAGGGGATGCTCCCAGCCCCATGCTAGAATCTGCCTTGGAAAGAGCTTTCAGGTTGAGTCCAAGGTGCTGGGTCCAGCCTCTCCCTCGCTCCGCCGGTAGCTGTGTAAGTGGCATTTTTGCTTTCCTTGCCTGCGACACAGAGGGGGACCCTCATGCTACTCTTCTCAGCATAGTGTAGAGCAGAGGACACTGTTGGAAAGTCTGTGGTGAATCCTATGTACCGGATACAAGGGTCTCAACAGAGAACCCCCAGGGAAAGAAAAATCAAAAGCTGCTTATCTAAGCAGGACTCTAAGAGATTATGAAGTCAGTTTTGAGCCCTTTGGCTTGTCACCTACCTGGAGAGGCTTGGGGACACAGAGACAGGCAGAGTGAGAGCTATTGGAGGAATGAGGTGGGAGCTTCTGCCCTGATGCTCCCTGACTGTCCCCACCCCCACAAAAAGCCAGTGAGACGTTGAGGCTTTAAAACACTCCCTGGGAGTTCAGTGGGTGCCCTCTGGAGTTGGAGGGACAAAGGGACTGAGATTCAAACCATAAAGGTTGGAGTGGCCCATAGGGGCAGGACCAGGAGAGGGATGCACAACAGGGCTTAGGAGGGCGTCTCCCACCACTGCTTGAAGAGAACTGGAGCTGTTACCTTGAAAGGGACGTTGCCCTGAAGGACCATCTGCGAAGCAAGGTGACCCCAGCAGAGTGTGACTCGGGGTGGAGCAGGTATCAGAAGCCAGGATCTGGGGTCTGTTAGATAAATGGGCAGCTGGAGGAGCACGGCCTGAGTCTGACATTCCGTCGCAGGTGCATTTCCGAGGAATCTGCAGAAGCTCCACGTGGGAGAGAGTGAGCATGTGGCACTGGTTCCAGAACCTGCCTGTACTGATCAGGTGGTATACTGGAGGTCTCTGTCCTTTACCTGTCCTCCCTCCTGGCTCCAAGTCCAGAGGGGCCAGAACAGTATTTGGACAAGGTGAGGAGTTGGGGAGAAGCCCACATGCTCCTCCTCCTGTATTTTGACTTTCTTAGCCGGAGCCAGGCCTGTGTGTTAAGTTAGAAGTGGGGTTGTAGCTTTGATAGCAGACTGAACTGGACTTTCCAACACCTGAAAAAGGAGACTATTCATTAGTAGGGTGACTATGGAAAAGCTATGGAACTTTTCTTAGAACTCACACAGGGACAGAGAAAAGCAACTTGACAGTAGTTGCTTTAAAGACACATTGGTCAGAAAGAAGCAAGGCTTTTTCTGTTTGTACCATTCTGAATTTTAATATCTTAAATGTGTTAACCTTGAAACCTCCTTTCCTGGGAATAAAAGAATCAGCAGAGCCCAATATCCTTATTATAGCTAAATGAATATTCACACAAGGGATATGTTTTAAACATCTATCATATATGGGCTGCTAGAAACCATTATTCTCTTTCATAAATGTTATTTAGATTGAATCCTGAATAGGCAACAAAACCGTAGGTACCCATCTAAGAAACGCTATTTGCATTTCAAGAGGCAAATGAGGCTATCCCATAAACTGTATGTTACCAAGATTTTTGTGAATTGAGATGACTGGAAGAGATTACAATTAAGTTCTACATGTTTTTAGGCACTTTGAAATGGATAGGAATGCATTAATCATAAAATATTGTTAGAGCAGCTGCATAGTTTACAAAGAATCTGATGTATCTCGACAACCAGGAATTCTAGTGCTTGCATATTGCTCTTGGCATTAGTAAGAACTTCTTCGTCTGAGGGTAACAGAAACCCAACTCAGACTACCTTGAGCTGGAAGAGAATGCATTTGTTCATATCACTGGGCAGCCGAGGGGTGGGTCTGGGTTCAGACATGGCGGATGTAGGGCTGCTTCTCTATCTCTCAGCTCTGCTAATTGGGCTTCACTTCATGCAACATTTCCTCACGTGGCGGTGAGTTGTCTCCCAGGCCCATCTCCCATGCTCCTTTCTTACCACTTCAGCAACCACAGTAGAAGACGAACTTGTCTCAACAGTGGCCACATAGCTATAAATCAAAGCAAGTCCACCCCTGAACCAGCCTCTTGGGCTAGGATATGGGAAGCTCTGATTGGCGACCTCGGGTCACATGGCCATCTGGTAGTCAGAGGTGGCACCACGGTCAACAGCCTCATTAGGACCCCACAGAATGGACAGGGAGTGCCCCGAGGGGAACTAGTAGCAGGGGCCGTGAGAGCACGCTGCCAGCAGCGCACCACAACTCCATTTTCCTCTTTATTCACAGAAAGCGTTCGAGTTGGCACTTTCTGGCTCTGGAGTTGCCATGACGTGCCTTCACCTTGTGCCACCGTTGTCCCCTCCACTTAGAGTCAGCCTAGTTGCCTGAGCGCCAGTTACAAAACCTCTTGTCTGGTGAGCAAACCTGTTGTGAGTGTGTGTAGCTTTCTTCTTAAGGCAGCAGAGTTTATTTTTTAATCCTTCTACCCACTTCTTTATAAATTATTTATACACTAGTTGCTTACGGAAAGGATTGAAGGCATCTTATGGTAACACAAATAGAATATAACCACTAAGATAAAGGCAAAAAAACCAAAAACAACAACAATAACAACAAAACCCAGCAACCACCAGTCAGAAGATACTGGGGAGGTAATAATAAAATTTAAGCTAGAGATGACTGCTCGCAGTTCTGCGATTGATAATGGCTGAGTAAGCGCTTATGAGACCAAACCTCCCACAAACTGCACCTGTTAGCTTTGGACAAAGTACAAAAACTTTACCTGAAGAAACTGGCGGGAAATTAATATTTGGAAGATGGGAGTGGTATGGGGTGAGTTTTTGGTTTTTTTGGCTTGTAGACTGAGAGCAGGCTCCATTCTGGCCCACGCAAGGTGGCTAAAATGCCCATAGAAAACCTTCTGCAACTCCTGGAAAGCAAGAAGGGAAAGTTAGGAATGAAGGGAGCCAGGGAATCCCAAATTCTGTATATAAACTTTGCCCAAATCTGTGATTGACCCTTAACCCATGCTCACACAGGACAGATTTCAAGCAGCCCAGCAAAGGGTGTGAAGACTAAACTAAAATTTAAGCTGCAGCCCAAAATACAGAGTTCGTTTTCCTGCTACAACAAAATCGACATTCATTGGAGGAATATAGCAGAATCCAGAATCTCGACAATGTAGCATTCACAACGCCCAGGGTAAATTTCAAGTCACTTAACACACTAAGAAACAGTAAAATGTATCCTGTTATCAAGAGAAAAGATCATCCTTGGAGGCTTACCCAGAGATAACCCAGATGCTGAGCAGACAGTGTTTTTAAAGTAGTTATTATAACTATGCTCAGCAATGACATGAAAATATGTGTGTAAAAATGTCAGAAAATCTCAGCAGAGAAAAAGAAACAATAAAAAGAACCAAATGAAATTTCTAGGACTGAAAAATACGGTATTTGAAGTAAATGCATTCAGTGATGGGCTCAACAGCAAAATGGAGATGACAGAGGGAAAAGTTTGTGAATTTAAACATAGTCCAGTAGAAGTCATCCAATCAAAAGATGATTACTTCTCCTTGGCAAAATTTAACCTAAGGTTGTTGTGAACCAAAGCAAAAAAGAAACCCAGACGTTGTCAGCTGAATCACTTGCCTGAAGAGTCACATTATGTTGCAAGAGGCTCTCAGAGCCAGTCCCAGGTATTAATCTGTGGTCTCTCAACCCCAATGCCCTTCTATACTTCACTCTGTGATGCTGGGGTGGGTACTCTGCCAACTATGTTTCCTTGTTGCTGCTGGTTTCTTGTTAGGTTCTGCCTCTGGGGAGCACAGGAGGGAGATCGGAAGGCTGGAGCATGGAAAAGGGACTTCATTTCTGCTTGCTCACCACCCTTGCATTTCCCCCTGGCCCTTTCACTTGGCAGTGGCAATTTCTGGTCTTCAACTTCTTTCAACACTTGCCCTCACAGGCAACCAGCACCAGCTGGAGGAGCAGGCCTCTTTCTTAGAGGACTGTTGTTCTAGCTTTGGGGGTGGTCCCTTTCTTTTAACTATTTAATTTCTGATAACCCCAAACTTTTTTCTTTGCTCTCCTAACCTTAGGGGTGATAGCTGCTTCCTGCATTTAATATCTCTGCATGACCTCAGGTCCTCTTTTGAAATCTTACGCCTTTTCATACGTGTTTTAAATTTGCTGTTAGAAAAGCTCATGTGGTTTTTGTTTTCCTGATTGGCCCCCAACGGATGCACATTCTTTTGAGACTGATCACCATGTGTAGGGCAGACTGTGGAAAAAAGTTGTAAAAGATGAAGTTTGTTGTTGGATCTGGGACACCTCCTGGCAGGGATTTGACTCCTGGATACTCACTGCAATGAGGCGGTGCCCCAGGCTCCATGCCACCCTGCCCGCCTTAGACGCCCTCCTTTCCATCACCTACACCCTCAGGGACTGCATTCTGATAGGCAGTCATGGATTTGGTAAAATAAACTAATCCCCTAGGATGCTATGGAGTTAAAATGTTTCCCTCACAGATAACCTGCTTCCTTGGTTTAGATAAGCATGCTTCTTCAGAAGGCCTTTAGGGAATATGAGAAATGGAGAAAACCTCGGGCCCAGCAGCTAACCATTGGTTTTCATGCACAGAGACAGAGCCCTCTGGTATACCCTGTCCACGTGTAAGATAACAAGAGAGTGCTTGGATGTTCCTTCTTCCTTTGACATCTTCCCATCTCGGCCCGTGGGAAGGTGAAGAAACTCATGAATAAGAGAAAAAGCAGACTAATACATTCCAACACTGCTTAGTGAGACCAAGGGAGGCTGCCAAAGCCTCAAAGATGCTATTTGTTAGAAATACAGCAAATCACTTTTAACTTACACAAGATAAATTAGTTTAATTTTCTCAAGTAGTGAGTTTAAACAAAATTTGCCAAGCTTTGCTTTGAGTAATTGAATGCATTTTGAGTTATGGGTTGTGTACGACTCTTGAATATTTGGTATTAAACAACTATCCTGAATCCCCCTTTCTGTGAAAAAGGATTTTATTTTCTGCGATTCTTTCAGAACCCTCATATTATATACATTTCCGTGAGTAGCTCCTAAGCCTAGTTTAACCAGCCAGTCCAGTGCTTTAAGATATTACAAGACAATACACGACAGAAGTTACAAGGCATATATATGGCAGGTGCTCAGTACATGGAAACTATAATAATACTGCATCAAATTACATTTTCCCAAAATGGTCATAGCAATATTTTCTACCCCATATATAACCCCCCCCCTTTTTTTAAATTTATTGCTTGATTTTGAAAGAGAGAGAGAGAGAGATCAACTTGTTGTTCCACTTATTATGCATTCATTGGATGATTCTTGTATTACCCTGACCAGGGATTGAACCACAACCTTAGCATATGGGAACTACCCCATATATTCTTTTAGAGCCTTGGCATGCCCCATCAAGAGGTGGAGTCTATGTTCCCTCCCCTTAAACCTGATTGGGCTTTGTGACCACCTTGACCAACAGAGTATGGAAGTGGATGCTCTCACACTTCTGAGCTAGGCATAAAGATTCTCTCTCTTTCTCTTTCTCTCTTTCTCTCCCCCCCAAACACCCCCCACACACACACACACTTTCTTTTGAGCCCTGAGCCTCCGTGTAAGAAATATGTCTCTCTGAAGTCACCATGTGAAGAGTGCACATAGCAAAATGACATCGAGGTAGAGAATGATGCTCGGAGCCCTGTTGTTCAGACATCAGCTATCTGAGTCTCCTGCCCAGGTGCCGGACACAGAAGTGAACCTGCAGGGGAGTCCAGCCCCACTCACCATTGGACTGTAAGTGCATGAGCAATCCCAAGGGAGAAACCCCAGATCCGTGTGGTAATAATAAATGATTGTTATTGGTTTAAGCCACTAAGTTTTGAGGTGACTTGTTATGTCACAATGGCTAACAATATTTAATAATTGGCAAGTACTATGCTAAGTGCTCTGTAGGGATTATCTCATTGAATCTTGACCCTCCCTATGAGATAGGCATTTCACTCACCCTTAGAGGAGTTAAGTGACCTGTCCAGGTCGCACAATAGTCTAGGATTGCAATCCAGACAGTCATATCCCGGGTCCAAGCACCCAACCCTTAAGACCTCCCACCTGCAGCATGCCCCTTATTCATGACTTTCCTGCTGGGTAACAGCACCTCCTCTGACCCCTGCACACCCCATGTTCTGCTCCTGGCAGTGGAGAGCACAGTGAATGAGCAGAGGAGGGGTCAGCAGTGCTTGACAGAAGCAGTTCCTGAAATCCACTATTGTAGTTGTATTCCTTTAACTTCAAGACTGCTCATTGTGGTTTTTAAAATCCCCAGGTGGTGGTGAAGGTGGGTGGAGACATGTTATGTCATATTAGTCATTTATACTTAGGATGAGTTTATGAGAAGCTTTTATGTTGGAAGATTTTAAAGGCAGCTGGGGGTAGGGGAGGGAAAGAAGGAAAGAAGGAAAACAATGAAAATGTGGAACAGACACTCAGGAGGAAAAGGGTTCAGAGGAAGTTGAGGCACCAGAGGCAAACATTCTATTAACGTACAAATGTAGTCATTCATTGTCATTCAGGAATTATATAGAATGTCCACAACATGCCAGGCCCTGCATTAAATGCTAAGGATGAGGATTTCCTACCTTCAGTTATTTCATAGGAATAGAGAAGCATACAATGTATTATGGGAACACTTACCCCTCAGTGGGCAGATAAATCACGGAAAGTTTCTGGGAAGAGGTGACAGTAGAGCTCAGGCTTCAAAGACAGCCATTAACCAGGCAAACAGGAGGGGTGGGGACAACATGGGCAAAGGTGTGGAACAGGGCATGTGGGGGCCACAAGCAGTTCTGAGGTGCTTGAGGCTACAGTGCCACTTAGGTTGTGCTGAGCGAGGAGCCGGACCTGGGAGTCATGATCAACTTTGAACTTTGCCCTCTGGGCAATGCAGAACCGATGAAGGGTCTTCAGGGGCCTCTGAGAAATTGCTCATGGCCAGCTTTCCTTCCTCACTTCTGCCAACGTCTCTGCCCAGCAGAATTTTTGTCTAAATTCTACAAGTTGAAGAATTTCCCTTTAAAACCAAATGTTTTCAGCTCCGGTGGCAAAATCAAAGGGGGAAAGTGGCCTGCAAGGGCCGGGAAAGCTTCTCACCTGCGTCTGCAGTTAGCTGGGCCAGCCTGGCTGGGCCGTCTCCTGGCAGAGGGCTTGCGGCTGCCGCCACCGGCATGCTGCCCCAGGCAAGACTTAGGTGACTTGAACAGCTTTCAAAGGCTCAGTTAGGGCAAAAAAAATGAAATTACTTAAAAATTTTTAAATTTTCACAGCAGTGCAAATAAAATAGGGAAGAGCTATGTCGGGCTGGCATGTGGGTGCTGGGTCCAGCGAGTTGGCACAGACAGACACAGGGAGGGCTGGGCAGAGGGAGGTAAGGCCCCAGGCGAGGGCCTCAGCCACTCAGGGGTGGGGAGAGAAAGAACAGAGGGGTAGCCAAGGGAAGGAAGAGCCTGGGTCTCAGATGTCAAAGCCAAGACTATCAGGGACTGAGAGTGGCAAGATCTGCTCTCCAGGAGTCCAGCAGGGGCCAGGCACTGGATGCAGCTCATGGGTGGGGGCAGTGGGGCAGTCTGCACGGCTCCCTTCGCAGGGCGGTGGCTGCCGGTTTCCTTGTCCCCCTTCCTCCACTGTCCCTTCTTTGAATTCCTTTGACAACACTACCCCTGTCACTCATTCAGCATTTATATTGTGTTATTTTGATTTTTACTGTATAAGTACTAACTCTTGGGCTAGTCCATAAACTCCTTCAAAGTAGGAGTCTTGCTTTGAACAGTTTGTGTCCTCATTTATCATTTATTCAAAACAAGGTATGTCAGGTAGGGTGCTAGGGGCTGGATATGGAGGTTAGAGAGCTGGTCTACCTTCAGGGAGTTAACAATCTGCCTGGGGAGATAGGTAAGTCAGCAAGGGATGTTGGCTGTGTTTGCCCTGGGCTATGCGCTGTGATGGTTTGGAGCCATCCTCCCCTTTCCTCTTGGAAACCATACCGGTGCCTCCTCCTAACTTCAGAGGTGGCTCTTGTCATCAAGGCCACAGGTATCAACAATCCTGCCCTCATTCCCTCAGCTACAGTGATTAGACATACGACCAATGAGATGGGCCTGCTAACCAAGCTGGGTGCCAGCTTCCTGCTGAACTTGAACCTGGGAAGCAGTAAGGCAGGACCTGCTGTGGCAACATACCCCCAAGGTTTGAGCCCACAAATTCTTCTTTAGCTCTAGTCAGTCTGAGCTGAATTTTCTATCAACCAATAGAAAATACAGTGCGGCCTAGCTGGTGTGGCTCAGTGGACTTAGTGCCGGCCTGCAAACCAGAGGGTCTCCAGTTCGATTCCCAGTCAGGGCACATGCCTGGGTTGCAGGCCAGGTCCCCAGTTGGGGGCACACAAGAGGCAACCGCACATTGATGTTTCTCTCCCTCTGTTCCCCTCTAAAAATAAATAAATAAAAATTTTTTTAAAAAGAAAGGAAAATATAGTGAGGTGTTATGAGAGAGGGGTGTTACAGGATCATATATGATTACATGCCAGAAGTGTGTGTGTGTGTGTGTGCGTGCATGCACGCGCGCATCTTATGACTTCAAGGAGGGAGTGACACCTGAATCAGACCTTGATGGTCAGAAGTTAAGCAAAGATGTCCCAGGCAGTGTGGCAGGTCTGTACTTGCATCCTGAATTCAGAGGAGGTAAAATTCCAAAAGCCTTAGGGCCTTTGCACTTTATCCCAGTGCTTCCCCTAACAGCTATGGAGGGAAAACTCTTTCAGAAGATGTTACCAGAGAGATGTGCAGAGAGGAAACAGGGACCCAAACTCCTGAGAACAAAATTGCTCTACTTTCTGCATTGCTGGTTTTCTCAGAGCCTTTGATACAGGAATGCGCATCCGCCAACAGACTCCTTTGTCTGCAGAGCACAGATTATGCTCTCTCTGTTGAGTGGTTTTGCAAAGTTATGCTGAGCACTTTTCTATGAGGTGTGGAGTAATAAATCATTCAGAAAGATAGCCTGCCATCCTGGGTCTAATTGGCTTCACTGTCATAAAATCAAATTACATGGTACCAAAGACAATACAAACACAATCTGTTGGGTAGACAACAGCAGGATGAATTTCTGTAGACTTGTCAATAGTTCCTGCAGCCTTTGTCTGTTTTGTATATGACTGGCTATCACTGGTATCCGATACAGATGTCCTGGGCAGGTGCCATGTGTGATGAGTATGTGCATATTGGCTCAGTTAATGGAAACCTCTGAGGAGCCGTTTTTATTAATTATGCCACAGGATTTGCAGAGACCCAGCAAGAGATCGCTTGGACTGGATGGATGGGCAGTGTCAGGAACACGGGAATTGGGATTTCATCCTCTGGAGGCTCTTAACCAGGGGAGTGCAATGATCAGGGGTATTTTAGGAAGTTCATTCACAGAGAGAGGATTTGGAGTGGGGGGTGTTGCCGGAGACAAAGAAACTAGTTAAGAAGCTAATCATTAATGGAGGTGAAATAATTTAGGGGCTGAACTAAGGGAGGGGCCACAGAATGGAGAGGAGGTATGACATGAGAAACATTTAGGTGGTAGAATTGGTTGACTTGGCTCTGGAGCAGCTCCGGAGCTGCTCTGGAGTGGGAAGTGGGGGTGTGGTTGGGGGTGGAGTCAAGGATGACCACACCTCCTGGCTTGTTGAACAGAGTGAACTGTGGCCCTACAGTTTCCAAACAGCCTGATACAGTAGGAACAATGTAGAATAGAGCTCAGTTTGAACCCTGGCTCTGTCAACTACCCTGTATTATAGCCTCGTGCAAGTAAGTTAACATCTCAGAGCCTTGTTTTTTCATCTATAAAATGGGATGATAATACCCCCTATCTTGTGGGTTTAAAGTGACTGGCACATGGTCTGTGCTTAAGGAGTGGCAGAATTACTGCTGCTAAGATAGAGACATAGAAGAAGATGCAGTTAAGGAGAAAGACAGCGAGTTTCATTTCAGAAACATTGCACTTGAGGAGACTTGGGAAGCCAGGGGCAGGTGGTCAGTAGGATATTAGATACCCAGGGTATGGAACCCAGGAGAAAAGTCTGGGCTAGAGAGAGAAACTGGGCTCTATCAGCCTTTTGGAATGAGAGCAAGGCAAGGAAGTAAATGAGAACAACCGGAGAGAATACGGACAAGGATAGAAGTGGAGGGCTGGGCGGGGGAAAGGGAACATGTTAAAGGCTTATAATGATGAGAAATCAGGAGATGCAAACTGAGGTCAAAAGACCTGGGTCTGAGTCTCAGCTCCCTCACTTACTGGCTGTGATCCTGGTTGACCCACGTAGCCTCTCTAAGTCTCAGTTTTCTCATCTGCAAAATGGGAATGCTACTGATGATGTCTACTTCAGGAGACTTTGGTGAACTAAGGCATGTGAAATTATCTTTTAAGCCAGAAGGGCTTATAAGTGGTTCATGTGATCATTCCCCACCCTCCTCCACCCCGTCCACCCCCGACTGAATCAGCCTGGACCTAAAAACAAGATAACTTTAAGAGCGACTCTGTGCGCTGGCTCAATTCCCTGTCAGGGTACATGACTAGGTTGCACGTCAGGTCCCCAGTAGGGGGCGCGAGTGAGAGGCAACCACACAATGATGTTTCTCTCCCTCTCTTTCTCCTTTCCCCTCTCTCTAAAAATAAATAAATAAGTAAACAAACAAATAAATAAATAATTAAAAAAAAAGACATTTCTTTTAAAAAAAAAGAGGGACTCTGTGATTCTTGGCATCACTTGCTGGGCAGGAATTCAATCACAGTCAAATCCCGCCCCCCCCTCCCCCCAGGGAGTGCTGGGATTCCTGGGCAGGGGGCACCGCAAAGAAGTTCATGGTAGTCCCTCCTTATCTTTGGATAAGACCCCCAGTGGGTGCTTGAAACTGTGGATAGTACCAAACCCTAGATGCACTGTGTTTTTTCCTGTAAATGCACGCCTTCTCACTGAGAGCAAGCACTTTTCCAGCTTCTCTTTGGCATATCTGAATTGCCAGTATCACCGCTCTTGTGCTTTGGGGCCATTGTTAAGTATCCAATAACATAAAAGTTACTTGAATACAATCACTGCGATACAATAACGGTTGATCTAATCGAGATGGCCACTAGATAACTAAGGGGCGAGGAGAGTATATGGTGTGAATATGCCGGACAAAGGGATGGTCCACAAGTAGGGCAGGATGAAGCAGGACTTGGAGATTTCATCACACTACTCAGAACTCAAAACTTGTGACTTGTTTATTTCTGGAATTTTCTATTTACTATTTTCAGACTGTAGTTGGCAGGGGGCAACTAAAACTGTGGAACGTGAAATGGTGGATAAGGGGGAGCTATCGTACTTTGCTCTGAGCAAGGGTCTCTATGCCACTGCTGAGGAAAGGGACCCTTAGGCATAGGTTCTCCCATTCTCTCCAGCTTGACCCCACCACCCTAGCTACACCTGTTGGGATGAGGGGTGGATCCCGCCCAAGGAGACCGTGCCCTCGAACGCCTGCCCTTCTCCTGTGGGAAGTTTGCCCTCAGGTGCAGCACTAACTGATGGGGCGGGAGCCTCCGTGGCAGAATGAGGGTAGTTCCTGGTGCACCTCGCAGAGGGCTGGGTGAGGGTGCTGGTGCCACAGCAGAGCTGCGCTGCCTCCTGCTCTCCAGCTGTCTCCAGGTTCCTTTTAGCGCCTTCACCATGAACTCCCATGGGTCAAGGCAACCTGAGCGTGTTGCCATGTCCTGCAGCTTAGAGGCGTCTAATTATCATGGGAAAGTCTCTTGACCTTGTCCCTTTGGAGGCAGTGGAGTCTGCTCTGAGTAAAGCATGCGGTTCTGCTGGAAGAATGGAAAGGTGATGAAGTCTATTGACAGGGGCTGAAAATAGGATCACAGCACCCATGCGACAGCGAAATTCTACAGCTGGAGCGGAAGCTCTTTATGTGCTGGTGTGGAGTGATCCGCAGGACACCCCACTGAGTGAAAAGTGTGAGCTTCAGAATGGTGTGTAGCTGTCCCTTGTGTAGCAAAATGAAGTTCATAAACTATCTCTGGACTAGCACACACAAATCAGCGACACTGGTCATCTGTGCCGAGGGGAGCGGGGTGGCTGGCGGCAGTAGTGAGAGAAGGAATTTTCATTGAACATTCTGTAAGAACTTTTCTAAATCTTAAACGGTGAAATTAAATCACATACTTGATCCAATCAGAAAAAAAGTCTTAAGAATGTGATCTATGCACTCAAGCAATCCCAAGTTTATTTGACTCCATAATCGATTGCTAGGCAATGTTGAACAAGTTACTCAACCTCTCTGAACTTGGTTTTCTCACCTGTAAACTAATAACAGTGATGCCTGTCTGGTAGGACTGCTGTAATACTCTGCCCTGCCAGACACACAGTAGCTATTATTCAACTTTGATTGGCTGTTGTTGTCAGCGTTAGTTTTCCCACAAGGCATTTTCTGTTTCCCTCTTTGCCTGTCCCAGGCTCCTTAAGCTACAAAACTTCAAAGTTGTGATATCGTTTGAAGTTTTGCTCTTATTTTGGTTTTTGTCCAATATTCTTTGTAGGATAAGGGCCATGGGGGTTGGGCCAAGAAAATTAGAATCAGCCTCTGCTGTACTCAAAACTAGCTCTTCTGTTTGAAATGGGCTCATTTTCTTTGGACCCAGCTGATGCCCGACTCTTGCTTCAGAGTGAGTTCTTCTCCAGCCCATCCTTGGTTCCTCCTGCAGAGTCTCCTGACAGCCCAGCATGGATTCTCTAAACACGTCTGAATTCCTGGTGACCACAGTGTATGTCCAGTTATTGTGATGTTAGCTATTGTTATGTCCCACTTCCCATCATCTTCAATCACAGTATTTTGTGCATTATAATGACTGAACTGTGACCAGATTTCCAGCACAGCGACGTCTCCAGAGCTCAGGGTCTGGATTAGGGCCATGCTGTGTTCTGACAGCAGATAGACAGACAGCACCCAAGCCAACTCAGTTCCTATGTCTTGCTGGCACTAGGGGGTGCTATCTTTTTAGCTATTTTCTTAGTTTGCTTTAGCCTTCTAACAATGGGTCGGCTTGTTCAAATCTCAATGAATGGACGATAAAATCTACAGGAATATGATTATGAAAAGAAAAGCTGGGTCTGAGTGTTTGGTTTTCCCTCTGTAGGAACTGAGCATTAATATAGATTCTTAGGTTCAACCCTCAGAGCCCAGGCTCAGTAGGTCTGGAATGGGACCCTGGAATGTACATTTTAAAGATTCTATTAATTTACTTTTAGAGGGAGAGGAAGGGAGGGAGAAAGAGAGGGAGAAAAACATCAGTTGGTTGCCTCTCCCACATCAACTGGGGACCTGGCCTACAACCCAGGCATGTGCCCTGATTGGGAATCAAACCAGCAACCTTTCTATTTGCAGGCCGTCACTCAATCCACTGAGCCACAACAGCCATGGCAGGAATGTGCATTTTACTAAGCACTCTGATGATAGTAGTACACATGTTCCAAAGGCCAGACTTGGGAAAGCAACATGTATATTATCTCCTTTTTTTAATTTTCCTTAAAAATGCATCTGTCAACTCTCATGGTGGCATTACCCTCCTGGGCTTCTGAGTGTGTGTTCAGATTTGTTAGGTCTTCATCTGTGAGCATCTGCCAGGCTTAAATGGGGGTGCTCAGGGAAGATTTGCATCCGCCTCTCCCAAGAGCTGGGGCATGCCAACTTGGAACCACTTGGACGTCTTCCAGAGTTCTGGTTTAACAGAAGAGTCTAAGGTTTGGCTCCCGTCCTTCCTGCTGGCCCTGGGATAGTTTCTAGATCATGCCCCTGCTACCCTGGCAGTTCGGTTCCTTCTTGCTTAACCACGACTTCCAGCTCTCATTTCTACTTAGTAGTTTGCTCCTTTTTGTGGGCCGGGGTCCCCTGGCAATCTCCCTGTTTCCTAAAAGCTCAGCATTGCACCAGTTAAATATCCTTTACCTGGGATATAGTTGTTTTGCAGCAGGAGAGGGCCTACCAAAATATTGACTCCAACACGTTACCAGTGGAAGTCTTTTTGTTTTCAAATGTAGATGTTCTTAGTCCTGTGAGATAAAAGGGATTACAGCCCTGGCTGGTGTGACTCAGTGCATTGAGTGACGGCATGTGAACCGAAAGGTTGCCGATTCAATTCCCAGTCAGGGCACATGCCCAAGTTACAGCCCAGGTTCCCCAGCGGGGGGCACGTGAGAGGCAACCAATCAATGTATCTCTTGCACACTGATGTTTCTCTCCCTTTCTCCCTCCCTTCCCCTCTCTTCAAAAGTAAATAAATACAATTTTTAAAAGGGGGGGGGGGAGGGATACATCCATTGTAGGGGAGTTTTTCACCAAGCGGAGGCAGTTTGGCTTCCTATACAGTAGGAAGGTTGAAGGAACACGCCTGGTTGTAGTTTGTGTGGGACTTCTCCTGTAATCGCCAGTGTGCTCTGCGGTGTGTGCTAGTTGAGGTTGGCTGAGACAAGGGATGGGCGCACAACGAATCCTACAGTTCTAGTTGTGTCTGCACTTATCTTTTTCTTCCCTCCCGTTTCAATGAGGGAGGGGTTCTTCCCGACTCAAAGTCCATTCCCACCCTGTGGGTTTAGGTCCCATCCTCTCATCTTCTCAAAGACTTTGCTGCCTTTGGGATCCCCCCTTTGCGCTGTACCAGGGAGACAATTTTCATCCCAAATGTGCTCTAGTTCTTATCTTTAAAAAAGCCCACTCTTGACCCAAGCTACCCTAACTCACTTTTCTATTCCCCTTTTAGAACCAACTATCTCAAAACATTTGTCTGTGCATGCTGCCTTCACTTCTTCACTTGCTTTCATTTGGTTTCTGTTTTTAGCGAGGTGATTCACATGCATATTGAAAGAGTCAAGTAATTCCATAGACTTGTGAAAAACAGCAGTCCCCTGCCCTGCTTCCCCTATCAGAGACAACTTCTTTGCTATTTTGGGGGCATTTAACTCTGCGTTTTTACATAAAACACTCCTATTATGCTACTCCTCGATCCCTTAGTGGTAAACAGTATCTATAAACTTCCCCTTAGAGAGAACGAGGATTCATGGCTCATCCTCTCTTCCTCTTCCCATTGCTGAAGGATATGGTTACCTCACAATTTTGCTTAGTTCAAAAGCCAGTGTTTACTTTATTGTGATTATATAGTGATACCGAGAGCTGAGCCATGTAGTAAATCTAGATTACTACTTCTTTCTTATCCAACTTTTAATTTTTCTTGGGAATTTTTTTTCTTTGTTTAATTTTCTATGTACTTACCTCCAGTGCATCTTCAACTATGATCATTAACTCTCCTCTGAAAATATTTTGACTCAGCTATCAATTTCATCCTCTTGAAGAAATCTCTTCCAGAGCCTCAGACCTTTTCCAGCTGAGATCTTCTCCAGTGTATTCTCCAGATGCCATGTGGTACAGTCTCTTAGGAGGTTCCTTTGCCATCTTCCTGGGGATTCTCTTTATCTTTTTTTCTAGGCCCTTCTTCTTCTTTCCTGCTGTGGTGAAAGGCATCTTTTAGTTACTTCATGAATCACATGTGTGAATGGTCAATTTATGGAGACCTTGCAAGTCAAACTGCCTTCATTCAAACCATTTACTTAATTGATGGTTGGGTTGGGAATAGAACAATCTAGGTTGAAAATAACTTTAGAATTTTGAAGGCAATGTTCCACTGTGTCCTAGCTTCCAGTGTTGTGACTGAAAAGTCCAAAAACATTCTGATTAATTCTCTGTATGTCACCTATTTTTCACTTTAGAAGCTAATGGAATCTATTCTTTGTCCCTGGTGTTCTAAAATGTTACAGTGATGTGCTCTGGGATAGGTTTTTTTTTTTTTAATTATATTTTGTTGGTTATATTGTTACAATAATTTCAATTTTTCCCCTTTGCTCCCCTCCACCCAGCACCCCACCTCCCCCAGCAATCCCCCACCAAATCCATGCCCATGGTTCATACATACAAGCTCTCCCGCTTCACCCTTTCATATATTCTTCTTTTTTAAAAAAAATAAATAAATGATTAATTAATTATTTTAACAATAAAAAATAACAATCCCGCCCTCTCAGATATTAAGACCCTTTATAATCTTATAAAGGACAATGGGCGAAGGTCTCGAGCTCCTCTAGCTGCTTTGAGCTGGACATGGTTGTCGTCCTGCCTATCCTTGGGTCCAGAAATCCCTAATAAGAGTGGGGGTGCCGAGGGGAGGGTGGCCTTCCCACATGGGGAAGGATCGTGCAGACTCCAGGTCAGTTGGCTGTCCCTGGACAACGGCGTGGGATAGGTTTACCTCCATCCATTTTGGTAGTTCAATTCTGGACATTTTTCTTGAATTATTTTATTGATAATTTCCTTCCCTCCATGTTTTCTATCTCTATCATTTGGGTATTGGACCTCCTAGACCAGACTGAACCTCTAATTTTCTTACGTTTTCTTTCCCATATTCCATCTTTTTGGCATTTTTGCCTCAGTTTTATTTTTTCAGCCCTTCTACTGAGTTTTTTCTTTTTAATTTCTGCCCTCAAATATTTAATTCCTAAGGGCTTTTGGTTTTTGCTGTTTTTTTTTTTTTTTTCTCTGAAGACCCTCTTCTACTTGCATTCTGTTCCTTTTTTGGGGGGGACAGGGTACAATATCTTTTCTAATCTCTCTGAGGATATTAAATATACATAATTTCTGGGAGTTTTCTTCCTTTTGTTTTCTCCAAGTAGCTTTTTCATATTAAATAGTTTTTCAAGATATATTGTAATAGTTGCTGTCTGCTTATACTTGGCAGTGGGGACTAAAAAGCTGATTTGAAGCTTTGTTAACATGAGTGGAGCTTATGGACTATGAGCTTCACAGGAGGGCGGTCTGGCTTGGCTGCTTCCTTGGGTAACCCTGATGTAAATGTCTTTCCTCTGGACGGACTGGCTTCCCAAGAGACTCCTCTCTGCTTGTGCTGTGGGAGGTGAGGCAGGGAAGAATGCTTGAGGAGTCTCAGCACAGGCGAGCATACAGTTTCTTAATCTTCCCGCTTGGTACCCCCGTCTTGGGCCTCATTGTTAGTGTGTGTGTCGTTGTTGTTGGTATTTTGTTTTTTGTTTTTGTTTTGCAGAGAATAAATCCAGCCTTCTGCCAGATGGGGGGGAGCTGTTAAAAGACTCCTCAGACTATGGGAGAGATTCTGCAGGTATGATTTCTTTCTAAACTGCTTTCAGCTATATTCCTGGTTTTAATGTCAGTTCTCAGCTCCCTTTGCCTCACCTACACTCTTCAAGTTTCCTGGTGCTACCAGTTTCTGAGACTTTGAAAGTGTAAGTTGTGCTGGTTTTTAGTTTCCTCACTGTCAACTTAGGATTCAGCTTTCTTCAGGCTGCTGAATCCGTTAAAACTTACCTAAATGGTGTCCAGCTCTCAAAATTCTGGGGTGGTTTTGTCCTCTCCCCAACTCACCGTCCTTGTGGGTTTATGTTAAAGACAATCACTAGTGCTGTTTTTGTGGGATTTCAAGAGGGAGTAACATTAGATGCATGTGCTCACTCACCCATTAACCTGCTTACGCGGGCTCCGCCCCGCCCCTCCACTGTTCTCCCTTCCACCGAGTCACCTGTGACCTCCAGGTTCTCAAATCCAACGGGCAACGTTTCATCCCTGAATTTCGCAAACTCTCAGCAGCCTTAGTTAAAACCGAATATTCTCTTCTTGGCAGGTTCTCCTCTCTTGGCTTCTGGAACAACACATCTGTTTGGATTTCTCCCTACTTTTCTGATTTCCCCTTCTCAGTTTTCTTCTCAAGTTCATTATCCTCTACCCAGTCTCTAAAGAGTGGTTTTCTCGGGGCATGACCCCACGCCATCCTCTCTTCTCTCTCTCTGACACTCGCTGCTTTCTCTTTCGGGAATCCCTCACTTTTGTTCGTGTACCAACACCGACTTTCCTTTGATTTCCCGACTTTTCTATCCAATTGCCTACTTATCTCCTAAGCGTGTTTAACTTCAAAGTATCCAAAACAGAACTCCTTTGTTGGGAGATTTTTGATTACTGATTCAATCTTTGTAGTAGTGTTTGGTCTATTCAGATTTTGTATTTCGTACTGATTCAATCTTGGCAGGTTTTACATTTCTAAGAATTTTTCCATTTCTTCTAGATTGTCCAGGAATTTGTTGGCGTCTAGTTGTTCCTAGTAGCCTCTTATGAACTGTGGTATCAATGGCAATGTCTCCTTTTTCATTTATAATTTTGTTGATTTGCAAAACAGAGTTCCTGATTTTTTTCTTTAAAATGATTCTTCATCACATTTTCCTTACTCACCCAGATATACAGCAGAAACCAGAGAGTTGTTCTTGTTTTCTCCCTCTTCCTTATCCCCAACATCCAAAACCCCAGCCAGCCTTCCTGACTCCATCTCTGTAAGGTGTCTCCACTCTACCCATTTTCTCCATCTTCACTGCCATTACCTTAATCCATAAAGCACTATCATCTCTTGCCTTGACTAATGCAAGAGTCTCCAAACTGCTCTCCCTGCTTTATCTCTTGGCTCCCTAAAATCTGTTCCCCACACAAGTGACCTTTTAAAAACCAAAAACCGGATTATTCTTTCAATAAAAATATTTTCATTGTTCTTAAAATCCAAACTTGTTACCATGATCTACACTAGACACCATGGCTTTTCTACCGGCCACCCTTGTTATTTCCCTGCGTGCCACCATTTCTGGGTACCACAGTCTCCTCCTAGGTCGTGGAGCCCTAGTGGGGCCAAAGCACAGATCTCTCTTGTTTTTTGTGTATATTTCATCTGAGAGCAGAGTGCCAAGGGAGTGAAATGCATGCCTCAGAGCAAACAGCTTGGAGTGACACTGTTTTCTAGTTTTGTTGATAGCCTCCTCCTTTCTATAGGATTTGGACACAAGTTCAGAGAGGAGGGGATTTCAGGAGACTGGGGTCCCAAGTGGGGCAGGATGTGAATCTGAGCACCAGCACTGTGTGGCACCAAGAGCCAGCCCTCTGTCTGATAGTTAAGACCTTGTCTTTTTGAGCAAGCTTGCTTTCCTCAAATCTTCCTTCCAAGAGACTTCCCAGTCTCTCAAGCAAATATGGCCCACCAGAATCTTTATCTACGTAGGTGGATACCGTCACCTGCTTTTCTTTAATTCTCTAATTACACCCATTTTCTCTCTTGAGTATCTGCACATATGCTCAGGCGTCTAAAAGAGATCCACTGTATTTTTCTGTATGGGGCTTATTCAGTAAGATTCTCTTTCTGTTATTGCTTGCTGGTAGCTGAGAACTTGAAATGCACATCAATCAGCTAATTCAGTCTTATGAAAGAATCTATCAGGAGGTAAAATAAACAATGCAGATAATTCAAATGTTCTACCAGCCCATACAATTTTTGTTAGGCTCAAGCACTGCCAGGGTAACACCCTATGCAATATAGATACTAAACACAATTAAATCATCGCTCTTACAGTCATGGATTTGGTCATATGTTTATGAGGGGGTTCTAAACTGTAGAGGGAGTAGTTTTCATCTTATTTCCAATAACTCTTCTATTTTTCTCAATTCAGAATAGAATTACTCACATCATAGACACTGCTTGAAATTGGAAAATGTCTCCCAAGGTCCTTAGTAATTTTCACTTTTCCTCCCTGGAAAAATGAAAACACCATGTGCTTTCCTGCAGTGAGGCTACCTTTGGAGAAGACCTTATGGGCTCCTCACTTGGGTCAGGGACATGCACAGTGATTTAGATGTTTGCAGCCCCATGGGAACAGCTCTCAGATAGGAGACTGGCATTGTGATCAATGCATGGACTTTGGTGTCAGATAGATCTGGGTTTAAATCCTGGCTTTGAAGTTATGGTTGACATTGGGCAAATTATAAGTCACTTAACCTCCTAAGACTCAGTGTTCTCACTATGAAAATAGGGCTTTTAGTAGCCCCTTTCTCCTAGCATTGCTGTGAAGATTAAAATGAGCTAGTCTGTGCTCAAAGTATGTGTACAGAGACTGAAACAGGTAAGTGTTTCAAAAAGTTAGCTGTCGTTTGTTGTCAAGTTGGGTGGAGAACCGTGCCTCCATCTAAAAGTCCCTGATCAGCCTGGGAAGCCTGTCCGTGTGTATGCAGCAAGGGTGCAGCTGATTCACTGTTTATCAGAAGGGCTGTCCTTGCAGGGATGTGCAGCCTCCAGTTCTCCACTTGGTTTCCATGGTTGACTCTGGATAAAAAAATGTAGCTGCTTCTGTGCAGAAACCTGGTCCTATCTGTGACCTTTTGCTTCTCTGCCCAGAGGTGGGGACATAAAGAAAGGGGCAGCTGCCTCCACACTTGGAAGCCCCATGGAGGGTTAACTCTAAGTCTTGCTCTGAGGATGCCATGAATTTAAGGACATTGAGAGACAGCAGGTAAGGACAGTCATGCAATATCAAAAGCAGGACAGAAGTTAGACCCGGCCGTCCCAGTCGGTCGAGGAATAGCAATGACAAGGATAAAACATTTTAAAAGATTAAAAGAATAGCATGTCCAGAACATACCTTGCACTGCTCCTTCCTCCTGACACTATGAAGCAGGCACCATGCTCACTTCCATTTCACAGGTAGGACTGAATGACAGAAATGTGCCTATGGTCTTATAGTTGGTAAGCATCAGAGGCAGAATTTGAACACAGGTTTGTTGGAGGGAAAGAAGGATGCAAAAAAACATTCTGAATCCTTGCGTTAATTACTCCCAAATACAAGCAGAGTCAGATCAACCCCTCGAATGGGTAGCGTACAGGGAGCTTCACGCACATGGACAACTTCTGCCTTCGCAATGCCCTGTGGGTGCCCGCCTTCATTTCCATCAGCGCCTGAGCTTCCAGCCCCCTCTGGAGGCAGCATTTTGACCAGGTGATTACAAATGAAAGACCTGGTTGTCTGTTCTGCTCATTTTTTTTTTCCTTCCCCCTATTTACTATAATCAGGAAGTCATGTTTTTCATTTAGAATAAGGTAATTACTCTTCTGTCGACAGAAAGCCGACTGAGCCTCATTTTCACAGTAATTTACAGGGACAGGATTGAGGGATGGCCTGACTTCCCAGCGTCTCTGCCCCTCTGGTCATAGCCATGCCTTATCTGATGATGGCATCAATCACAACAGCAACAGCCAAAACGGCTTTGACAGTGTAAATGACCGAGGTCCTTTCCTCCTTACCTGGGAAATGATGAATAAAAGTCACCATCTGTTCCCCTGAGCTGCGCTGTAGTGTGCTCTAACTTTATACATAAGTACAGTTAACAGCCAGGCCCTCCCTAGGAGCAGCATAATAAACATGAAAATAAATGTGTATTTTTCCACTTGCCTGGGATTCATTTTTATTTGCAAAACAACTTTTTGCAAAAGGAAATAAATAAGACGTATCACGTCTCTTTAATGATGGGGGGGGTTCAGGTTAACTGTTGTATAATTAAGCAAACAGCAAACAAAAATGGTCTGAAAGTGTTTTCTTTTCTTTCCGAGAAAGAATCTCAATAACCTAGCCTACTTTATGCTGTGTGAACATTTCTGAGAACCTTCAGAAGCCCCAACAAACAGTTTGTCTCCATGCTCATGGTCAGAGGTGAGAACATTCTGTTCCACATCTTGAGCTTTGCCTTAGAAACCCAAGCCCCACACGCCTGGGTTCCTGGCATTGCAAGCTAACAATCTCCTGCCAAAAGTGTCAGCCCAAATGTATTCCATCTATTTCAGTTCTTCTTTTTATCAGAATATATTCTTATAGGTGTCTGCTGATTCCCAAACTACTCTTCAGCTTCACAGGTTGTCAAAATCTTCACAGGTTCAAGGTGAAGGTCATGCTTGGGAATGGGACCATTGGTCTTAACGAACATTGTAGAAAGCGTTATACAAATCCACAGAAAAGCCTCTTTCTCCAGACTTGGGAAGAAATAACAATCTGCCCTTCCCTTTTTTCTAAATAGGAGTAAGACTCTCTGCATGTGGAATAAGAGATCTAGGCTTTAGTCATTCTCTCCCTGACATTTAGAGTAACCTTTGGCAAATTTCTCAACCTCTCCTTGTTCCAGGTGAGGAGGAAGCACAGAGGACAATATTATTAACTCACCCAGTACAATGTTGAAGACATATGACGGCTCTACTGGTCCTTAAGCACATGTAATGCTATGTGGAGGCTTTATCAAACTTTCCCTGGGTTTTCAGAGTTTTCCTTGGAATTAGTCCTGTGGGAACACGGCTTTCTATTCTCACCTCTAATTCATCCCCCTTTTCTTTCTTCTATTACTATCCACAACCTGAAGTTCTGTCACTTTAAAGAATTAAATCCACCTCCTCATCACCAGACTCTTTTCTCCAGGATGTTTCCAGTAGAACGTGGCTCATATTCCCTTGTGAGAGAACAAATCAGTTATTTATTACATTTTATCAATGAAAGGAAGTACAATGAAATCAGAAACTTGGGAACAGTAGCAGCTGCTTTGTCCTGGGTTCCCATTTGGGGTATGATAAAGTGCCACAGGACATTATTAATTCAGGCACTGAGACACATTCCTTGGTTTATTCCATCTGTCTGCAATGCCTGAATTCCAGGTGTACCATACATTTCCCCCAGGGGATGGAGTCATTCTTCAAAGGCCAGAGATGCATGAATGGGCCTGTGTCAGATGACACTTGCTGGTTTTCTCACCCAGGTGTGGGGAGTGGAATCACATTTTGTGCTTTGGGGTGTTAACTTTGAGCCCTTGTCCTTTATCACAAAATTACAATTTGTAGATCAATGAAGATGTGTCCGCTAGCCACGACTGGGGTGTGAGGTGGCGGTGGGGTGGGGTGGGGTGCCCTATGGAAACTACATGAAGCATCCTGGGGTACTTACAGAGGTGTGACATTCAGAACTAGAGAGACTTACCTGGGGTCTGCACCTGTTGGCCCAAATTATTGCTGCTGCTGCTCCCCATTTGTATTAAATTTTCACTCAGAAAACTATGGTGACTCTATATTTACTCTTTTTTCAGATGACTGATCCTGAGAGTAGGTTTAGGGTCTTGGGGGCTTCTGTTCTGTCCTGGCTGACTGCCTCACCGAAGGTCTTAGCTTACCATAGTTGGGCAGAGCCCAGTGGTGCTTGGCCACAGAAATAAGACCTGGAGGTGGAATGGCTTCTGGGCCCTAGCCCACTGCTTCAGTTTCCATAGCAATGAGGCAGGGGTAGTACTCTCCACAAAGGGTCTTAAAGCCACAGATACATTATTGTGGGAATCCTATCAGGTGACAAATACCAGTCAACGATTGCTTTTAAAGGCATATTCTACCGTATTGCTCTGGGTGGCTTTGGCTAAGGCTTTTCAGTTCCCTGTTACAATCTTCCTTCCTTTAGAATAATTCATTTTTTTGGTTGCTTTAAAAATTGATGGAAAAAAGATGACCAATTCATGCCAGCTGAAATATAGAATCTGAAGGAATGGTTTAAGAGAATTTATTACATTTATCCATGAAGTTTTGGGAGGAAACTCAACACCAACTAAAGAGTTGTAATTAAAAGAATTCTGAGCCATCAGAGCCTCTGAGTTCTTGTTGAAACTTCAACTCTGCCAGAGATAACAACTTACTCTGTGACTTTGGGTGATTCCACAAACCTCTCTGAGCTATGATTTCCTAGCTGGTAAAATCAAAGGACTGGATCAATTGATCTCTAAGTTGGGGGGGGGGGTAACTTTCCTCTGAATTTATGGTGTTATATGATAGCAAGAAGAGATTCCATGGAAAACAAGCAAACAAACAAACAAAAAAACCCAGATGGTTGTTCCATCAATAATGATTATGTAGCAACAGTAGTGAGACATTGCATTTGTAGAAAGGCTGTCAGGAGTAACATCATAAAGGAAGGAAAAAGGAAGGAGGGAAAAAGAAAACGACTACCATTTACCACATGTCTGCTATGTACTAAGCAAGTTCACAGACATGATCTCATGGAAAAACACTAATTTCAGATATTTCTTCCTTAAGAGAGACAGATACCAGAGCTGCTCCTTGCTCCAAAAGTGCAGCAGTAGCTAACACTGATTGAGGTTTGCTATGTGCCAGGCCCTCTTCCTAGCACTTTACACAGCCTTACACAATTAATTATCCCCATTCACAGATGAGAAAGCTGAGGCATGGGGACCTGGGGGGTCTTTCAAAGCTGAATGTGGACAATATCTTCATCCATCGAGTCTTTGATATACCTGAAGAAAGTGTAAAGCAGTGATTGGAATATCAAACTTGGAGTCGGATGCTGGGACAGAGAATACTAGTTGCCTTTCCTAAGAAAGGGAGCCAGACTGACAGGAGAGACTGAGCTGTAAGTCGGCCACCAGGAGTTGGGAAGATTGAGCACTAGGAAACCAAAATGGGAAAGGCCAAGATATTTGGGGAAATAGGTATTTCTTCACGTATCTTTCATATGACGATGCCTCCTAAATTAATTTTTCTAGCTGAGACCTCTCTTTTCTAAAAAATAAAAAAATATATAGATTTTATTAATTTATTTTTAGAGAGATGGGAAAGAAGTGAGTAAGGGAGAGAACCATCGGTTGGTTGCCTCTCACATGCCACACAATCCAGGCATGTGCCCTGACCAGGAATTGAACCGGTGACCTTTGGGTTTGCAGGCCAGCACTCAATTCACTGAGCCACACCA
Organism: Furipterus horrens; assembly: GCF_987537825.1. Taxonomy (NCBI): domain Eukaryota; kingdom Metazoa; phylum Chordata; class Mammalia; order Chiroptera; family Furipteridae; genus Furipterus; species Furipterus horrens. Next base: position 24,905,263 of record NW_028327177.1, on the reverse strand, counting down.
GCTAGGGTGAGACCTCTCTTTTGAGTTCTGGATTTGGAGCCAGGTGATCATGAAAACTAGCATTTATAAAGCCGCTTTTGCTATATTCTGGTCATGAAGTTAATTGCTTTACCTATGTAAACTTAGACTTCACAGGCATCTCAGATTCAATCGGAACAGTATTCCTCATCCATCTGTCATTTCCAGACCTCCCCACTTGGATATGATACTGGTTTGCCTCTAGTATTCCTCACCCCAGTAATTGGCAATCCCATCCACCCAGCTCCTCGATCTTCTACCATCATTGTCTTTCTCTCCTAGAACTCACTCTGACCTCTCTGCCTGCCCATTCTGCACCTGCCCCCAATGGGACAGTTTGCTAAAGCAGATCTGATGCTGGCAGTGTGTGGCTTAAAGTCCTCCCGTGTTTACCACTGCTCTTAGGATAAAGTCCAAATCCCTCTCTATGGTTGTTTCCATGCATGGGCGGGCCCAGCCTCCTCCTCCTCCACCTCCTCCCATGCTCACCTCATTTCCCTTGCTCACTATGTTCCAGCTTCAGGGGCCTTCTTCCGTTTTCTAGAAAGAATGCCTGGCGCCTCCCAACTCAGGCACTCTTTCTGTTGGCACTACTATGCTGGTATCTGGCTGGTTTGGCTCAGTGGATTGAGCGTCGGCCTGCGAGCTAAGTGTCGCTGGTTCGATCTTCCAGTCAGGGCACATCAGAGAAGGAAAACTCTGACTCCAAAAAACCTCCGCTGCCTTGCGGCATACCTCTTCAGGGGAAAGGCTAAGGGAGTAAACCCCGACAGAAAATCCAGAGCTGGAGTCCCTAAGGCAGTTTGACGTTGTAGTCAACACCGGCAACTCCTGCGGCGCACCTGAAGCCAAGCTGTATTGACTCCGTCTTTCCCTTGGACCCTTCAGCTGCGAAGAGAGGGGGGGTCTGCTGCATGGGCAACAGCAGACCCTCATATCACCCTGCCCAGGCTCTGTAGCTTCAGCTTCAGCTTCACTGGAGAGGACACTCCAGCGTCATCGCAAGATGTCGATTCAACACGGGAGGAGACAGATACCGTGTCACTCCCGAGTCGGACTGCACAACCATTCTCGGCGGTGCAGATAGACTCTTAAGAAGCTACACCATCGTCTCTCGAGACGGACGGCTGCCGACGACGACTATGCTGGTGGTGACATCCGAAAGTATCTGGTTATGAGAGGAGCACTTCACCCTAAAACCGAAGGAAGCAGTGGCTCCTTTAGAGATTTTGAGAGTGCTCTGTCCCAGAGAGCTGGTTCTTTTTAAACCAAAATATTCAGGTGGAAAGAGAAAAGGGCCTAGGGTACCTGAATTTCAATGGGCTGGGGCACCTGAGACATCCTGGATGACTGTACATAGCCAAACAGAGGTTGTTACCTTCTGGGGCCACCTTAAAAGGAGAAGTAAAGCCTGTGGGGGGTTGGGGGTCGGGCAGAGGCCAGCCTGGGCTCTGGGGTGGGAGCAGGCTCAGCTTGCTGGAGGAGGGTCAGTGACCTTGACCCACTTCTGCCTTACAGATTCTGATTACTGTCTGCCAGAGGGCTGTCTAAGAGCTCTGCCCTAAATTGGATCTTCCTTAGCTGAAATTATAATAATTGAAGTGAACTGAATTACTACAAAATATAATTTATTCAGTGGACATTTATTGAGGGCCTACTGTATGCCAGGCAATGCCCTAGATTTGGCCTATCTACTGGATGCTACATACTGAAAGCTATAGACAATGTGTTCAAGTCTACATTCTATAATTCCGTCGGCAGCCGTCCGCCTCGAGAGACGATGGTGTAGCTTCTTAAGAGTCTATCTGCACCGCCGAGAATGGCTGTGCAGTCCGACTCGGGAGTGACACGGTATCTGTCTCCTCCCGTGTTGAATCGACATCTTGCGATGACGCTGGAGTGTCCTCTCCAGTGAAGCTGAAGCTACAGAGCCTGGGCAGGGTGATATGAGGGTCTGCTGTTGCCCATGCAGCAGACCCCCCCTCTCTTCGCAGCTGAAGGGTCCAAGGGAAAGACGGAGTCAATACAGCTTGGTTTCACGGGCGCCGCAGGAGTTGCCGGTGTTGACTACAACGTCAAACCGCCTTAGGGACTCCGGCTCCGGATTTTCTGTCGGGGTTTACTCCCTTAGCCTTTCCCCTGAAGAGGTATGCTGCAAGGCAGCGGAGGTTTTTTGGAGTCAGAGTTTTCCTTCTCTGATGTGCCCTGACTGGAAGATCGACCAGCGACACTTAGCTCACAGGCCGACGCTCAATCCACTGAGCCAAACCAGCCAGGGCTACATTCTATAATTACACAGGATATAACAAATACTATACCTATATTCTGTATATTTTATAAGATGTATTAAACAGTACATACTACAGTCTATAGACAATGGATAATATACACAACATATTATGTGGGTATTATATCTACTAGCAATGTTTTACCATAATAGGTACTTAGCAAGTGTTGAATGAGTGAGAACATTCAAAACCATGTATTCTGGCAGTGCCTGGTCCTGAGGACTTATTCTTCTAATCCTTCTCCTTTCCTGGCCCTCTCTCTCTCTCTCTCTCTCTCTCTCTCTTTTTTTTTTACTGTCAGGCAATGCAGTTTATTATTTCACACAGAAGTTAGAGACCAAGGCCACAGTGCTGTTAAACATCTCCCTCGGCACCTAATCACCACCCCTCCAGAACCCACCCCAACCCTGCTATAAAAACAGAACAGAACACAACAAAATACCACAGTCAGGCTGAGCCGGCAACAAAAAGTGGCTCCAACAAAAACAAGACAAACACAAGACACAACATCTTCGCACATTTATGTGAAAATCACCAGGAAGTGGTGATGGCCCATCAGCAAGGAGGCAGCCAACTCAGGGCGTGTGGAGGTTCAGGACAGTTGCTACCTCTGGCCACTTCTTCTGAGCTCTGAGCAGGACCCCTCATCCCACTCTGGAAGTTCAGGTCATTGGCTGACTGTGCTTTTTGATTGGGAAGATGCCACAGACTCCTTCCTTGCCAGAGAGAGGGGGACGTGAGGTGGTGGGGAGGGAAGGACGCCAGGCTAGAGATTCTCCCTCTCTAGAAAGAGGGCCTCTGAGGGATAGTCCATGGCCCCAGGAGCTGACGCAGGTGCATTCACATGGCATGAAACCCCGCGGCAACCGTGGCCACCAGAAAGCTTCTTTGGGACAGGTAAATTTGTTCGCCCATCCGAGTCTGAGCTGAGTGGGCACCAGGGAGCAAGAGGCCGAGGGCTGGGCAGTGTTCCCTGGGATGACAAGGCCATCAGGTGGGTTTGGAGCGAAGTCAGCCATGCCTCCCAGCCCCATCTAGATGTCGCACAGTTCCCAGTCTGTTGCCTTTTAGGGAACAAAGTTCGGACCAGGAAGTGGCAGAACTGGAAAGGATGTTAGTGACAGAGTGTAGTCCAACTCTTTCAGAGGTCATAGGTCCCATTCCCTACTCCCCAAACCAGCTAAGACATAAGGGGGGGAGGCAGGGAGGCGGGGGTCACTCCTGAGTTCTTAGGGGCAATAATTTCCCCCAGTTGTCCCGGGCTGAAATCAGCTCCAGGAGCCTTCTTTCATTTTCTAGAACTGCCTGGCACATTCCCACCTCAACTCAGGCCCTCTTTCTGTTTGAAGTAGGAAATGAGGTGAGCAATAGCCACTGTTATTGAAACAAGTGGCAGAAAGCTTGGTGTCCCTTCCTAAGTACTTCGGCTCTCCCCAGGATGGATGAATGGACCCAAGGAGGAAGGAGGGGAGGGAGGGAGGGTGGATGATGGATGGATGGTTGGATGGATGGATGGATGGATGGATGATGGGTGAATGCGCAAGAGACTGTGAGTCCTAACAACTGCCCACGGGACCGAACCCTGGTGGAATCCCCCTGCCTCCCTCCGCCCCCAATCCCTGGCCGCTGCTTCTGCGCCCCCAGCAGGTTCTGGTGCACCGAAGGAGGGTGCGGGGAGAGGGGACTAGAGTTGGGGTGGAGGAGCGGCATGGGCGGCAGGAGGTGGGGAAGGGGAGGGCCTTGGCGGTGGAGAGGAGGGGCGCTCGGGGAGTGGGCGCAGCGGGCGCCTCGCTGTGGTGCGGGAGGGCTCGGGGACGCGATGCCGCCGCCGTCTTGCGGGCCGGGGCTGTGCCGCGGGGGCTGAGCCGCCGCCCCAGCCACAAGCCGAACGGCCGCCCAGCGAGCCCGCCGCGCGGGAGGATGGGCTGCGGCGGGAGCAGGGCCGATGCCATCGAGCCCCGCTACTACGAGAGCTGGACACGGGAGACCGAGTCCACCTGGCTCACCTACACCGACTCGGACACGCCGCCCAGCAACGTTGTCCCCGACAGCAGCCCCGAGGCGGGCGGCCTGCACGCCGGTGAGTGAGTCGGACTCATGCAGACCCCCAGGCGCTGGGCGGCCGGGTCCCCGGCTGGAAGCCGGAGGGAGGCAGGGGACCTGGGAAGGAAGGGAGACTGGCAGACAGACAGATAACACAGTTAAGTGCCTGCAACAGCTCCCAGGCCCAGGGAGCAGGGTTAAAGGGGGACCCTTGCAGAGGCTGAGCCAACCCCTCGCGCCTCGGGTTCCCCAGCACTTCTCTGCCTCCGCCGGGGTAGGCTCATTGCTGGGGCCGGCTGGGGTTGGGGGACAGCCCGCTAGGCACACCCTCCTACCCTTCAGTCCACCCACGCTCCTGACCCATCCAGATTGGCCTCCGCCTCCACTTTGGTCTGTGTCCCCGTCTGGCCTCCAGCGTACCCAGCCGGGTCCCTTCTCCATACATTTGCCACCTGGCACCTCTCTGCCTGGACTTAAAACGCTGCACCTAACCCAGGTTGTCTGGGTGGAGTCTTCTTCATTGCCTCCCCTTTTTTCCCTGCTGGGAAGGTGTTCTCTCAATAGATTCCAAAACCAGAATCCTAGTTCAGGGCAAAATAAACACCTTCTGGCTCCATCACTTCTGCACTGAAGCTTACTTTTCAGGCAGTTGATCCATAGTGAAGGACCCCCTCAGTGCTTTATATGAGGCAGGGCATAAAGTGGATTAAGAGTATAAATTAAATACTCTTATCTAGGTCATTCCCCTTCTAGCAGAATTCTGATGGAAGGCTATGCAAAGAACTTTCTGGTCCAGTCACAAAATCAGGATGATGATGATGATGATTTTTAACAGACTGATAATTGTAGGATAGAGATGAAAATAGACTAACTTGCTACAGGCTGGCCTTGGGTGATGTGAAACCTGTTGGTGATGTGAAAGGCAAAATCTCACTACTTATTACATGGATGTTGTCAAAAGCCAGATCACTATTTGGATTAACATGTGTTAACCATTTCCTGACTCCTTAATGTTATTGGCAGTTTTGAATAATGAAATCTAAAAGAGAAAACAAGGTTAATTTGAATTATAATGTATATTATAAGGAGGAGGAAAGCAATGTGAACTACTCTTAGATGATCAATAATCCTAAATCCATGCCTCCTAAATAAAAGCTGTCACTTTAATCTTGAGAATCAGTCTCTCCATCTTTTAGGTCCAAAGCTGGCTCCCTTTCCACATGAGCTTTGTGATTCTCTTTTTGAAAAAAAGTGAGAATTGTCAGGGAGAACTGTGCAAGGCAGAACACTATATTTGTCTCTAGTTTTTCTGACTCATAGGAGCAATCAGAATGGCTATTTTGTGTTGCTGATGCTTTCAGCAACTTTCTAAATGATGTGTTGGCTGAATTCAGTGTCAGAATGAGGATAAGATGTAAGCCTTTAATGTGGACTTGGTAAATGTTATATGTAACAGCCTTTCCTCTGCAGAGTCAAAGACCAGAGCTGCACTCCAAGGATATAAGGTTAAAAAGATCTAGTATAAAAAAGAACAAAGTATAGCATCAAGGAATGGTTGCCTAGGTGACTGGGAGTATATGATGTGTGTGTATGTGTGTGTGTTCATATTTATGGGTATGAGAGAGTTATTATGTGCTGGTTCAATATGTACATATTTATTCATTTCCAAAGCTTATTTATTCATTACTCTGCCATCCTGAGTCATATCCTATAAATCTTCATGAGATTTGGTCCCTGCAACAGGTGGTGCCTGGGACAAGCATGCTCATTTGTGGTATCCTGCCAAACATGGACAGCCCTTCAGGTGCCCCTGAAGACCTGTGTCCTTCAGAGGAAGAGCTCAGCTCTAGTCCCAGGACAGCAAGCAGCCTAAAATAGGCAAGACTCTTAGATGGGCAGGATCATTTCAATTCCCTAGAAATTTCCACCAGCCTCAGGGGAGAGGGAGGTTTCTGAAGGTAAGATGGACTAAGGCTTCCATGGAGGTACACTGGCCATCTCTAGGGCCTTTAGAAAAGGGGCTTGATTCCTGTGGATTTTTTAGACTGGGAGCTGGACATCTTTAGTTAGAGTGGCCATTTGAGAAAACTACAGATCTCCTGGGTTTCAGCCACCCTGGGAGATTGGCCAGGGTTCTTAATTCTTTTCTTCTTTCCTGCTCTTCTTGTACCACCCACTCCCACCAGTGCTCTGCCCATGAACTCAGTCCCAGGCTTCTGCTGGGCATCTACTGGCCCACAGTGAGTATGTTGTGATAAGAAGCTGGAATGCCATTCCCCTCCCCCACCGCCTCTCCTGTTTCCATCAACCCTTTTCTGACAGGGGACAAAAAGAAAGGCTGGATTCAGGAGAGTCCAGATGGAGAAATCACAAAAATGGTTTCATTACTAGAATTTTAAAGCTAGAGAGGGTCTCTGGAGGTCACCTATTTAAGACAGATGGGACTCAGTTAGAATCCCCGGGTCTACACATTCTCTCAACTATTTCATAGCTCTTACTTACCTCCCAGTTCCATCTGTCTTTGAAGGTCCGTTCTTTCTGAGCCCCTGGTCACTCCTTTAGTGTCAAACTGAAATACCTTTCTGCTGGCCACCTCCAACCTCAGGAGGTATGAGGACAGGGAGTGGACTCATCATCTTTCTGCCTTCTCTGCTAGCACACGGGAAGCATGTCTTCCAATGGAGGACATGTCACCTGACAGGTGTTCAGTAGATATTGGTGGGGGGCATGTTTTCTGTCAGTCTCACAAAGGAAAGAGCTTCTTGCCTCCTCCTTACTCAGAAAGTGATTCTGAGCTTCTGGTTCCCGTTTCTGGAGATTGTCTCCACTAGCCAGAGGAATTCAATTAAGTTTTTAGATTCAGCTATTATGTAGGCTAGAATTAAAGACTTAGCTGAAGCCACAGTATCTGATATCCATTGCTTTCCATGTCACCGAAGCCTGTCTCTCCGTCACAGGAGGAAATTAAGTTGGTCTGGCACGATTTAGTCCTCATAAAATCAGTTTGCTGGATTGATTTTTACTTCCGTTGCCTGAAGGGGGTCTTCCAAAGAGAAAGGGAGACAGGTTGTCATGCCTCAGCCTACCTCAGCCATTCCATACGTTAATAGCTTCCTACCTTCACTTTGATTTAATCACAAGTCCCTTTAATTACATCCTTAAATATCCCCTTTTGTACTGCTATTTTTCTAATTTCTCTAGAGAATAAAACATTTCAAATTTCTCTAAAGTGCTTCTACTTTATAGTTTTAAATTGCTATAATAATTGATTTAGTAAATGTGACATGAAGGATTGCAGAATTAGAGACTCACAGCAAAGTGATTTCTCGAAATAAATGGAAAAGTCAAATAAAATGAAAGCCCTTAATACCGCCATTAGCTAACATGTATTGATGACTTGCCAAGGGCCAGGCTCTATATCAGCGGCACTGAGGTAAATCACCTGTGCTCATCCTCACAGCCGAAACAAGGTGGGAACTATTACTAGCCTCCTTTACAAGCGAGGGAATGAGGTTTAGACTGTGCCATGATTTGTCCCAGTCCAGGACCAGAATCCAAAGCCTGTACTCCTAAAGACTGCCTTCCTGATTAATGGGGGATTACCTAAGAATTCTTGATTTTACAGCTGAGGTCTCAGAGACTAGTCTGATCTCTTCATATTCTAATCTGGTCTCAAACCTCAGCATCCCTGGGGATGGAATACCTCCCCCTAGGCTGCCCCATACCTTCCTGGAGCAGTTACCCTTGTGAGAAACTACTCCTGTGCCTTGTAATTTCTACTTGGTGAATGCTGGGCCCTTGGGATCCGATGTGCACAGACAGCTCTCTCAGTGTTTGAAAACTGCTGTTGCTTCTCCTGTCACCATTGGTCCTCCAGTCAGTTCTCAGACCTCTGTGGCCTAAACCATATTCCTCCAAACACTGTCTGGTTTGTCAAGGTCCTTCTCCATGCAAGGGGACCTAGGGCTAGCTCCCAGCTACACACTGATGACTCACATGTGATTAGTTAAAACCCTTAGATCTTGCTTTCTAGTCAACATCAGGGATATTGTGTTTCTCTGCTACATACCCGGCTCCTGGAACAGTGACTGGGTGACCCCAGCACCCGGCACAGTGACTGGAATATAAGTGGCATTCAATAAATGTTTGTTGAATGAATTCCCTCCCCCACCCCGACTCCTGCATTTATACTATTGACTTCAGTAACCCAAATTTGGAGTTTTTGTATTTATTCTCGTTAAAATTATTTTTGTTGGTTTCAGTTTAATGTTTGAACTTGTTGGTCTTGATTCATTTTGATAGTGCCATGAAGCCAATATTCCAGGTCTTTAGTTCCTTGTTGCTGACAGACTAAAGATAAAAAACATTTATTTGCTTTTGTCCTTTCAATATACATTTGGTACTGAGATGAGTAAGTTAATAATACAGGGGAGACAGACATAAAGGAACAGCAGGAGGGAAGGATGCGGGAGGAGTGCAGGGGACCAAGCACTTTGTGTCTGAACAGTGTGTGTACAGACTCCTGCAGGCACCAGCCGGGGAAGCTCTACGGTTCCTGCGGGTCCCCTGAGGAGGTGAAGAAATGTTCTCTGGGTTCCTTCCCTGAGATGGGAGTTCCTGTGGAGAGCCCACCTGCGCCTTCCTGATGGCTAAGCCTCCCCCTCTCCCCAGCTCTCTCTACACACCTGTTACGCTTGTTGTTATAGTTGCAAATAATTATTGAGTAATGGCTGCCCCCTTGGGAAGGACAAGCCCCATATGGTAAGGCGCCATTTCGTTCACCATCGTATTCCTGTCCTACTGCTATGCCAGTTATAGTAGGACGTCAATGGCTGTCTCTTGAGTGAATAGATCTCCTAAAACTTATATGTGTCCATTATTTTCTTCCTGTAGTCCCCAGAGATGACATTTTCTTTCCTCAAAAGTTCCATTTATCTCTCCTTTTTGGGTTCTGGTCTACCTGATTGGTTGCAGGGTAAGAAAACATCCCCACCTCTCTACAGCCCCCGCTGTCAAACAGAAGCCTCTTTGTCATAAGAGTTTTGCAAAGTTCACCACAAAAACAGGCGGTAACAAACCCAGGCGGTTTCTAAAGGGTAAGGAAGTCTCGTGTTCTCATGACACTGGACAAATGTCCTGGACAGACAAAGGCCACGTTCTGCCACAGGCTTACCCCTGGTCCCATTGCATTGCTGGAGCTTGTTCGTGCCTCTTGCTTTCCAGTCAGTCTGTGAGCCCTGCCATGTGGGGGACCATGTGATTAACATTTGCACGCCTGCCATCAACCACACGTTTGCTCAATGACTGTGAAAATGAAGAAGTGGATGAATGGCCCAGCTATGCAAATATAGTTTTGAATGTCTGTTTGCACCTTCTTTCCTAAGCCTTACCTTAGATGATTTTGCCTTAGACATCAATCCACTGAAACATTGTTGGACACTATATAAATCTATTCTGACTCTAACCAGAGATGAATTTAGGGTCCCAGGCTTGGGCCTTGGTGGGAGAAAGATGGTCCCCTCTCAGTCAGCAGGAAGTATGTTTTCCTGGCTTATCCTGCACTCAGCAATCCCTCTGGCTTGGACCCTTGGAGGCCACCTTCACCCTTGGATTTGTGTACCTATGATGCACAGCACCTTCCTGCTGAGAAGGCTGTTCTGTCCTTAGTGAAGTTGGGTGTCTGAACCTGTTGACCTTGGCCAGTCAATGGTGCCTGGGCTTTTCCATGGTCTTTAGCCACTCTCAGAAGAGGATTTGGCTTCTGTTGAAAATCCTATCCTCGCCAGGATTCCTACAGACGCTCTCTGGCTAGTCTGAACACCGTCTTTGCTTCCATCTGTAGAGGAGACTGGAGGGGTGGGCCCCGGGCCATGCTGTGATCTAGCTCCTTCCAGCTTAGCTACTAACAGCATTCACTTCCTCACATGCTCTCTTCCTACTCTCCCCTGTCCAGTCCCCTCCATTTCTCTGGAGAGAAAATTTTTTTAGAATATTGTCAGGGGATGAACTTTGTCCCCTCCAAATTTATATGTTGAAGTCCTAACCCCCAGTATATCAGAATGTGACCTTATTTGGAGATAGGGTCTTTTCAGAGATAATCAAGTTAATGTGGTCATTAAAGTGGGCTCTAATCCAGCATGACTGGTGTCCTTATAAAAAGGGAAATTGACATGGACACAGACAGGGAGAATGCCATGTGCAGATGAAAGCAGAGATCAGGAGATCTGGGTGACACTTGCACAAGTCAAAGAAGGCCAAAGAGTGCCACCAGGAGCCAGGAGAGAGACATAGAACAGGGTCTCCCTCACAGCTCTCAGAACTCGCCCTGCGACACCTTGACCTCTGACTTCCACCTCCAGAACTGTGAGACAGTCCATTTCTGTACTGTAGTTTGTTACAGCAGCATAGGAAACTAATATAAACATGTTTGTGAGCACAAACACCACGAACACTTGGAAATAATGAGAGGATTTCTGGGGTCACTGCCTCACATTTTTTTCTGAGATCGGATCTATTTCTTTATCGTTTGAATTCAAATAGCACTTACTGAGCACCTGCTATAGGTGAGTTTTTTTTTTTTTTTTTTTGGCCTTAGTTTACATAACTCTAAAATAACCTCAAAAACCATTATGATCACCATATGCCAGATGAGGAAACACATTCAGTGAAGAGCTTGAGCAAAGTCACCCAGCTAAGCAGTGAAGAGCCTGGATCAGAATTCAGGTCTCTTGTTTCTAAATCCAGGTTATTTTACTGTAACCACTGAGCACGGATTTAGCACCCTCCTCCACCCCATCTGCCTTAGGCTTTCTTGAAAATATGAACCACTTCAAGTGAGGGCCTCCTGCCAGCTTTTACAAAGCCGAGGACTGAAGCCCTTGAGGGGACTCTGGCAGTCGTCCCCCTCGCCCCCATGCTGAGCGCCTGAGCAGAGCGGCAGGGGGTGCTCAGAACATACTCTGCATCCCAGTCACCTGATGGGCGCCTTAAAGGTGAACTGCCTTTGAACAGAATGATATGTTTTTTTGGTTTCCAAGGTCATGCATGTTCATTATAGAAACTTTAGAAAGTATAGAGAAGCACACGGAGGAAAACAATGCCTCTGTCCGCACCCTGTCTAGGGTGCAACTTCGCTGGGGGTCCTGTTTAGATGTGGAGGTTGTCTAGGAGAATCCCTTTAACTGCCTGGAAGTTCAAAGCTGAAGGAAAAAACTTTTTTGTTTCTGTGCTCAGGGAAATATTTGGGTGTTGTGAAAGCTAAAGTCTATTTTGAATGGAGGAAGAGCAGGAGGAAAGGCCATGGAGAAGTAAAGGGGTTTTTCTCTCTTTTCTCTTTCAATACTGAACAATTGTTAGTTGAATTCAGGTAAATTACATACTAGGTAAATGCAAGTTGTGACTCCACTGTATATCATTTCCCCATGTCCCCTCTTATTATCCCACCCTCTACAATCAGCTCAGCTGAGTTGGCTGTTTGTTGTATATTCTGACCAGCTGTTTTCTGGAATGTACAGTCATTATATGGATGTAGAAACATGGCCCGTGGTATGTGTGAGTGTGTGTGGTGTGTGTGTGTGGTGATATGAATCTAGTGTGTGAATGTGAGTGAGGTATGTGTGGTGTGTGTGAATTGCATGTGGGTGTGTGTAGGGTTGTGTAAGTGTGAGCGTGGTGACATGAGTGTAGTTTGAGTGTGGCGTGAGTGTGTGGTATGTATGGGGTGTGAATGTGTGTGATGCCTGTATGTCTGTGTGTGTAGGGACCAGTTCTCTGTTTGAGTCTCAGATACCCCTGAGGCCATGCTGGGTGACCGCCCAGTGTTCTGGTTGGTACAGCCCCACACGCTTCGGGCTCCGGGTCTCTTGTCAGATGGGATAAATACAGAGCGCCTGCCTATATCTTGCCATGTGGTTTCTGTGTAATGAAGCAAAACCAGAAACCTGGGTAGATTTTTCTTAATCTAGATCCATCTGCTTCACAAGTGGTGCCAGTTTCTCCCAGAATCTGGGACTAGGTTGTCTATTAATTAGTCTTTGTTTTGGGAGATATTGTGGGTCTTGATCTTCTGACTTCATGGGCATCTTAGTGGGCAGTTGGGCAAGGCTGAGTCAGCAGCTGCTAGCCAGATGCCCTTCAGCCTGGAAGTTCAACCCAGAGCCTCTTGACCTTGTCCTCCAAGCCACTCAGCACCCTTTGGTTCAGCCACACTCATGGGGGCCACCCAGCCAGAGCTGGGCTCTCAGTTCACAACGTCATACACTTCCTCCAGTGAGCCAGCTTTGTAACCATGGAACCAGTTCAAACTTGTCCTATCCTGTTTCTAACAAGATCCAGAACCAAAGTTTATGAGTTAACACGTGTGACCACCCCGCCTGAGTAGTATTTGTGAATTGTTAACTGCACCCCTCCATGGAACCAAGGGACTGGGATGTGACCAGTACCTGAATGCTGGAACCCTTTCGGAAGCGAAGGGGCCATTGTCCTAGATGATCTGATGCTAAAATTCTTTAAATCTCACCTCGAACCCTGGATCGGCAGTGAGGGGTGGGGGTAGTTTTGAGCCTTGACTTCTGTCTCCTTGCTGATTGACCTCGCAGTAAAAGCTTTTTGTTTCTCCCCCTCAAAAGCTGGTGCCGTAGTGTATTGGCTTCTGTGCGCATTGGGCAACGAGACCTTCCTTGGCCACAGTTTCATGCGTATCATGACTTCCAGTCCCTGGACCTTTTCCTGCTCTTTCCATCATCATCCTCCTTGTCATTTTGCTTGGAGATGGTATGTTTAGTGGTTAAGAAATTAGACTTTAACAACAGACATGTACCTGCTGTGTGAAAGTGAGCAAGTTGCTGAGCTTTTCTGGGTTTCACCTTCTACAGTGGAGGAGGGCGATCATGGAAGAATTAATGTATTCACAAATATGAAGTGTTTCAGTGCTGCCCAGCCATGCACCCAGGATCCCACCTCCTCAGTCTTGCTTTGGGCTCATCATTCAATCACAAACCCAGGTCCTCCTTGCCCTCTGCTCCTTACATCCTGTTTCTCAGCTGCCTGGCATTGCTGGAGAAAGTCATGATGTCGGGGACCTAGGACCTCAGTGTTCTTACCATCTCTTGGACATTCTGTAGATTCCTTATTAATATGCTGTGACAGTCCCCATGCAATAGCTCCCGACACTATCCTATTCATTCTCTCTGGATACTAAAAAAAAATCAGAACATTCGCTGTGGATTCGTCCATCTTTTCCTCCAATGACCTTATAATGGTATTTCCTCCTTGCTACCTCAGCATTTAAAAGACATCTTTCTCCGTGCCCTCTGCCAATCAGCCTGCTTGGAGTCTAAGTGCACTGATGAAGTTGCTCCTTGTCACCACAGGTGAGGACATCACAGACAGTTGGTGCCATCAGGGTGAAGGTCTGCTCTGCATCTCCGCCGGCCCTCCCTGAGCCCAGGCCACCTTGTCTTTTCCCGGGAGCCTGACAAGGCATTCATCATGTCACAGGGAGAACGATGTTTTAAAAGCACGTATGAGGTCCTGTCCCTCTCTTGTTTAACACTGGTAGCTTTCCATTCTGTTACGCATAGAATGGAATTCCAGCCATGACCTAGTCCCTCCCTCTCTTCCTCTCTTTCTTTTCCTACGTCCCAGCCCCAAGGGCTTCCTCTTTGTTCTTTAAACACCCCTGCTGCTGTCCTGTCACCAGGGGTTTGCCTTTGCTGGAATGTTGCTCCCCATCTTCCCATTCATTACACTGTTGACCTCCACCTCACCCTTCACCTCTCAGTTCAGATGTCACCTCCTTAGAGAGACCAGCTTTCCCCTGTGGCTGTCTGGTTATTTCCTTTCAGATACCACAGCCTGTCATTGTCTTGTTCATTTATGGGTTATCTCTTTACTCAGCATGGTGCCCAGCACAGAGGAAGTACTCAGTGAGAATTTGTTGAATGAAGGGAGCCCTCCTCACCTTTTGCATCAGGTAGGAATTGTGGCATGAACAGAACCCAGACATAGCTGGCTTAGCAAGTAGAAGGGTTATTTTTGCACTTAACAGAAAGTCTGGAGGTAGGCAGCTGTGCTGCTCAAGAATGCTATCAAGGACCTCGGCTCTCTGAGTTTATTGTGTTCCATCCTTGGTATGTAGATTTCATCCTCATAGCTGCAAGATGCTGCAGCATCTTTTTATTTTATTTTATTTTAAAAATTATTTATTGATATATAGAGAGAAATACTGATTCATTGTTCCACTTATCTATGCATTCATTGGTTGCTTCCTGCACATCCCTTTACTGGGGATCAAACCCAAGATCTTGGTCTATCAGGATGATGCTCTCTCTAACAAACAACTAAGCTACCTGGCCAGGGATGCAGCATCTTATTTTAGATAGGAAGAAGAGGAAATGCAGAAAAGAGCCATCCACCTGACTTTTTTTTTTTTTTTTAATCTGTAGAACAGTAGCTTTCCCAAATCCAGCAAGCTTTGCGTGAGTCTTCTTGACCAGGACTATGCGACATGGCTATCTGGCTGCAAGAGTGAAGGAAATCACCACATTAGCTGGACACATACCACCCTTAAAGTAATGGGTCCTTTTGGCAAGGAAAACAAGAGGGAGCAGACATTGGGTAGGCTGCCAGCAGGGTGACTGCACCTTTCACCCTGGCCTATGCCAGAGAGGAGAGAAGATTAGCACGCGCGAGGGAGAAGGAGGAAAGGAAGTAGGTAGGGGAAGAGGGGAAGATGATCTGCCAGAAACCACAGGGACTTAATTACTGGTGTTAAGATTTTGCAATATTAATAATAATAACTGTGTTTTTAACATTCCCATGTGTTAAGTGACTTTATAAAGATGACTGTTTCCTGGAAAACACACATGCTAGGATTGAACTAGTTTTAGAAATAATGCAACAATACCCTGAACCTAAGTCTTTTAGGACAGCCTGTCGACATCAGACTCTGATGTGTACAGGAGGTACAGGGTATACACTCCTTTGTTTTCTGCCTCATTGTCCTGCATAGTTAATGTCAGTGGGAAACTGATGTGACAGCTGATATACTGTGGCACCGATTTTCAACTAGTAGGAACATTTATAAGGGATTCCCTGTGCAGGGTAACTCTGATGCTCAGGCTGGGGCTTTTGCTGGAGAAGCGGCAGGTAGCCAATTGGCTAATTTAAAGAGTTAACAGTGTTTCCCGAGGAAGCTCAAAAATATTACCCTGCTATTGTCTCAAGGGCTTATGGACTTTTGGGCATGAGGAAGCCTAAAGGGTTTGTAGACAATAGCAGGGATGCTTGGAAAACCGGTCGTCATAACAACAGGGCAGACTGCGGTCACAACGGAAGGAGAGATCGCCCAGAAGAGGGACGATTCAGGTTTAAACACCTCAGTAAACAACAGGCGTGTTTGAAATTGAGGCCTCATTAAATTATTATGCCCCAGAATAAATTACTTTTCAAGGACAGTCTTCAGAGCAGCCAGGATCATATTTGCTTGCTGGGGTGATCAGTGATGTGTGTGTAAGCACAAATGCACAGAGCCACTGCCTCCTGAGTATGGTTCCGTTAGTTGCATGCCCAGCGTGTGCCAGGCATTACATATGTAGTACCTGATTCTGTTATCCCCATTTCACAGGTGGGGGACATCAGAAAGGTGAGGTACTTGCCCAAGTGCATGCACGTTGTGACTGGCTGAGCAGGGTTTGGAAGGCAGGTCTGGATTAACCTGAGCCCCGTAACTGACCACTAGCTCCTGTCCTCGTTGCCTTTCACCTAGTCATTTGCAACAGCTTTTTGACTGGTCCGCCTACCTCCTGTCATTGCCACTCTGGTCCCTTTCAAACCATGGCCAGGTGAAGATTCCTGAAGCATAGCTGGTATTATGATCATATTCTCCTGTTCAGTGCCTTTCATGATTTCCCTTTGCCCACTGAGTGCAAATGTTAGCTTGGCATTTATGGCTTTCTCTCTAGCCTCATCTCCCGTAGCTACCTGCAAGTCCGCTCACTCG
The DNA here is from genome assembly GCF_987537825.1 of Furipterus horrens. Lineage (NCBI taxonomy): Eukaryota > Metazoa > Chordata > Mammalia > Chiroptera > Furipteridae > Furipterus > Furipterus horrens. Next base: position 24,888,913 of record NW_028327177.1, on the reverse strand, counting down.
GCCTGACTCAGGCTGCCTTTAGTCTGAAGTACCGTATCCCACTGCCCCCCTCCCTGACCTGGAAGAGCCTTAGGCTCCTGCACATCCATCTCAGTCACCTGTTCTTCTCTAGCACTCACATCCTAGGACGCTTATTTTGTTTTGAATTTTCTTGTTTATGGCCACAACTTATCTCTGCTGTAACTCTATGCTCTTAAATGTAGTGTCAGGAAAGACTCCGCGATGGACTTTCATTGGGGAGAGCTTCAGGGAACGCCTGTGAGGGGCGAGTGAGGCGGGACAGGGCAGAGGGAGAAGTTGAGTTGCTGTTACAAAGGGGTCTCAGCTGATCGCCTGCAGAGCTCTCTGGAGCTAGGATGGCTGTTCAGCTATTGAATTGAGAGGTGTTTTCCCCTATCACAACTGCCTCTAGCAAGGGGAAGTGACCTTGGGTGGGGCCAGTTCTTCCACAGAAGGCAGTTCCCAGAGAGGTGCTCACCTCTCCTGGCAGCTGGAGGATCTGGTGTCTGTCCTACAGGAAGACCCCGAGGGGCACCACAGCGTCCTGGCAGGCTGGGACCATGTGCCTTGTTCATCTGTCCGATGCACTCGGGGAACATAAAATAAAGGACCCTCTCTGGTGGCCTCTGGTGGTAGCGTGGGGTGGGTCCCCAAAACCTGCATGTTTAACAGGTGCTCGAGGTCAGTCAGAGTGGAATTCCATGGTTCCAGGACAGGGCCCAGGATTCTGCTTTCCTAACAAGCTCCTAAGTGATGCCACTGCTGTTGGTCCATAGACCTCTCCTAGATCAGGGGCTGGTAAACCTCTTCTGTGAGGGGCCAGGTGGGGCGCGTCTGAGGCCCTGCAGGCCACATGCTTCTTGTTGCAACGTCTCCACTCTGTTGTTTTTAGCTCCAAAGCAGCCATTGGCAATACATCAATGAATGGGTATGGCTGTGTGCCAATGCTTGCTTCTGTCCTAGGGGATTCTAAAGGACAGGCAAGTTTAAGAACCACTATCTTTAACTGCGAAGGAAGTGTGGAAGAGAGGAAAGAACATGACATGCAGTTACTAGTCCTAGCCCTCCAACACACCTGTAAATAGCTCAGCACACAGAGCCCTCAAACAATGTTTGTGGAATGAACAAAGAAATGGGTTTAAGCACATTTCTCCTTTTGAAGGCAATTTTTAAGGTTATTAAAGCATCACTGATAGCACTAGGTCCTGAAGGCATTAGATATTGTATTATGCAAGTCATGCTCTTAAGGTGAGTGGGGTTTGGGAAGAAAACAACATCATGGTACCACCCACAGGAAGGCAGGGGCTTCCTCGGTTCATCGTTTGGGAAGTCTGCATGAATTGATTAACATTCCGCTATCTGGTGAAAACATTCAGGTAAGGATGCGGCTGTGAAATTTGCACTCAGGTTCTAAGAATTACAGGCATTCCTGGCTTTGCACAGGAGGGCCGGAGTGTGTTGTGCAAAAAACTTTGCAGGATTTGGGTGGAAGGCAAAGGGAGTGATAGAAGATGTAGGTGGGCATGGGAATGTTGACACTGCCTCTGTTCAAGAAGTGCTTGTGGATGTGCCGCTAGGGGAGCTCAGTGAAGGCGAACAGATATAGCTGGAAGCCGTAGTGTTGTCAAGGACGGACGCGTCTTGGGAAGGGAGGTAGGTGGCAAGACTTCACGGTAAAGGAACTCTCGGGGATATTTCACGCCATGGAAAGCACAAAGGGTACATTTTGGAAGCCGATCCAAACTTGGAAAGGACTATGATGATTTGCCAAGGCATAGAAAAGATGCTTCCTCCATCTGGTAAATTGTATTATGAGAAGAGAGCAAGCACTGTTCAAACTACTCTTAATATGTTTTAATAAAGAAATAACCTGGCAGCTGTGGCTCAGTGGATTGAGCATTGGCCTGCGAGGCAAGTGTCGCTGATTCGATTCCCAGTCAGGGCACATGACTAGTGCACGTCAGGTCCCCAGTTGGGGACTCGAGTGAGAGGCAACCACACAGTGATGTTTCTCTGCCTCTCTTTCTCCTTTTCCCTCTCTCTACAAATAAACAAACAAATAAATACATAAATTATTTTTTTAAAAGAAATAAAACATTATAATTTTTAATGTTTAAAAAAAGAGAGGAAGCAGGAGAGAGCCCTACCTCCCCAAATTGTCCCCCAGCCCCCCAGGCTCAATAATACTTCCTTTGTTGCCAGGGTTTGGAAGGGAAAAAAGGTGTGTGAATGGGCGAGGGGAGGGCTTGAGGGCAGATACCATTTTGGGGAATGGGCAAGGATGCTGGTAAGGAACTTCTCCCACAGCCAGCATGTGGGGGAGGGGGGATAGTGACTTATTGTCATCCTGGAAGACCTGATTTTATTAAAAAAAAAAAATCTTCAGAATGCTTAAATAAATATATTTGCATGTGACTCTGGGCTGTTGAATTTGTTCAAACCCGACGAACACATTAACAATTAACGAGGTGCTTGTGCCTCTTCGAAAGCCTGGTAATAATCGTCTTAAAAGAAAATCATACGTATTTAATCTCTTTCTTTGAGTGTAATGCTGAATACAGCATCTACACTGGATTTATACTCCACAAGGCCCAAAGTGACTTAGCTTGCCAGCGTCACAGGGCATATTAGGATGTTTTTTATTTAAATGGACTCTGAAAATACATCATGTTTCACAGATTATTTCCAATGGTTTGTAAGACATGGAGAATCTAACTCTAAGCGGTAATTGAGGTGAAATGTGATCCTTTTACCTTAACGAGCCACTTAATGCCACTATTATGCCCCAAACAGTGCCATGAGTATTTATTTATTTTGTTACCTAAATTTTAATTTTCTTTAATGGAGGTTTTACTCTTGGGATGACAGAGAAGTAGACATTATTAAAGGGTTTGAGACTGTGAGAGACCAAATGTTGGTATCCTTCCACTCAGAGAAGTGACCTTACTTTTTATCCTAAATCAGTGATTTTTTTTCAACCTTTTTCATCTCACGGCACACATAAACTAATTACTAAAATTCTGCAGCACACCAAAAAATCTATATTTTTGCCAATCTGACAAGAAATATGTATAATTTTGATTCATTCATGCTGGATGGCTATTGTGTTGGCTGTTGTCATTTTTTTTATTTGACCATCTAAAGGAAAAGAGGTCAGTGCCCCTAACTACATAGTCAGGTACTGCATGTTTTAAAATTTCTTGTGGCACACTGGTCATGTCTCTTGTGGCACATGGGTTGAACATTGCTGCCCTAAATGAATGAATGAATTTTTTTATTCAACAGTTTAGAGAGCACTTACAAAGTGTAAGACACAGTGAAAGACAGCCAATGTGATTGGAGCATCTTGAAAGCCGGAGTAAGAGGAGGCAGCCTTGGGGAGTCAGGGAGGGGGCTGGATCACATAGGACCCTACAGGCGATACTAAGGATCTTGGACATTATCCCAACAGCAAAGAGAGGCTGTGGAAGTTTTTTGAGCAGGAAAGTAACTTGATCCAATCACATTTTAAAAAATTTTAAAGTATTTTTCAGTTATACATGTACAGACTTTAGAGTCAAATACAAGTAGTTTCTAAAAGGCTTGCTATGAAAATCAACTGTCCTCTGTTATGCTTTCTAGTTTTTTAATTTCTCAGAGTTACGTAACTACTTTCAGCTCTTTCAACTCATTCTCTTGGTCTTTATGTCCATGTTTCTAAATAATATGCAATTCTTACTCTTCCTTGGTGTTTCAAGTTTAAGGCCTGGCCTATTGATTACCCACATGGAAGGTGGGGATTTCACTCCCAGTATAGTTGTAACATAATTTGGTTAGATCAGTGTTCATGCTTGTATTATTATGACTTTGTAAATACTCTTCACAGCTAAGCCATATGATATACCATGATAACTTTTGCTTTCACACAGTACTTTATCTTTGCTGCATTAAGAATTTCTTTTAAAATTTGAATTCATTACTAATTCATATTAAACTATTCTCTGGTTGTGTAAGCCTCCTTTCAACGTATTTAAGCACATTAGGGATTGTATCAATTTTTTTTCTTTTTTAATAATTGCTCTTGGAGCTTTCTGACCTGTTCCTGTTTGGGCTGGTCACTCTCCAGACTAGCTACACAGCTCTTTGCTTGAATCTGTCTTCACCATTAACCTGAAGACCCCCTTGGCCTCTCTCTTGTGTTGAATTGGTCCCATATTTCCTGATTCCTGTGTCTTCCACTTTCTTGGTTGTTCCTTTTGTTTGGCCAAGAAAGTCTCAGGTAGCTTCTTGTATAGGAGGTAACATTTTTTTTTTTTTTTTGAGTCTTTTTGCCGTTCAAAAATTTCTTTACATTTTCTCTATTTAACTGATAGTTCTGCTGGATGTAAAAGTCTAGGACGGAAATCACATTCCCTATGAGTTTTGAAGATACTGCTCCATGTCTTCTAGATTCCAATGTTGCTGTCTAGAAAATTGATGTCATTGTGATTGGTCATTCTTTGTATGAAATCCAACCCCCTTCCACACCCCAGCTCGTGCTTCTCCCCCTAACCACTTTCCCCTCTCCTATGAGCCCTTTTTCATCTGGAACCTATGAGCCTTCAATTAGGGAAATATTTTCTCAAAAGTTTGTTTTTCTCTTAGACTGGCTCTCTAATTTTTTTGTCTTTTCTTTCCTACTTTCACCTCTCTGGTTTCTTGCTCTGCTTTTTGGGAGGTTTTCTCAACATTATCTTCCAATTTTTCTGTTGATTTTTTTTTTTCTCCTACTTTGTCTTTAATTTCTAAGAACTCTCCTTTGTTTCTGAGAGTGTTCCTTTTTATAACATCCTATTCTTATTTTTTAGATGCAGTAACTCTCTGGTGATGATTTTAATTAGGTTGTTTTCCCTGTGTAGTCTTCATTACTTAAAGTTTATTTTTCCCCTGTTTATTTTTCTTCCTGTCTTTCATTTGGAGACTTCCCTCAATTGTCTGGTGGCCCTTGGCTGTTTGCTCATGTATAAGGAGAGGGAACTAAGATGTTGGTTGGAAGCTCTACACACAAGATTAGGGGTTGATACTTTTCACTGTAGAGTACCTGGCTGGGTCATTCCTTTGAAGAATTCTTGATGTTTGTATTTTTTTAGGCCTTTTCTTGGGGGGCAGGGGCAGGGCATGAACAGATTCCACTGAACAGATTCTTCCAATTTCCTACTTGGAGGACATTTATGTGTCTGAGTGGGGGAAGAAGTCTTGTTATCTGCATGCTCCCTTTTCAGTACAATAGCTCTGACCTCCATTGTTCTTAGTGATTCTTAGTCCAGAAACTTTAACCAGAAAATAAAACTACAACCTCTTTCAGGATGGAGGAAAAGTGGTCATTCAAATACTGGGGTGGGCAAGTGTAGGTTTATAGTTCATATGGAAAAAGACAGGCAGGTTATGATTATTACAATAGCTTTATTTACTCAAAAGAATATCACAATGTCATAATGCACTTAGGTACAATCTCATAAGTGCTCAAATTGAGAGCCTTCATTATTTATTTACACATTCTTGTTGTCTGCTTGCTATACTCAAGCACACTTTGGCACAGAGTTCTTACCTACTTTTGCCCACCACTGTATGCTATGTAGGGGAGAGAATCTGCTTCTTAGGCTGATTTCCCACAAGTCCCTTCTGTCCCACTTCTAAAAGTATCCAATCTCTGTGTTATTTGGGGATATAGATATATGAACCATGGTTGCTTCTTAACTTTCCCCTCTTTTGCCTAGGATTCATCTTTCTTGGATTGCTAAGACAGGAACTTTTCCAGCTTCCAAAATTTTGTAATATGTCTTTTCTCCTCTTTTCTTTGTCCTTGTGAGTTTATACCTTTAAAAGATCACTTATATGTATTTTAGTGGGATTTGGGAGTGGAACAGAGTTAATTGCAATGCAATTTACAATTTTTTATTTAAAAATTGGAATTCAAGTGTTTTTGTTCTTGTTTGTTTTTCACAAAGGCACCTTGGTTATAGTATAGAAAATTGATTTGATTGTTCCTGGCAGTTTTTACTGAATGAAGTAGTGGATAGAATTTTGTTCCAAAGAAAGATATATTCAGGTCCTATTCCCCAGAACCTGTGAATGTGACCTCATTTGAATAAAGGGTCTTTGCAGGTGTAATCAAGTTAAGAGGAGATTATCCTGGATTCAGATGAGTTCTAATGAAATCATTAATGTCCTTATGTGAAGTAGGACATTTGGACATGGGCACAGAGAGGACACTGTGCTCACAGAGGCAGAGATGAGAGTGATGCATCTGCAAGTCAAGGAACTGGAATGATTGCCAGCAGCCACCAGAAGCTGGGAGAGAGGCATGGGGCATATTTTCTCTCAAGGCCTCCAGAAGAAATCATCTCTGCCAACATTTTGATTTTGGACTTCGCTTCCAGCCTCCGAAATGTGAGACAATAAATTTCTCCTGTTTTAAGCCACTCAGTTCACGGTACTTTGTTACAGCAGCTCCAGCAAAGTAATACAGATGGATATCAAATTCTGTGATTTAGTGTTCTTGGAAATGGAAAGTGCTCTGAGAAGCATTCAGTTTCCTTAGAAATTGAATGTGCTTTGAGAAATGGAAAGTGATTTTCTCTGAAACAGGGATTTGTTCTCTGTATCATTTATCTGGCAGTTTCATTGAGTATTTGTCTTAAGTTTTCTCAAATACTAAAAATTGTCATGGTGCAGCACAGGTCTGTGTGTGTCATATTTTTCTGGCTAGCTTTTAAAATGCCGATCTGATTTCTTTGGAAAACCATCAAGCCAAACAGAGCCAGCTGAAGTTCAGGAAAACCAATCAGGGAATTAAAAGAAAAAAAAAGGAAAAAAAAAAAAGAGTCATTCATTTTGACCCAAACACTGGAAAACCTTCCAGCAACAATGAACCCAGTGGGACTTTCTTCTCTATCTCCCACTGCCTCTACCTTCTGAGGTCACTTGGACATTCCCCCCCCCGAATCTAATTTGGGTCCCCCAAATTCTCATATGTAATCCAGATGCTCATCCCCTCATGTGGATTCGTCTAAGGCCCTTCTGTCACTTGTAACTAAGTCCCTCACCTGGCCCAGTGGCCATCACTAGGCTTTTTTAGTTGTGCTGGGAAGATTGATTCTAAAGGGCACATTAATAAATGCTGGGCAACCTTCAGGACCTGTGGAGGGGAGAGAGTAAGTGAGGAGAGGGGAGCCTCGAGGATGGAGTCACTAGAAGACTTTCCATCTCCCCCATCGCTGTTTGCCTCTGAGGTCAGAGGGAAAACCTGACTGAACTTAGGAAACCCAGGCAAGATGGGCTTCCCACTGAAAATCGAGTTTTACACGAGAGAGAAGTTGACCATCAGTCTCAAGGCAGACTCCATAAATTAATGCGCTTGTCAGTGAATCCACCGTGTACACCCAGCTTTGGTTCTGCCTCAATTTTGCTGCAGCTGCTTTATCTCAGCATGTTAATCCAGGATTCTCTTAAATGGGGGTAACTGGACTTCCCTTTCAATACATTTTTGCTGTCCTCACTTCCCCTTTGGACGTCTGCTTTGCTCCTGTTTCCACTCCAACCTTGCCCCTGACCTTGTCTGCTTCCCCTTCTGCAGACAGTTGTAGCTCACTTTTCTAGAATATATTGAAAATAATTGTTTGATAGTGACTTTTTTTGTTTTTGTTTTTTTCTCAGAAAAAAGAGTATTTGACTAATTAGTTTTTGGCAAATTGGACTTTCAGTGAATTGGTTTTGGGTGAATTGTTTTTCGACAAAGTGACCCAGAGGCCAAACATCCTATGAAAGGGAGCACCTTTTACTGTAGGAAATCAGTAGAAGGTTGTGAGGATTAGGTAGTCTGAACTCAGGCTTGCTTCTTATTTGCTGAGGCAAATTTCTACCATTGCTAATCTCTAGTTTTCCTATAAGATGGGGCTCTTGCCCTGGCCAGATGGATCATTTGGTTGGAGCGCTGTCCTGTACACCAAAAGGTCGTGGGTTCCATCCCGGTCAGGGCACGTGCCTCCTGTGCAGGTTTGAGCCCCAGTTCAAGTGCATACGGGAGGCAACTGATCGGTGTTTCTCTCTCTCTCTCTCTCTCTCTCTCTCTCTCTCTCTCAAATCAATACATATATCCTCAAGTGAGGATTAAATAAATAAATAAATCATAAAATGGGGCTATTAATGCCGATTTCTCAGGTATAAAGGTTTATTGATCCCAGAGTTAAATGGGGTTTGTTTTTAAATTATAGTCTACACATTAAATTAGATAAGGCTATTTTTTACACCTCATAAACAGCCATAAAAAAAAAAAGCAACAAAAAAAGAACTATTTACAAAGGAGAGACTCACAAACTAGAAAGCCAGTAACATTCTGAACAATAGCATTAAGCTGATAGGTAATTTTGTAAAAACTGAATTGCAACTCTTGATTTTAGTGCTAGAAAGATATGTTTGCTGGTTTTCCATTTCACTTTTGTCCACGCAATGCTTTTGATTGTGCAAGCACAGGGAACTGTCACTGGAGTCATCGTCATGATCACAGTTATTTTTCATGTTAACAGTGATGCATCTTTCAGCATCTTTCAGCATCCAGTACACTTACGGCAAGTTGGTACCTCTAAGGGTGGGAACTGCGCACCGATGTGCGCGCATTGGGAGTGCTGTTATCTCCAGTTCAGCGCTCCCGTAGTTTCTCATGCTGGGTGATTATTCAAGTCTTCCACCCTTTTCTCTATTTCAATAACTCAGAAGTCTTCATCCATGATGTTGTTTCCCCTTTCCTTACGCAGTACAGAGGGCTTGTTTATAGAGTTCTTTCTTCAGACTTTCAGACTGATAAAGGAGTTGGTGCCAACACACCCTTCAAAACAACGCAAACGTGGGCATCAGATCTTGGAATTCTGTGAAGTTGAGGAGCACAATTAACCAAATGGACACGAGCGAGTGTAGCCTCAGTTTGCTGACCCCGCATTTTCAGACACAGTGACCCAAATGCAGGCAAGCATCCAGCATGTAGTAGGCACCTGTTAAAGAAATAATTTTATGAAATTTATGTCAAAACTATATACTAAGGCCAGAGATTTCTAACCTGTATATTTCAAGGTAAATCAACTGGATATCAATGATCTCATGTCTCAACATATTAAAAAGGGATTTGGAAAAATATCACTCACTCTAAAGACCCTGACAAAGTTGCAGTTGAATGGAGGTAACTAGGAACAGTGGTGCCAGAAGCGAGGAAAGGAACCTGCAGAGCGCACAACTAGGTATGGTCTTGGCCCCACAGTATTGCCACTTTCGCAAGAACTGAAGGCCCTTGAGAAATTCCTTTTAAAAAGCTATCACATAAATAAGGAAGAGGCTACAAAAAAGCCACCATTCTCACAGTGAGCGAGAGCTGTCCTTGCAGAGAATACTGGTAGCCTTGATCCATCGCACCCAGGACACAGCACTGCTTTTGCAGGCTTCAAACCCTAGAAACTGATGGCTCATTAGGAGTTGAAAGGGACCTGGGTCCTGCATCCTCTCCTCCAGCTTCCTCCGTCAAGATGAACTTCTCACAGGAAAGGACAAACACACAAATTCCAACTTGGTTGTCAGGGAAACCCCTCCAGCATTAAAAAAAAAAGAGCTCATACATTCTGGGAATAAAGGAGAAAGTCATTTGTGTGTTTGGTGAGAACAAACTGTGTCAAGGCTGCAGCTTCCCATGACAGGCTTTGCCAGGGGCCTGAGAGCAAAGCAAACTTGGTGCTGAGACCTGGAATGGGCGTCCTTCCCGACCCTCAGGGCACAGGCGCTGCTCTTCCAAGACCTTGGGCTTCTGCTGCAAGGGTGCCAACCAGCTCCCTTGCTGTGCTCACCGAATCAACTGCAGGGATGCTTTCCCTCCATTCCATTCCAACCTCCATGGGCGAAGGCCATTAGATCTCAGCAAAGGCAGTGTCCCAGGGGAATCTTTAAGGGACAAAGCACTCCAAATAGATTAGAACGTATACCTTCAACAGGGAAAGACTGTTTGGGTCTCTAAGCCAAGAATTCTGAAGTAGGAGATCTCCCCCTTCTATCCTCATTGCATGGAATCATGCAGGTTGATCTCCACCCAGGGTAACTCTGGGGCAGAGCCTGTCAGAATATGGCAGAATGCCTTACCCCTCACTTACTCATCTATCTGCAGCCCCTGCTCCCCCCAACCCCCAAACAGTTGCGAGCCCGGAGGCTCCTCTCTCTGCTTTGATTCAGCTCTTTCTCAAGGCTAAGCAGCAGAGGCCTCACCTCTGTCCTCACCCTCCCTCTGTCTCCACAACTCCATTTTTCTTTATTAACGTCACTCTGTAATAACGTGAACTCCAACAAAAGGCAAGGTTGTGCTTGAAGAAGAGCAAAAAATGCAAAATTGAAAATGTGTGAAGTCAAATTGCCATGAAATGCTTCTTGTTTTTCTCTTACTTATGCTCTCATTTCGGGATTGTTTTGTCTTCATTTCTGAGGGATATCCTTTTGGCAATGGTTTCAGACCTGATTGCTTTCTTTCCTAGTTGTGCTGGGGGAAAGGAATTCATTTATCAACATTTATCAATCTTTTCATTTATAAGGGTCTTAGAAGTCACCATCCCCAGGCAAGAAGAGTTCAGCAGTTTGGAAACGGTGCCTTGAAACCTTTTGACTTAATCATTCATATTTGTAGTAAAGGAGTGGAATGGTGAACTGAGATTAGCTCCTACGAATGCCAGGAAACTGCCGTTGGGTGTCCCTGGTCTGGCGTGACCCCAGCTGTTGGCAGTGTCACAGGAATAAAGAGCACAGACCCCAAGAGGGCCTTTGAGACCAGGCCGTGGTGGAGGCCTGCCTGTGCCGCAGCTGAGCCACGGTGGTGAGCGCCACTTATTCATCGAACTAAACTTGCTCTGTAGCAGGTCCCTGCTTTCTGTAAATCGCCTTCTCAATTACTATTCCTGTTTTGCAGGTGAGGAAATGAAGGTTTACGGATGTAAAGGAAGGTGCCCAAGATCCCACAGCTGGTAGAGCCAGACTCAAATCAAGCCTGCCTTACTCCAAAACCCTTCTCGGGGGCCAGAAAGTCCCAGGCTCTTCAGAATTCGTGGGCCAGTAAAATCTTTTAAAAATGGTATAAAATCAAAAAGGAAAATATGTGTGAGTGTGTGCACATGCTAATATAGATTTGCTGATTTTTCATTTTGCCATCAGGGCATGAAAAAGGCCATTTCATTGGAAAGGATATTTCACACACGTGAGAAAGACCATTTCTAAATTAACTCAACAAGTATTTATGGGACACCTATTATGTGCCAGGCACTTAATGTTCAAGGCACGGCAGAATATAATAGTGACAAAACAAAAATCCTGCCCTCATCCTTAAATCCTAAATAAGGCATAATGGATTAATATTTTTTTAAAAAGGAAGGAAAAATACATATGTTAGAAATGAGTGTTATAGGAAAAAAATAGAGCAGGGAAGAGGGATGGGAGTGTGTGGAGGAGAAAGCCATTGCTGAAAAAGGTGGGAGAGTGACCCGTCCCGCAGGTCGAGCAACGAGGACCCTAGAGGGGGAGTGAGGATGAGAAAGGGGCAAGAGGCACAAAGAATGGAGACAAGACAGTGCTCTGATCAAGTCTCGTTTATTCTTCGTCACAACAGCATTTTTGTAGCTCAGGAGAAGAGGAAGTTTTCATTAGGGAGGAGCGCAGCCTAGGGAGGAGCGCAGCCGCACCTGGGGCGTTATCTAACGGATAAGAGTTAAAATGAAGGACAGCAACTCCCAGGAAGAGAAAGAGGGAAGTTGCCCCTAATTAGGAGCAGACAACTATTATGGGATAATGAGGCCACGCCAAGCAGAACTTTAGGATGCCGGTCAGCAAGACTTTAGCCGAGGAACTTTTTAGTTCCCCACAGGTCCCCCTTTTTTATTTTATTTAAGCTGAGAGCCTTGCGGGGACTGCGCCTGTCTTAGGTCGGGAGATCGCCACACGGAGCTAACCTTGCCCTACCCGTCATTGGTTATCTAGGGCAGCTTCATTTTTTGGCCAGATACCTGTCTTAGGTGGCGGCTGGCAATGCGTGTGGTCTCCGGTTGCCCGTCATTGACTGTCCAGTCCAGCTCACCAAGGCATTAGTTACATGTATGAGCATCATAGTAAGTTGCAGTCTCAGCCTGTTCCAATTTTTGATAATGGACCTGTATTGGCTGCATTTTTATGGCATCTATTTGTTGCTTGATAAAGGCCATCACCTTATTGAAAAGGAAAGGTCCTAAGGATAGAAGCAGGAGTAGCCCTATGAGAGGTCCTAACAGTGGAAGGAGATAGGGAAGGACTCCATTAAGTCCGCTCCACAGGGGATTTTCGAAGAGTTCTTTTCTTCTTCTCACTAGGTCTTCCTGTAGCTTCTTTATTTTGTCTCGGACGATGCCTGATTTGTTGGCGTAGAAGCAGCAACGTTCCTGCAAAGCCAAGCATATTCCTCCCTGTTCTGCTGTAAGTAGGTCTAGTCCTCGCCTATTTTGGAGAACTACTCCAGCTAGGGAGTCTAATTGATCTTGGATGTCATTAATGGTGCTAGACAAAGCTTGAACATCGTCAATTAGCTGATTAGAGAGCTTTGTGTAGGAATGAACTGCAATTCCTAACCCCGTTGCCGTTGTCCCTGTGGCCAATGCCCCTGAAACGCCTAACCCTACTAATAGGGGGATGAAAGATACGGCTCTTTTGTGGCGACCTGCAATGTAGTCAAAACTGGGAATGGGAACAGGGTCATCTCCGGAAACTATATCTATGTCTGGCAATAAGGTAGCTAGGACACATATTCCTGTCCAATTGTTGGGCAAGGATGAAAATGCTAAATTTCCTCCACAAACAAACACCTGCCCTTTGCCTGAGCAGAGGGAGTTGCTATGGTTCACTATGCTACTACAGTTAGCAAATTCAACAAATCCAACATGAATATCAAAGCTATTATTTTGAGACTTACCTTGGAGGCAGAGGGAAGCAGGAAAATACATGGGCTGTACTCTAAAGGGCAAGCTAGGGCTACAATTTTGATGAGACTTATTAAAGGTGATGATATCCGCAGGAATGGCTAGAGGCATAGGAGTGCCTAAAGTCATGCATAGCCAGCAGTCTGCAGCTAGTTGGGGGTTGGAGATGATAAGGGCTCTGTGGGTGGCCGTCAAGATGTCAGTGGTCTGGGTATCTAGATCTATACCCCGTGGTTTAGGTAACGCCAGAGGGTGGTAATTGATTTTTGGATGCAGGCTTGTTATGAGGTGTTCTATTTGTTTTTGCACTTCAATTTCTCTTATTCTATCTTGAGGACCACCACCATCAGAAACATGTACAGGGGCCTTCTTATGCCAGCATACTGGCTTTCCAACAGTGCTTTGGCAAGAGGCCTGTAGATACTTAGTAGACCCAATTGGTGAAGGGTTGGACCCCCAATCTCCTTGGTCAATAGCATTTTGCACTTTTTGCAGTATGGCAGTAAAATAAATGACATTAGAGGAGGTACATTCCTGTACTGACTCATAACAGGTAGAATGCATCTGATTATAGATGGTGGTGCATTCCTTGGGACATGCTCCTGGTTTGTCATTGGTAGCGGGTATGACAGGAGGCTTATTTACACAATACCACCTCTGTTCAGAGACCCCTGCAAAGGTCATGTCATATATGAGATAGGCCTTTTTTGTGCCACAATCTACAATTTTGGTATAGTGACTGGGTGTGGCGTAATTGGTGGCAATACCTCCCCCACAGCTGCAGGGGGGCCCGAATAATGCAAGGTAGGGATCTCCATTTTGCGGCCCCCCAAGGCCACCTTCTATGTCCGGGCAAAAATGCAGTAGTACCCCGAGCAGCAGGATTACGTTCTTCTTGAACATGTCCTGAAATAGAAAATAAGGAAATTTTCCTCAGGGTAAATCCTTATCCCTGGGTTTAGTTGTGGTTATTTATTGTGTCAGACTTGCTATTTATTTGTTTAACCAGACGTTCCGGTAGCCATCTGGCGGACTTCATTTCTTTAGAGTAGATGCACACTGATCCTCGGCCCCAGATAAGTACTGGGTCTGGGCCATGCCAGGAATTAGTTAGTGGATCTTTCCACAAGACCGAAGCGAATTGCTTTTCAGTTTCGGTTTGCCAAAAGCGAGTGGCTGCAGACTGGCTACTAGCATCTAAATTTAAAAAATTGAGTATAAAGAGGGCATGGGAAAGGATGTTTCTTGGTGACCCCCTCGTGGGATACCATTCCCCCTTTTTTATTTTATTTAAAGTAATTTTAAGAGTTTGATTTGCCCTTTCTACTATTCCTTGCCCTTGTGGATTATAAGGGATACCTGTAATGTGTTGGATGTTGAGACGTTTGCAAAACTGAGAGAAATTAGAGCTAATGTATCCTGGCCCATTATCTGTTTTTAGTTGTTGGGGACATCCTAATACTGCAAAGGTGGCCAGCATATGGCTAATGACATGTTTGGTGGCTTCGCCCGTTTGAAGGGAAGCAAAAATGAATCCACTATAGGTATCTATAGTAACATGTATGTATTTAAGATTGCCAAAGTCAGAAAAATGGGTAACATTCATTTGCCATAGAGCGTTAGGAATTAGCCCTCTAGGATTTACTCCTAGATGAGGGGTTGGTAAATGGATAGCACATGATGGGCAATTCTTTACTATTTGCCTAGCTTGTTCTTTTGTGATGTGATGCATAAGACGTAATGTTTTTGCATTAAGGTGATGTAGTTGATGGCTATTTTGTGCAGCAGCGAGTTTGTCCTGAATGCTGTTATTGGCCACAAATAATTGAGAGACCTGGGGAGTTCAGGTGGCAAGATCAGCTTTTTGGTTCCCTTCAGCTAGGGGACCCGGTAATCGGAATGAGCACGTAAGTGTCCAATGTAAAATGAATGTAACCTTTGAATGATTAATCTTTGTAATTGTCTAAACAGTTCTCCAGCATTGGAGGTGCTCTTTATTTGGCCAGCCGTCTCTAGTAAGGGTACAGAGTGTGCAATGTAAGCACTATCAGTGTATATGTTAAGCGGATGGTCGGGGAAAGCAGAAAAAACCGCCAGTACTGCTTGCAGCTCTGTTATTTGAGCAGAGGTGCTTTTGGTCATAAATGATACCTCTTTATCTAGATATGTATAAGCTGCTTTGCCAGTGGACAACCCATCAGTGAATACTAATAAGGCATTTGCTATCGGCTGTGATGCTGTGTGTAGGGGAAAAACAAACTCATGCCTGTTAGCAAAATTAAGGAGTTTGTCTGGAGGATAGTGATTATCTAACGTCCCCTTAAAGGAAGCCAGGGAAATGGGCCAAGAATCAGTAGATTGCATGAGCCAATTAATTTGATCAAGGTTATAGGGTTGGATTATTATGTCTGGCTCCTTGCCAAAATAGCATTTACCCCGATCACAGCCTTTTATAATGAGCTCAGCTACAGATTGATAATATGGTTCAATGACCTTTTTAGGAGTGGCCGGTAGATGGATCCACATAAGAGGTGCTGTTTGCCAAAATACAGCTGTAGGGGAGAGTGTTGTTTTACATATAATAAATTTTAGAGGTTTGTCATAATTTATAAAAGTAGTAGCCTGGGAATGAATAGCATGTTCAACCTTGTGTATAGCCTGTCTCCCTTCAGGGGAGAGTTCACGGGGGGATGTGGGATTAGCGTCCCCGTGAAGGATATCATATAGTGGCTTAAGTTCCCCTTTGCTGATTTTCAAATAGGGCATTAGCCAATTGATGTCACCTAGAAGTTTTTGGAAGTCATTCAGTGTCTTAAGTTTGTCTAATCTTAATTCTAATTTTTGAGAAGAAACTTGGGACCCCCTTAATTGGAAACCTAGATAATTGTACGGGTCAGTGAGTTGTACCTTGTCAGGAGCTATTTCTAAACCATTGTTTTGCAGAGCAATGCGCATTTCATCATAGCATTTTAAAACTTCAGTTCCTGCCTTGCCTGCAATTAATATATCATCCATATAATGTATTATATACATGTCAGGCCAGCGGTTTCTTATAGATTGTAGAGCTGTGGCTACAAAAGATTGACACAAAGTAGGACTATTTGCCATCCCTTGGGGCAGGACACGCCACTGAAATCTTTTCATGGGTGCCCTAAAATTTGTTTCTGGCAGGCTGAACGCAAAGCGCTTTTGATCTTCCGGATGCAAGGGAATGGTGAAAAAACAGTCTTTTAAATCTATGACTATTTTGAAATAGCCTAATGGTATGGCGACGGGTGAAGGGAGCCCTGGCTGTAGGGCTCCCATGAGTACCATAGTCCGATTCACTACTCTTAGATCTTGTAGTAATCGCCACTTGCCTGATTTCTTTTTGATAACAAAAATAGGGGTGTTCCATGGAGAGTTACTGGGGACAATATGGCCAGCCTCGAGTTGCTCCTGTACCAACTGTTGTGCGGCTAGCAATTTTTTACTAGTAAGAGGCCATTGATCGACCCATACCGGCTCATCGGAGAGCCAAGTAATTTTTTCAGCATGGGCCACAGGAGTGTCAATGGCCCCTAAGAAAAATGGCCTAAACCTATTCTGTCATTTTTTGGAGGAGTGTTTATAGGTGCCGTTATACCTGTGCTATTCTTTCCTAGTCCCTGACCTGGTATGTATCCTGCTCTTAACATTTGGGTGGTGACCGTGGTGTTGGGACTTCCTATTATTAGCCCTATTTGAGATACGAGGTCCCTTCCCCAAAGATTTATAGGTAGACCGGCTATAACATATGGTTGGATGGTACCTTGATTTCCCTCCTGATCTTTCCAAGTTAATAATTTAGAGCTTCTCTCAGGGTTCTGACTTTGTCCTATTCCCTTTAAATGAGTCATGGTTGTGTCTAAGGGCCAGGTTTCAGGCCAATCTTCTCTTTTTATAATTGTAACATCTGCCCCAGTGTCTATTAGGCCAGAGAACTCCTTGCCATCTAGCCATAGTAGCATAGTGGGCTTTTGTGCTGAAATAATTTTAGTCCAAAAAACGTCAGAGGACCCAAATCCACGATCACCTCTGTACTGCGAGATGGCAGTATTGGCAGTAGAGAGTAAAGGCAGGAGCAGTAATTGTGCAAATCTTTGGCCTGAAGCAATGGTGTTAATATGTTTAGGGGAGGAAACCATGACCTTGATTTCTCCGGCAAAATCATTATCTATGACTCCTGGGAGGACCTGCAGACCGTTCATGGTCGAACTACTGCGGCCTATTATTAAACCAAAGGTATTATCGGGAAGAGGGCCAAATATTCCCGTGGGAAGAGCCTGAACCCCCATTTCCGGGGTTAATACTGTATGGGTGGAGGAACTGAGGTCCAATCTTGCGCTTCCTGCTGTGGCTCTGAGGAGGCTTGAAACGGATTGCTGGTTGACGGAACAAAGCTTACTGCCCCATAGATTTGTTTGGGTTTGGGGGCCTGGGGCTGGCCCCTTTTCCCGTTTCCCTGTATAGGTGGCAAACTGTTGCCCTGGGCATCCATTTTAGATTTGCATTCATTTGCCCAATGATTTCCCCTTTTGCATCTGGGACATAACCCTGGAGCTGGAGTTTTATTATTAGATTCCTTTTTCCCTTTGCAATTTCTTGCAAAATGACCAATTTCTCCACAACTAAAGCATTTTTTCTTCCCTTGTTGAGCTAGAAACTGCTTAACAGTAAAACCCTGCATCGCTGCAGCCATGGCGAGGCCTTGTTGGTAGGCCGCTCCGATGTCAGAGCACAAGCGTATATATCCGCTTAAATCAGTTTTCTTTTTGTATGGCCTTATAGCTGCCTGGCAGGCAGCATTCGCATTTTCGAAAGCTAATTGTTTAACAAAGTCTGTGCCAGCGTCAGCGCTACCAAAAATCCTACCAGCTGCAGTAATGAGTCTATGGACAAAATCTGCAAAAGGCTCATCTGGTCCTTGTTTAATGTTAGTGAGAGAGGAGCTCATATCACCCTTAGTGGGGAGCTTCCTCCATGCTCTTGTACCTGCTGCTTGAATTTGAGCAAAAAGTCCTGGATCATATTGCATTTGATTGTCACTAATTCCATAGTTACCTTCTCCAATTAACATATCAAAATTCCACCCATTATTTGCCTGCATATTGCGTCTAGCAGTATCCTTACAGATTTCTACATATTCTGATTTCCATAGGAGATAGTCCCCTCCAGCTAGAGTTGCTCGAGCCAATGTTTGCCAATCACTTGGAGTGAGCCACTGATCTGTGACCGATTCTAAAATGGCCATAGTGTAAGGAGCCGTGGCTCCGTATTGAGCTACTGCAGTTTTTAATTCCTTTATGACTTTGAAATCAAATCCAGTGTGGTGTCGCCAGGCCTGTCCCTGGGCATCTACTGTTTCCGACACTGGAAATGCCTCTATTTCCTCCAAGCCTGGTATTAGTCCTGACTGAAGGGGAAGTTTGGGGGCCGCTCCTCTGACTGGGGGCCTCTGGCTTTGGGGGCCCTCTACAGAGGGTTCAAGTTCTTTTCTTTGCTTTCCTATTTTTAGCCCCTCTAATTGTCTTATTAATTCCTGATGCTCCTTTTCTAATTGTATTTGTTCTTTTAAATATTCAATTTTATTCCTCAGTTCTTCTCGAGGATTAATAACAGGGTATGCAGAAGGGGGAGCGGAGGGTGAGATATAGGGCGGTGGCCTTGTTTTCAGAGGCGGCCGTTCAGGGTTATGGTATTTGGCTGCCTCTTCTGCCAAGCGATCCCAATTAACCTCTCCCTCGTCAGAATGATTTGCAGTATATTCTGATAGGTCTGGATATGACTTCTTTTTTGATTTCACCGACACTTCTTTAGGTGCCGCAGCTCCCCCTTCTGTAATCTGAAACTCTGACGGCTTACACTTCGGACTGTCCTGTTTTTCTTTCGGTTCAACTACTTCGTCCTCACCGTCATTTTCAAGAGATATTAAATTATCCTCCTCTCGGCTGTCATTTATTTTATTTTTTCTACTTTCCTCCTTATGATTTGTCTTTAAGATATTTTGACCCTTTTTTACTACATTAGCTACTACCAGATCACTATGTCTTTGAGATAAGAGTTCATCTATTAGATTCCAATAAGAGAAGGCGGTTACAGGAACCTTCTCCGGACCAAACGTATCATAAAAGTCTTTTAAGGCATCCCCTACTCTTTTCCACCGTTGTGGATCAATGTTCCCTTCAGTGGGAAACCAGGGACATAAGTCTTTGATATAATCAAAATATTTCAGCAACTGTTTTACTTTAACCTTTACTCCTCGTGCCTTTAATGCCTATCCGAGCTGTTCAACAAAAAGCTCATGTCGGCTCATTTCTTGCCCCATGATCGCCGTTCACTTACCGAGGTGAGGTCAGCGCGGCAGGTTCCCGCGTAGCCTTTTCCTCTTCTCTACTTAGCCGGCTCCTCGAACGACGTCCTTCACTGAGTCCCCCGTTCTCGGGCCCCACGTTGGGCGCCACTTGACCCGTCCCGCAGGTCGAGCAACGAGGACCCTAGAGGGGGAGTGAGGATGAGAAAGGGGCAAGAGGCACAAAGAATGGAGACAAGACAGTGCTCTGATCAAGTCTCGTTTATTCTTCGTCACAACAGCATTTTTGTAGCTCAGGAGAAGAGGAAGTTTTCATTAGGGAGGAGCGCAGCCTAGGGAGGAGCGCAGCCGCACCTGGGGCGTTATCTAACGGATAAGAGTTAAAATGAAGGACAGCAACTCCCAGGAAGAGAAAGAGGGAAGTTGCCCCTAATTAGGAGCAGACAACTATTATGGGATAATGAGGCCACGCCAAGCAGAACTTTAGGATGCCGGTCAGCAAGACTTTAGCCGAGGAACTTTTTAGTTCCCCACAGGAGAGCATACCAATCTTGCAAAAAAAGGACGTGGACAACCTTAGCACCCAGACATACCCACAATATTAACTCATTTTTCTCATTGCACCAGCCCAGGGCACCCACTCATCTCTGCGGCCCAGAACTTGAGATGCTAAGGACTCATGAGGATAGTTCAAGTTCTGCCTCTGCTTTGTTTTCTCCCAGCGTTTTCCAACTGTGAGCTTTCTGTTCCGGGGCTATTGACCTACTGAAGTTTTATCTTGCCTAAGACATGATCCAGGAAGCTCCTCATTGTGCCTCAGTTTAAAACAATATTTCAAAGGAAAAACTATGAGTTAAAATCTTTGACTTGTTGAGGGTGGAGGCTCTGGGGCCCACCCATCCTGTCTCTGCTGTGCTACCTTCTTCTTTTCTAAATGAGTTGGAGCTGATGAGTGCTGTTCCCCCCCGCCCCCCACGTGTTTCCAGCTTTGTGTGGGAAGAAAAGTGTAGGCAAAAATATCCTTTCACTCATTTTATAAAGGTTTTTTTTTTCTTTGTGGTTTTTGTTGTTGTTGTTGAATTTGTTGTTCAGAGGGATATTTCTCAAACTCCAGAAATAAGGTGGTGGGGGTATTCGGATCTCAGAATTTGTTTCTCTGCTATCTACCTATTCCATGCAAAATCCCCCACCTTCTCAGCAGCCTGGGCTCCTCTGGAGCCTGAGCTTTTGGTTTTTATTGAGTACAGCTGCCCAATGTCCTCCTGAAGTGAGTAGGGCAAAGGCGATACTTGAAATCACAGAGTCCATAGTTATAATTCTGACTCTGCCTATTACTAAATCGAGACTTTGGAAAAGTTACTTGAACTTCCCTATCCCTGATTTCCTTAGTTGTTTATTGGGATGATAAGAGCACTTACCTCAGAGGGTTGTCATGGGTATTAAATGAGAACATACTGTACTATTTTAAGTGCTTTCTGTGTATTAACTACAAAAGGCTCCCAGTTTAAGGTAGTTTGACTAACAATTTTTTTGACTTTCTAATGGTGAAAAATGATATACAGAATAAATGACATAAGAGATTGAACCCTTTATTATAAAACAGGCTGTGTATTAAATGATTTTACCTAAATGTAGGCTAATGTAAGTGTTCTGATCACATTTAAAGTAGGCTAGGCTAAGTTATGACATCCATAGGTTAGGTCCACAGTTTCAGTTTACAGTGGATTTACGAGGATGTAAGTTGAGAAGCATCTCTAATTGAATTCTCCATGAACTCCTCGAAATAGGATTTGTTATTATATTTTTTTTACAGAATATGGAACTGAATCACAAAGAAGATGAGTAGTTTTCTCAAGGTCACCTTGTGTTCTGGGCACATTTTCAATACTTTAGTCTCTGGTGGTGGAGAAATTAGGAACCATCTGATCAACAGAGCTCAGCCTGGAGCTGCCACTTAATTGGATAATTTCATTAACGCCAAAGGAATATATCAATGTACATTTCTCAAAATATTAAAAACTTAATCCTCATACAAGGAATAAACATGTGCAACTGTCTGTTTAATTCATGAATGAGGGTTACAGCAGGATGATAAAGTCAGGTCAAAAGAGAATATGAGGGTGTGGTTATTAAATGGGAGGCCCCAGGGAGCCTTGTGCTGATGGAACTGTTCTGTGTCTTGACTGGTGGTGGATGTATGAACCTACACATGTGATAAAACTGTATAGGACTAAATACAAATACACAAATGAGTACAAGTAAAATTGGGGAGTAAGATGGGTGGATTGCACCAACATCAACATCCTGGATGTGATCTTGTACTACAGCTCTGGGAAAACTGGTAAAGGACACTCAGATTTCTTGGTATTATTTCTTACAGGTGCGTGTGAATCTACAAAATCAAAAGTTTACTTTAATAACAAAATAACTAACTCAGGTAAAAAGAGAATATGAGGAATTCTTTTTAACGAGGCAGTGGAAAGAAGGAAATAGGAGATAAGATTGCTAAATTAAATACAAAACTTGTTATATACTATGAAGGAAAAAAAAACCCATGGTCTTTGGGGTTATCTTCTCCATCAGGTGGAAAAGGAAGTCATCACTCATCAGTTCGAAGAACTATAAAATGTTTGGCCCTAATTAGAAGTGCAAACAAAATTGCACACTCCAGAATTTCTCAACTTTGGCACTATTGACATTTGTGGCCCAGAAAACTGTGTTGTGGGGACTGTACCGTGCGTTATAGGATGTTTAATGGCATCCCTGGCCTCTCCCCATGAGATGCCAATAGCTGTCCTCCAACTGACAACCAAAACATCTCCAGATGTGTGCTGGGGTAGTCATCCTGGTTGAGAGCCATGATTCTAGACTGTAGGGCCCACAGAGTCAGAAGACTTTCAGGTGAACTTATTAGGAAGTACTCCTAGCGTGACATGAATCATCTTTTGACACTATTCCCAAGTTTCGGATAATTGTTCTTTACAAATAAAACTACCAATTACAGGGTCACTGTGCTGGGCAGAAACACAATACACCCTATCAGGAGTCACAGACTTAGCAGTACAGGAGCCTTGGAGATTCAGTAGTCCTGGTTCAAACTCCTCATTTTACAGCTGAGCAACAGGAGTGGAGAAGGCTTCCCCAAAGACAAACAGCTAATTCATGATGGCGTGTGTTCAGTTAAATCTTGTCTTATCCCAAAACAGATTTGAGGCAGTCATTTTGGAGTCATTAACACTTCTGAGCACCGATTATGTGCCAGGTACTGTACTAGGCTCCAGGTTGGATGATGACTAATACTGGGTTTCTGTCCTGAGAGAACTGGTAGTCTTACTGGAAAGATGAGGCTGTGGGCAGATCATTCCTGGAGATGCATATTCAGCAGTGAATAGAAATGATGTGCAGGTGGGTGGGAGAAGATGGCCTCAGGGCCTCAGGGCCTCAGGGCCTCAGGGCTAATGGCCCAGGGCAGAGCATAAATACATTTTCTACCTGCTTTAAAAGAAAATTTTCTTTGTGAATAAGAGCAAAACAGTCTTTAGAAAAAAAGAGACTTTATTAAAACCTTTCCTGCGAACATCTTTCCCAATTAGAACAATAATAATGGATTGAGGAAATAATATGGAAAAAGCAAAAACTCTCCATTTCAGGTGTGCAGAGGGTGTCGGCAGATGGGCAATTCCTTGTGTGCATTGCTTTTGAAAAATTGGGCCTTAATTTATATGTAAGTAACAATGCTATGTTCACCTCCTTTTCTACCTACTACAGTTGTCTTTATTAGTCTATATTGTATAGTCTATATTGTATAGAATTTTGCTCGTAAGTATTACTTTTATATTATGGCCAGGTTCTGAGATTACTGGCAGGCCCAGAAGAGAATGATAAAAGATGGGGTTGCAGGAATGGGGAGCTGTAAAAAACAAGGGAGCAGGTGGATAGCCAAGAGATCAAAGCTAGGACAGGGCGGGCTAGTGAGGAGACTGTAACTGCAAGACGGAGAACAGAAGACCACTGGAGCCCAGGGAAGAAGAAAGCAAGTGGGCTAAACCGCGCAGTGTTCAGAGCATGTGGTGCCAGCGGCTCATTGGTACCAGTCATCACGGACTCTCAGGGGGCTGACTATACAGGGAGCTGAACCTGGGATTTCCAGGCTGGCTGCACCAGGGCCCCTGTGCTTGGCCCAGGGAGGACATGGCCTCTGGGATCGAGACTTGGATGCTAACTGCCAAACAAAAACTTGGCAGAGCGTCAGTCCGGGCCTGGAAGAGCATTGACTTCACACACTGTAGCAGCTTAAGGAAGGAATCTTCCGACTTCAGCATCCTTCAAGCCCTGGCCTCCTTCCTGGGATTCTATGGCAGGGTCCAGGGAGAGGTAACGTGGAAAATACAGACCGGTGGGACTTCAGAGGAGGATTGGACAAAATAAGGGAAAGAGTTAGGTGCAAGGGGGCGGGTGCTGCTCGGAAGTTCTTTGGAGTTGAGCAAGCTTTCCTGGGGAAACCCTTTCTGGAAAGGAGAAAAATAAGCTGAGGTGTAATCACAAGGATTATATGAAGATGAAGATAATATTGAAAATGAACCAAGACAAAGATTTGCAGATCCTCAGATTTTATTATCAGTTCAGCTTCTTAAAGCAAGTGGCTCTGGATAACCCAAGACCTGTGGCTTTTCTGCTCTCCTTACTTTTCTGGATAATTAGATTAGAACTCTCTAGCATCCTTAAGAATAGCTTGATAGGGAAAGGGAAAAAGAGGTGGTTTTCCTCTCCCTGGGATAAAAGGTGTAGAGTTTAGTTTGCCCCTGGGGTTTAGGGCCTTTTGCAATATTTAAAAGAAGAGAGACATTCTCAGGACAAAGAGTAGAGGTGCAATAGCCACTGGCTGTCCCATAAGCATCCCTCCCTACCACTCCCCGGTGTCAGAAGGATGTGGATGGTTATGGTGTGGGGTGAAGGGGGAGGGTCTGGGTTGATGAGAAGTTGTCATTTTAGAGTATTAATTTTTGCAAACATTTCCTGGGGGTGTCAGGCTGTGACTGGGAGTAGCATGAGTGGTTTGAGGTAATTCGATGCTACTAACTAATAAAATTCCTCATGGGCTGTAGCTGAATCATATCCGTCTTAATGTCTGTTGATTTCCCCAGGACCTAGGGAATCCATAGCTACAGAGGATTTGGACCTAATGGCCGTAACAGAATAAAAGAGAATTTGGTTAATAGTAGCTATTATATACTAACTCTTCTTAGCACTCTCTGTGTACATGCTGCGTGGATTGTTTCACTTGATTCTCATAGCCATCCTGTGAAGTAGGTGCTATAATCTCATTTCATAGACCAGGAAACAAAGGGTTAGTGAGAATAATCAGCTTGCCCCAAGGTCCCATGGAGTAACTGCAGGAGGTGAAATTCAGGCTCTTAGGAGCCTTGACTTCCCTGCTGCTTGAAGTCACCTTTAGCTTGTCCCCTGATGAGTGGTTGGGCCCACCCAGACCAGGTTGTACCTTGCTCAGACCTTGTTCTGTGCTACACTGGTCGCAGGGCTCACTTTAGTATCAGGTTCAAGTTGTGTCCCATTAACCTGGGACCTGGCGATGAAGTGAAGTTGAGAAGCTCCAAAGCTGTCTCACGGAGTAAACCTATGCTGTTCCCTAGCCATGTGTACATATAACGGGACTCTGTGACAGATGGGTTTTCCAGTGTGCATTCAGGGGCTAGCTCCTGATCTCTCCTCACAAAGATTTTGAGTGGCGCTCTCAGCTGAAAAGGAAATGTGGAATTCCTTTTCTGCTTCATCCAGAGCCCCGACTCCTTTTGTCCTCATTCTGCCTCCTTTGCTGTCCCGTGTCCCACCCCGGTTTACCATAGTGTTAATTAACATGAGAGTTCTGCACTTCTTTATCTGCAGTCGTGCAACATCTGCACTCTGACTACATTTTCTGAGGCTATAGTGTGGGGCGACAGCCAGCTCCCTTCCCAGTGTGCCATTGTTCAGGTCCACACAATGGTAAGAGTGTTTGAAGGTCACTCGCTTTTGAGGTGAACTCCACAAAGTGCCTGCTGCAGATGCTGTTATGCCCAAGTGGCTTTTCTTGCGCTCCACCTCATTCTGTGGTGTGGAGAAGAGGGGGGAGAGAGAGGCCAAGCAGGTGAGTTATATGGACTATTGGGGCTTTTAAGAAAATAAATTTTCCATCCAAAAATCAATGCTCTCTAGGGAGACTTAACTGTGGGCTGAAAGTTAAGTGACAGGACGCACACTATTTTCATGACTCTGGAATCCAGAGTAGGAAGGGGTTTCCATCCTCGTAGCACTGGACTACGAGGTCCTGAGGATAGGGGCACCACCTCATTGATTGTGTTGTCTGCTTAGCTCATGTCTCCATCAGGAGCAGCTAACTGACCAGGAATCCCTGACATCTGCTTTAATCCCAAAATGCTTATCTGTGAGAGAGCTTTCAGCTGCAAGCAACAGAATTCCCCCAGGCGCTGCTGTACAGTCGGGAATTTGTCATCTCCCCTAGCAAGCAGCTGGGAGGCAGGAGTGCACCAGAGTTCATTAACTTTACTGTGCAGTCAGGTCAGCCTTCCGGGTCTCCTTCCCTGTGAGGACAGGTCTCTCCTGGTTCTCATGCACCACCGCTCACAGTCAGGGAGCGCAGTCTTTGCCTTTGTCTCCTTCCCAAAAGCCCCCTAGAAGATGGCATTTACATCTCATGGGACAGATGAAATCACACGCTCACCACAGAACAAATCACTGGGGAAGTAGAAGCTATCACCATGACCCTCTCCAACCAGACATGCTTTGGCCCACTCAGGCTGGAGAGGGGCTGCTGGGGAGCTGGGGGAGCCAGAGCTGGTCTTTCAGCCTCTGTCACAGGAAATGGGGTCTGTCAAAAAGGAAGAGGATGGCTGCTGGGTGGGCAGTGGGCAAGAGCCCAAAGGTGATGAGAAGTGGGGGACAACAGGGACTGTCTTACTTCTCTTGCAGGTTCAAAGTGCTTCCATCACCAAATGCCCTTGTCCTTATTCCCCCGGTTTTGGTCATCAGCCCTTTGCCCTCTTGCCTTTGTCCTCGCTCAGAGACACAATAATCCAAGGTCTCTGCTGGTTCAAGATGTGCTGCACAGGTCTTATGTGTAGGCGAGAGAGGAGATGATGGGAGGGCTATGTCTGGGGAGGGGCTCAGAACAGGCAATTCAGACCTTGATATATCCTCTCTGGCCCAGGGGTCACATGGAAGGTTTCCCTGCAGCAGGTGCATATTTAGACTTCAGTACAGCTGCCACAGAATTGCTAGCAGGGTCAGACCTTTTCTAACAGATGTTGGGATGAATAACTATCCAGCCCCACCACCCCTACTCCATACTGCCCTACTAACTCTGAGTATTACTGCACATGATAACTCAAATTGGCCCCAGGCATAGAAGTCATGTTTGTGTCATTGCAGAGCATCGTTAGGTACTAACTGAATTCCCACGTGTGATCCCTGAGAGCAGGATAGGAAAACTCCCATTACGCCAGGTGCGTTGGTTTCCTGTTGCTGTTATAACAAATGACCACCAACTTAGTGGCATAAACAATTTATTATCTTCCAGTTCTGTAGGTTAGAAGCTTGATGTAGTCTTGCCAGGTTAAGGTGTTGATAAGGCTGTGCTCATTTCTGGAAACTCTAGGGGAGAATCTATTTCCTTGCCCTGCCCAGCTTCCAGAGGCTGCCCGCATATCTTGGTTCATGACCCCTTCTTCCACCTTCAAAGCCAGCAACATTGCATCTCTCTGTGCCGTTCTTTAGTAGTCACATTGCCCTTTGATTTTTACTCCTCTGGCTCCTTCTCCCACTTTTAAGGACTCTTGTGATACATTGGATCCACTTGGATAATCCAGGATTGTCTACTTTAAAGTCAACCTTAATTGGAATTAGCAGCCTTAATCCATCTGCAACTTTAATTCCTCTTTGCCATGTAACCTAATATATTCACAGGTTCTGGGGGTTAAGATTGGTTTTTGGGGGAGCATTATTCTGCCTACCACACTGTGTCTCCTATAAGAGTTATGATCAAAAGGTAGAGAGCTGCAGGGGGAAGAGATCTGCCATTTATTGAGCACCTACTATGTATCAGACAGTAAACAGGTGTTATATAGAGATAATCTCATTTAATCTCCTAACATCCAATCCATAATTTACAAGCGAGCAAGTGCTGCTCAGAGAGGTTTAGTGAATTAAAGTCACAAAGCTGGTGACTGTGTCCTCTGGTCCATGTTGCCTTCTGTTCCCCTTCTAGGCCCAGCGGCTTCAAAATGTATGTGAGCACCTGTAAGTGTATATGGGGGTGAGAAGCAAAAACATAATAAGAAGTCACATCCTGAACTCGATGCTAAGGAGAATCTTCAACTTAAAATAGATGAGAGCAGCAACCAGAAGTAGTGACTCATCCTAGGAGGACGGATGACCTCCAGTGGATGACAGAAGGCCATCAGGGGGCACGTAGACTCGGGAGACCCATCTGGACTGCACCGCAGACAGCTCTCATTTGCTCAGGTGATTTACTTGCCTGGTGTAACAGCACCTTTGGAGTCTGGTCAAGGCAGGAGCTGGGTAAGCATAAGGTCTCAGTTTTTTTATCCAGTCCTGTGGAAAGGGAGGGCTCGGGTGTAATGACAGATAGCAGAGTGATCTTACTGTTCCCAGCGTCGCTACTCCAAAGCCTGGGTGGTGCAGCCTCAAAATCTTCTTTCTGCTCTGATTCTATGCTCACTAAGCAACTTTGTGCCTGATTTGGTCTTTTACATATAGCTGATTGGCTCTTCTGCAAAAGCATGATTTTAAACCTTGCCAGGCCCCGATAACTGCAAGGTGAGCATTTGACTCAGTCTGAATTGGCCTCTTCTCTCATGGCCTTGGTTTAACCATTTGGAACCTTCCCCACCCGCTCCTGTCGCTGGCCCTGTCCTCTTGGGGAGCCCCTCCCCTCTGCCTTCTGCTGATAAACGGACGCATACATTCTTCAAATTGGTCCTTCAAACGTTTCTGATTTTTTTTTCTTTTTTAATCTTTTTTTGGATTTTTTTCTCATTTCTGATATTTTCCCCCTCTGCTAGTTTGGAATTTTTCCATATTCTAGTGGTTATCCTAAAGTTCTAACACATAAAGTTAATTTATCAAAGTAACAAAGTTCCTGTGTTACTTTGATCCCTTCCTATAAAAAAGACACCAGTGGCTGAGCACAACATGTGGGGCTCTGCCCCAGGCCTCAAAGTTTAGTGATTCCCAAGACCCTGTCAGGAGGTGGGAGGAATTGGATTGCAAACGGGAGCCTGTGTGACACCAGGCTTCTCTCCTCCCCCAAACATGGCCATTTTCATTGGAAAAAGGATTCGGCCACCTGCCACCTGCTCTGGTTTCTGCCGGTCCTTTCTCTTTGATGACTAAGTGTATGAGTTTCCTAGGGTTGTTGTAACAAAGTACCACAGACTGGGTGGCTTAAAACAACAGGAATTTATTCTCTACCAGTTCTGGAGGCTAGAAGTCTGAGATAATGGTGCAGGTTCCTTTTGGAGGTTTTGAGGGAGAATCTGTGCCCTTTCCTAGGTCCTGGTGGTTTGCTGGCAAACTGTAGGCTTGCTTGGCTTGCAGAACTGCCTTGATCTCTGCTTTCATACGGCTTCTCCTGAGGTGCATGTGTCTACGTTCAAATTTCTCCTTTTTATAAGGAAACTAGTCTTCTTGGATTAGGGCCCCCCTAATGCCTCATCTTACCTAATTACATCTGTGACAACTCTTCCTCCAAATAAGGTCATATTTGGAGGTCCTGGGGGTTAGGACTTCAATGTATGAATTTCTAGAGGACACAGTTCAACCCATTATGCTAGGTAATACTTTTAACATGTTTGTGAAAAAAAAAAAAAATCACAGTGTATCTAAACGGTACTTTTGAACCTACAGGTTTAACCCCAATGGTACTAATAAAGCATTACAATGTTTTTCCCCAGTTTTATCAAGCTATAATTGATATATACTATTTCGTAAGTTTAAGGTGTACAATATGATGATTTGGTATACAAAAATATGACAAAGGGACTAGCACAATAAGGTTAGTTAACACAGCCATCACCTTTGTGTGTGGTGTGTGTGTGTGTGTGTGTGTATGTGGTAAAACCTTTTAAGATCAACTCTCCTGGTAACTTTCACGTATACAATACAGCATTGCTAACTATAGTCATCAAGCTGTACGTCTCCAGAATTTATTCATCTTATAACTGGAAGTTTGATCACCTCCTCCCCCACCCCCAGTCCCTGGCAATCACCATTCTATTCTGTTTCTGTGAGTTCAGTTTTTTTTTTTTTTTTCAAAAGGGTAGATGGCAATTTTTATCGTTACTACAAAAGCAATTTTTTTTAAAACTTCAGTTGTTTGAATACTTGCAAGAGCAGACTAAGGGCTTAATCCTCAAGTTCAGTTTTGTTTTTTTTAAGATTTCACATATGAGATCATACAATATTTATCTTTGTCTGGCTTATTGCACTTCACATAATTCCCTCAAGATTCATCCATGTTGTTGCAAATGGTAGGGTCTCTTGGCTTCTTTCTTTCCTTTTTTTTTTTTTAAAGAACATTTCTGAAGCTTTAATTTACAAAAGCTTTAAAGACATAATACCCTCTGTTTTGCAAATAATGTTTTATTTAAAAAGGACCACCCAGTTACAGCACTGCAACATCATGAATAAAAAAATGTACAAGGAAAACAAACCAATGTGACTAACATTTGGAGATTTGCTAATATTACTGATTGAAGTATAGATAACACAGATCATAACTTGTAATCCATTGTTTATGGGTAGAGTTAATGATTACCAAAATGCCTTCCTACACATGCTGTGGTCTACTCATATATTCTGCATGGCTAACTACTTTACAGTCTCTTTTGTCAATATACATAAAGTAGATTGCAAAGATATACACAAAAAATAAACATTACACTCCTTAGGTAATTTTATTAGCTATATATTACCTATATGTATATATATAATATATATACACACACACACAACTAATATATTCTGTTGCTGTGCACCAAATCTCTCCATTCTTGATCTTTGTAACAACTATGAAAGCACATTTTTTTTTTTTGTCTTCTAATTTAATTTGGTACAAAATATACTTAAAGATTTGCTGTGTTTGGACTTTAATGAAATTGATTGGTGGAATCAACAAATCAGTCGCTCATATGTATGGCTATATATATTTTTAAATTAAAATAAGGGTGAACAGTGATGGAATGAAAAGAAGCAGATCCAGGGAAATGTGCTGTCATAAAACAACTGCAGCCTCAAGATCTCGGAGACCAGTTTCCCGACAATAAACGTCCATTCACAAACAAGGGATTTTTCCTGAAGGATGTAAAGCTGGTTTGAAAAAGTTCTTCGGTCACAGAGCAATCTACTCATGCCAGTTAGAAACTGACAGACACTAGATGTACTTGGAAGATTAAACACGTCTACAGCAACAGCAGTTGTTACGGTCCTCAGTAGTTTTTTGTCATTTTTTTTTTTGTAGTCTTGCTGAACCAACCATTTGCACAATGTATGTGCTATATCCTGTGGGTCAGTGGATTGAGCGTCAGCCTGCAAACCAAGTGTTGCTGGTTCGATTCCCAGTCAGGGTATATAATTAGGTTGCACGTCAGGTCCCCAGGTGGAGGCGCATGACAGGCAACCACACAGTGATTAAAAAAACAATAATAATAAAAAATAAAATAAGATAAAACAATGAGTAAATACTTTATAAATTTGGCAGATGGTCATTTTTCCAGCTAAAAGCAAAAAAGCCAAAATTTCTGATAAAACAGAGGATCTGAGTCAGAATCACTTTCTAAAGTTCAAACTTGATGGACCGTAATCTCAAATAGCAGAGAACTCCTGCAGAATGGAAGGGAGACATGAAACCAGGAAAAAAATTGCAGTCAATGCTAGTTAACTTAGGAAAGGGGAAACGCAAACCAAGCCCAGGTTGTTCAAGTTCATATGATGCAGCTTTTCCACTCTCTGTCACACACGCCTGCTAACCAGTATATTAAGTTAAGGCCAAATTTAACCTGAATGCCTTTCTGTTTAAGCTCTAAGATAGGAATGGTCATACTTAGTACAGAAAGACAAAAAATAAAATGGACTATGAAAGAAAAAAAAGTGCTGTCTTTTGTTCAAAGGATTCACCCAGAGATAAAGCCTATATACAACTTATATGTAGCTCAAATGAAATAGAACTAAAAGGACTATTTCACATCATGACAGCTTGTTAGCTTTTTCTTCATATACATTCCCTGCGCCATTCTGTACGTGGGATGAACTAGAACCACGGCCACACCAATGACCACAATATGTGGCATCATCAGTATGATCTTCGAAGAACATTTCTCTCATTTTGAAAAAGGCCATTCCTGTGAGCAATGAATCAGATCCTGCCTGATGTTTGTGGTCCTATCTGTTCCAGCTCTCACTGTTCAGCAACTTCCTGTAAACCACCGTTGAGACTTGCAGCTCTTTATGAGGTACTTCAAATCATAAGTGACAGGGGGAAAAAGAAATCGAGGATTGCAAAGAAGTCAAGTTCTTCTTCAGGCGAGTTAGACTTGGTCAGGATTTTGATTAAGTAGCCAAAGTAATAGTCATTATGAAATAATAAATTGACCTCTTCACAGAGGGCCACTCCGTATGTCCTAAGAAGTTCTGCAAAGTACTGAGCCTCAATTCCTTCCCCCTAATGTTTTCTAAACTGGATACCAGATGTTGTTAGTAGCTCTATAGAATCTTGGGCATCCATGTCTTCTGCCAAATTAAATTTAAAATTAAACTGGAAAGTTGAAGTTCCTGGAGGCTATTCTTCCTGCTCATTCATAAATGTCAGTCCTAGCTGAATGATCTTTAACAAGTCTACATTACACCACAATAGCTGGTCCTGATAGTTGGCATTGCTCCTGAATTTTCCAATAGGCCTTGCAACCACTCCTGGAAACTCAGTGTTCATAGCAACATAATTATATTTTTTAATAATTTGATGAACTTTCTTCATCTCTTCATCCAGGTTGCAAGACCAAACTTCACAGATTCTTTGGCTATGATCTACCATTGCTGCTGGCATAGTGAGGGCCCAAGGAGGCTAGCTGCCAAGCATCAAAATATTATACTCAATTGAATATGTTTCATAAAATACTTTATCTTTTGTTTGTGTATTTGAGTCACAAGCTCACCCTTCTCCTCCTCCTACTTGCCCTAGAGATGGCCCCTGGTGGCAGTGGGCAGCAGAGGCGGATGCCCCAGAGACACTTTTCACCCACCAAGGGGAAAAGGAAAGCCAAAGCTGCACCTCACTGTACTGCACCCTGGCTTCTCTTAGTTTCTTTCTTTTTATGGCTGAGTAATATTCCATTGTGTGTGTGTGTGTGTGTGTGTGTGTGTGTGTGTGTGTGTGTGTGAGAGACATTTCTTTATCCATTTACTGTAGTCATTGATGGACACTTAGGTTGTTTCTATGCTTTGGCTCTTACAAATAATCTTTAGTGAACTTGAGGATGCAGATGTCTCTTTGAGATAGTGACTTCAGTTTCTTCAGACACATACCCAGAAGTGCTATTGCTGGATCACATGATATTTCTAGTTTTAATGTTAGGAGGAACCTCCATACTGTTTTCTGTAGTGGCTGCACCAATTTACATGCCCACCAACAAACTGTGCGTGAGGGTTCCCTTTTCCCCACATCCTCGCCAAAACTTGTTATTTATGGTTTTATTGGTGACAGCCATTCTGACAGGTGTGAGGTGACATCTCATTGTGGTTTTTATTTGCATTTTATTGATGATTAGTGATGTTGAACACATTTTTATGTACCTGTTGATCATTTGTGTAGCTTCTTTGGAAAAATACTTATTTAGGTCCTTTGTCCATTTTTTAATTGTGTTGCTTGGGTTTCTTTGTTGTTGTTATTTATTTGTTTGCTGTTGTATGAGTTCCTTCTATATTTGGGATATTAACACCTTATCATATATATGATTTGCAAATATGTTCTCCCATTCACTCCATTGGCGGCCTTTTCACTTTTTGATGGTTTCCTTTGCTGGGTTTTTTAGTGGTGTAGTCCCACTTATTTATTTTCGCTTTTGTTGCTTATTTATTTATGCTTTTAGTATCAAATCCAAGAAATCACCATCAAGACCAATGTCAAAGAGCTTTTTCCCTGTTTCCTCTAGGAGTTTTACAGTTTCAGGTCTTACACTGAGATCTTTAATCCATTTTGAGTTCTGTGAGTGGTGAGTTTTGTGAGAGGTCTGATTTCATTCTTCTGCTTGAGGATATCCAGTTTTCCCAACACCATGTATTGAGGAGTCTGTCTTGCCCCTACTAAAGCATTACACTGTATGTGAAGGCCTCCCTGGCCAGCTGGCCTCCGTTACTGCCTCACAGGTGGTCTGAACAGAGACCATGGTACCCTCCATCTAGCGCCAGGTGTGCACCATTCTCTGCATTTCCATGGAAGAACATTTTATTTCCAGGGGATAGCTTGTATCACAATTCTGTGGGTACCTGTGCTTACCCAGAAGTACGTTTTATTAGGTGCACCTACCTTAAATTTGTGTTTGTTTCTTCCATCTTCCTGTTCCACCCATGGCAAACAGTGGCTCCCTAAGACATGGTTGAATGATGGGACATCTTAATCCCTGGCTTTTCTCTGAACTGGCATGGAAACCCATCCCTCATCTCTAATGGGGGCAGAGGAGACTGGGGCAATTTATCAGTCACTGCTTTCATTGTTCAGTTAGCTAGAAAACTGCTTTCTGTGATCCTAAGAACTCTGAAGACTATGAAATCATTTTCATAACAGCTTTTAGGAGGAAAGAACACTGAGAAGGTTAAGTATGCACATCAATTTGAAAATATACTCTAATTTCAGAAACAAAAATGTGATGTTTGAAATTCAAGGTGTACGGTCATGTGCCACTTTAACAATGGGGATACATTCTGAGAAATGTGTCATTAGTTGATTTCGTCATTGTGCAAACATCATTGAGCACGCTTGCACAAACCTGGAGAACATAGCCTCCTGGATACCGAGGCTGTATGGTATAGCTTATTGCTCCTGGTCTACAAACCTGTACAGCACGTTACTGCATTGAATACTGCAGGCAGCCGTAACACAACGGTAAGTATTTGTGGTATAAAAGATCATAGGAAATCACCACCATACGTGTGGTCTGTCTTTGACTGAAACATCCTCATGTAGCACATGACTGTGCTCTCTTTCTCAGTGTTTTCTGAGTGCTGTTGCTAAGAGTATAGTGGAAAGTAAGTCAGACATACTCCCTGCCTTCAGAGAGCTTGTCCTCTAATACCAGAAGAAGCATTAGCTAAATCATTAATGAGACAGTCATGAGTGTGCAAAGGGCTTTGAACTTGAGATACACTGCACTGTGGGAGGGAATATGTGGGAGCCTTGGGTTCACTACTTTGTCTCCTTAGTTACTTAGTACATGTCTAGAGACCTCCCGTTTCTTTTTTTGTATGAGACCTCTTTTTTTTTTCTCTACTTTTGCCAGGGAATTGTGTTAGCCTCACTATAGCCCATGTGCTGGGTTCCCGACTTGCACACAATCTAAATGATTGATGGATGGGATTGAAGAATGAAATGTCAAGCCCCTTCAGGGCAGGGACCAAGCCTCATCTGTCTGGTTCCCCCACAGGGCCCATCAAGTAACAGCACAAAATGATCACTGTCTACTCAGCGAAGGTTCACGAGTCATCTCCTGCTTCCCTTTATGGAAGATCAGCTAGCATGGCAAGGCACCTACTAAGTGTTGGGCCTGCTCTAGCTACTTTATAAGAGAGAAGATATACAGACGTAACTTACCCAATATCAAGTAACCAGTAGGCGAGGGTAAGGGACTTGAACCCCTGCTCTGACAGCAAAACCAATCCTCATTATACTCTAGCACCTTAGCACTAGATATAAGAGGCTAAATTGAAAGAAAAATGTGGTGAATACATGAATCTGGTTCCTTTTAAAAATTCCAAAAGGTCTTGCCTCTTGTGGCCCAACTCCACTTCCATTGCCCACAGATATTAATTTCTGTCTGTCTCAATGCCTCCTCTTCACCCAGCCAGTCATCCTGCTGCCCTGGAGACTGTTGATGACCTTTGCCTGGGGAACGCCATCCTGCTTTCTCTGTCCCCTGTGCCCCAGAAATGGAGTCTGGGTTGATCGGCCTGTGACCATTGGTAAATTGACTTGTGACTAAGAGACTAGTCATGGGTCGTTGTGAATCAAGCTATTGAATACTGTTCAAGGTTAGGGGATTTTCCGAAGTGAATCCAAGTGTTGTCGTCAGGTCTCACTGGCCCCTGGGTACAGCTGGGCTTGCATGAGAAGTAACGAGCGAGTTGCATGGTTTCTTGCCACGACTTGTCCTCTCAGGACCTGAGCCCTTGGCAGCCTCCCAGAGCATTTCCGTGGGTCTGCAGTGCTTGCCCCACAAGTAAATCCTGTCAGCTGCTGTACTGCTACCGTGGGGTCCTGCTTTTACTTTTTCGTTTTTGACTTTCTGCTTAAAAACCTGCACCCTCCCTCGCTACCCTTTCGCACACACCCCCCATTCCGGGCACTGACCTGTCGTCCAGGCACATTTATATTTGCAGCATTTATTTCGCCCACTTCCAGTGGGCACTGAAGTTATTACCACTCTCGAGCAGTGATTCTTAACCAGGCGATTTTGCCCCCTAGGGGATGTTTGGCAAGGTCTGGAGACATTTTGGTTGTTACAACTTGGGGGTGCCCGCTGTTGGCACCTAGTGAGTAAGGTCAGGGGCTCTGCCAATCACCCTGCAATGCTTCGGACACCGCTCCACAACACAGAATTGTTTGTCCCCAGACGTCAATGGTGCTGAGAGCGAGAAGCCCTGTTCTAGAGCCGACATACCCAGAATGAGCAGGATTATGTTATAAAGTAGGGGAGGACCTCTTCCCTTTATGTGTTAGGTAGTACTTTTAGAGAGGGCCTCCAAGTAGCATTGCTAGTATCCCGTGTCTTAGATAATTTGTGGCAAATAGCTTTCTGAGATCTTGCTTACGGCCCCCTCCTCTCCATGGGGTCAGGTTGTGGAGAGAAGACAAATCTGAAGGGCAAATAATGATTCTCTTTAGAGTCGTTTCTCTCCTCCGACCTTGAGGCTTGGCTCTCCTCATTGCTGGGTGAGGCCTACTGGGCCTGGCTTCCTTCCTTAAGGTGAGTTATTTGGGGGGAGGCTCCTTAGTTCCTAATGCAAATATGCTGCTAGCACCCACCAGTTTGCCCTGACTTGTCTGAACACCAGGGCAGAGCCCAGCTTAAGCTCAAATGGGTGAGAGAATCTTTTGCGAATTGCCGTCCAGGTACCAGGGAACTTGGATGAGTGCTATAGAAGGACATAGCTGTGGTTTACCCTGTGTGTCAGCTGGGACTTTCTTGTTCACAAGTGATAAACTAATCAACATCCATCCAAACAAAACTAAGCAAAAAACGGGGCTGTGTTGGCTCAGGGAACAGAAAAGCAAAGGGTAGGGCTGGCTTGGGGGCAAGGCAGGATTCAAGGCTCAGATGTTCAAGGATGCCCTGCCCTCCTCTTCA
This sequence comes from Furipterus horrens, assembly GCF_987537825.1. Classification (NCBI taxonomy): domain Eukaryota; kingdom Metazoa; phylum Chordata; class Mammalia; order Chiroptera; family Furipteridae; genus Furipterus; species Furipterus horrens. Next base: position 24,851,957 of record NW_028327177.1, on the reverse strand, counting down.
TCTCTCAAGGCCCCTTTTCCTTTGTGGGTTCCATTGTGTCCCCTCACAGTGGCCAGACCACTGCTGCAGCCCCACCTCACAGCTCTCAGGTTCAAGTCCAATGGCAAAGAGAGAGGCTCTTTTCCCATAGATTTGCTGACTCGTGTCTGGTGACGCCCCTGAACCAATCACATGGTTCCCGAGAATGCAGAGAGGTGATTGGCTTTGCCCTTGGTCACGTGCTCCAACCCAGACCACCTGGTCTGAAAATGGAAGGAGGGTTATTGGGAAAAAGATAGTTCAGTTTGGGGGGCATATGATTTAAGAACGTTAGGGTATACAATGGACTGTGGGATTATTACATAGGTCGAAGGGGATCTCTAGTGAAGAATATATCCTTTCAAAATAAGAGAAAGGACTGATAATTTTGTATTTCAGCAAATTGGAATTACACAGTGTGGGCAGGAGGAGGGCTGGGAAGTGTAAGGAGTTCTAAAGGAACCTCTGATACAAAGGAAATACTGCCTGCATTTCCCGCAGTTACAGTTTCCACAATCCCATAGAGTCCCACCCTCCTCTTCCTCACCTTTCAGTATCTGAAATTTATAAACGTTTTGATTTTTGCTTGACAGTATGCTAAGATGAATTCGACTGTGGTGAGCACTTATAGTTTATGTATCTTAATTTATTCATGTTTCAGAATTTTCCTAAAAATTGCTTGTGAAACCTCACTCTTTATTTTGACAGGCAACTTACTAAAACAATGTTTCATTCTTTTATTTGAAGAGTCAAAATATATGGCAATTGAAGTACTTTTAATTTCCATTAGACTTTAAAGTATATTTTAACTTCATATCCAAGTACTGTTTCTACACATAACTTTTAAATAATAAAACAATTTTTAAGGAATGAAAAAAAAAAAAAAAAGGCCTGTGTACCTGTCTCAGCCCAGTAGTGAAGCTTAAATAACATAGAGCCACCAGGCCAGTGCCTGACATGTAGCGGCTCTCTATAAATAGAAACTCCCTTTTGCTTATTTTTAGGGCCATTAGAATGTCAGATGAAGGAAAAGGGGGGTCAGGGGGGCCAGCTGCAGGCCACTGCAGTGATCTGGGTGGGGAGGTGAACTGGGTTTCTTTCCGGAACGGAGCTGGAGGGCAGAGAGCCCTTTGGGAAGCTGTGTGAAGGGAAGAAATGGCTGGGCTCAGTGTCAGGCTGATTATGGGGCATGAAGGAGCAGGGAAGGGAAATGATAACTCAAGTTTTTAAGGCCAGAGGTGAGGAAATGGTTGGCAAGACTGACATACATGGGAGCATCAGGGAGGGGAACTGGGCTGAAGGAAATGTGATGAGTTTAGACATATTGAGTCCAAAGGGACTTGAGAGGCCTCGTGTGGAAAAACGAGTCTGCAGCTGTTTCTGCAGGACTGTCCGCATCATGTCCTAAACCTCTCCCTCTCTGGTCCCTTAATTCATTCTTGAATCCACCCCTCTGTTTAGCCTGCCTCTCGCCCATTGTTCCAGCCAAGGTCCTCATGGCCTCTTGCCTTCAGATACTGTAATAGTTCTAATCCATTTTCCAGTCTCCTCCTCTTTAATCCATCCTCCTCCATGTCTTTGAGCCTTTTCTTATATTTCATTATGCCCATAATTTTGTTTTCCAGATTACTAATTCAATATTTAGCTAGGGATATAATGCAACATTGCAGGGGATTATGAATCCAACTCCCTTTGTTTTTGTCCGAAGAGCACATGAAGGATTTAGATTCCTTTCTGACAATCTATGAGTGTTGAACATTGTCTCCTTTGATCTAAAGTCATTTCTGAGACTGGACCCCAAGGATGACTTGATTTATAAGGCCTGCTCTGAGCTCTGTGTCGGCTCTCCCTAGATGGGACGCCTGAAGGGTGAAGGCCATACTTACGCCTTTGTGAGTCCCCAGCGCCTGGTGAAATGTCTGGCGTGAGTTGCGGTTCAGCAAATACTGGTTGAGATGAGCTGATAGGAACATAGACTTCCGTATCAGATGTGAGCTGAGCAAGTGAAGATGGTCGTGTTCTCTGAGGAAGGACACTATTAGAACAAAGAGTGGGGGACAAGAGTTTGAGAGTGGCCATATCCTCCTCAGTGATGTTTGAGCCCCATGTTCTGACTTTTCTGGATGTGAACTATAAAGTCAAGGGCCAGTTGTGGGGCCTGAGCAAGCCAGTCCCACGCTGCGCCATCTAACCCCTGCCTGACTTTGGGTTCATGAAGTTTTCCACAGGGCTGCCCACCTTCTTGTGTATCCCTAGGGTCTGATCTAGGTATTTACAATTGGAAACTTGAAGAAAATCACTTCTGTTATTATTTTACACCGGAGAAAAGCTGCCATAGAGGAAAATCTCCAGAAAGGTTATTGCTTTTTCTCAGGCTTCACATTCCCTGGGTCTATTATACCAAGCCCAGCAGAACTGTTTCACAATGGAATCTGTGCATTTGGGGTGGGATCAGGCCACACAAGCAGGTTATTGACTTTACGGATGATGTTGTCTAAATTCTTCCATTAGAAAAGCCACCTCCTTTTGTAAATATCAAGAAGGGTAATATGATTTAAATCAAAGCCACTGTACCTACTCCAAGAACCTTGAAGGAACTTGTCAAAAGAGGGAGCTCGAACTTGGCTTCTCTGGAAGGAAAAAAAAAAAAGGAAAAAAAAAAGGAAGCCTAAAACCTGCTTTTAAAGCTATTCAGGTAAAGCTGCAAAGACAGGAACTGGGGATTTGAGAGCCAATTATTGCATTACAGAAACACAAAATCAGATCAGTCCAATTGTTTTATTTATGCTTCCGATAGAAACTCCACAGCATCTCTGTCCTATGTGACTGCTACAGAAGAGATTTTGGATGTTACCAACTATTTAAACATTAACAGTGAGCTACACAGTGAGCTTAGTCTCACTCATTCTGGCTGTGTCCTTTTGAAATTGTCACTGAAAACCTTTTAGATTGTGGTTATAGATGATTATTATCCTAATTTACTATTGTTTTTCTTTTTTCCCCCCTTTCTTTCTAAATACTCCATTACACTCGTCATGTGTGTATTTTGGCAAAAGCTATCTTTCTGAAGGGATATGATTTCCAGTTGCAGCCTTCTGAGCATGGTTTCCAATTTGGTGAGTTCAGCTGGGAAGACAATCATTTCAAACATGCATTCAGACCACTGAGGGAAACTCTAGAGGAGGCAGGTCCCAAGGGGCAAGGCTCTCTCCTTGCTGGCGTCCGTGCCTCCAGGTTTGAGCCCTTCAGATGGATCCTCCAAACTGTGGCAAGGCTGCGATTGCCCACAGGCCACCGTCCAAAATCCTTCACAAAGTACATATGACCACCCATGCTTTGGCCTCTGCCTCTCTTTGGCCCATTTTGCACTCTGCCACCAGCAATACCTCTTGGACATCTCTCTTCCCTGAATCCAAGCTATCACTGCCAAATGGCAAGGACGCAGTCTCCCTCCTTTACTTCCGCCTCCCCAACCCTGGAACAGAGCCGGGCACCTTGGAGAGACGCAATAAATATTCACGGCCTCATAAACTGTCCCACCACAGCCTGGCTTTCTCTGGCTCTGTCCATTTCTCTTCGACCCAATGAAAGCCCTGTTGCTGGCTAAGCTCCAAATGATCTGCCCTTCTAAAGAAGGCAAGACACAGTGAAGGCTTATGAATACTCTGCTTTATCTTTTGTCGCTGTTACATGTCAGCCCTCGAATAACATGCAGTGAACAGACCCCAGGTAACAGCAGTCTGCTCTGTAATCTGGGGCTTCTGCTTCAGCTCAACCTTCTGACCTCTTGATTGGCCCCCTGGGGCCCCTCTGCCTTGGGGTCTTAGAGTCTTAGACCTTTTAGCGGTTGCTACACCCTGACCAGATCTGGGACAGAGCTGTGGACTTGGTGAAGCTGATCTTTGCTGATACCTTCTTGTTCATATGTCTTTTCTCTGTTTTCTCTCACCCTCCTGGTGCCCTCCCCTTGCTGTCAAGAAAGAATCTAAAATCAGTCATCTGCACATTGCTGTGCTTGGTGTGAGAAGCGAGAAAGTTGACCCTGACCATGCCAGGCTCAGAGCCAGGCTTACCTTCTCTTTTGCTTTGATCACCAATCTTTGATGCAGATATGATACTTCTCCTTTTATACCAAAGGAAGTTGAGGCTTAGTGATTCTCAGCAGTGGGGCAATGACAGAGCCAATAGTTGGGAACAAGATGTCTTTGGAGTCACACGGACCTAGGTGTGACGTGCTGGCTCCACCACCGACTGGTTGCTTTTGAGCAAGTGATCTAGTCTGTACAATGGGAGTAATTGTAGCAGAGAGTTTGACACATGGTAGACTGATTTTAAAAAAGGGTGAATGTTATTATTTAGTCCCTTCTGACCAGTCGCACAGCTTGCAAGGGTTGGAGCCGGAACTTGATCGTAGGCCTGCCTGCCCCGCCACAGAGCCCTCTGCCGCCGGCACCCGCACGCTGGCTGCCAGTGATGCTTGTTGCGTGAACATGAACTTAAATAATTCAACTCCCAGACAGACAATGAGAGCCTCAATAGGTTCAGTCTCAGAATGGAGTCAGATTCAGAGATACTGAATGAAGAATCAAAAGCAATTCAGATCCTGCTCTCTGACAAGAAGAATATCACAAAGGAAGGATTTCACTAGTTTGAGGGCTTTATTGGGGGCATAATTGGTAAATAAAATTGTAAGATACTGAAAGTGTACAATGTGAGTTGATACAGGTACACTTTGTGAAAGGATTCCCTACCCCAGTCCAGTTAGCACACTTACCACCACACACGTTTACCCCTTTTGGTGAGAACATTTAAGTTCTACTCTCTTAGCAAATTTTAATTATATAATAACATTGTGATCAACTATGTATAGTCACCATGTAATACATCGATCCTCACGCCTTATGCATCTTACAGCTGAAAGTCTCTGCCTTTTGCCAGCTTCTCCCTATTTCCCCTGTACTCCAGCCCAGGCAGCCACTCCTTTCATCTCTGTCTATGAATTTAAGTTTCTCTCCTCCTTCGCCTCCCCCTCCCCCTCCCCCTCCCCACCCCTTCTTCTTTTTTTAAGACTCCACATGTAAGTGGTACCATACAGTATTTGTCTTTATCTGTCTGACTGACTTCACTTTGCCCTCAGGGTCTTCTAGGTTGTTGCAAATGGCAGAATTTTGGAAAACGTTTACTTCTGGCAAACAACGAAACCACTTCGAGATGCGGTGACTCGGACATTCTCACAAACCAGGCCTACTCCCCTCTCCCCAAATCACTGTCCTTCCTCTTTCTCTTCCTGACACCTCTCTTCTCCTTCCCCTCCTTTCTCTACCTAAACCCTCTTAGGTAAATCAACTTAACGGCTCCCTTTTCTTTGACTTCCTTGCCAGTGCTTAATTGTCTGGATTCCTCCACTCAGAAGCAAGCTGTGATATCCTTGCAGACAGGAACCCTCTCTGCCTTTAACAGATTGGGAGAGGTGGAGAGAGGGGAATTTAGCTTACCAGGTTCCCTGTCACAGAACTACAGGTGAAACCTTAGTGCTAATCATAGTGTAAAAGGTACGTCTCCTGGGTAAGGAATTTCGAGCATCCGTGGGATGGAGGGCGCATTTTGCACGAAGTTTGCTCTGTAGGCTGTACAGCAATGACAGGCCCAGGGGTCAGGCCCTCAGCCCCTTCTGGGGCCCCATCATCAGTCTCTGCTTCCCATCACTGATGCAGCCCTCTGCAGAGAGAGGAAAGGAAAGCCCAGTGTGACTCGCCTCTCGCCAAATCCATTTCCAACAGACAGGCAGCATTGCCCAGCCCTCTCCCAGCCCTTTCTGTAGCTGGCTTCCCGGTGATTCTCACTGAGCTGAGGCTGTTGAACTGCTTTTGCCAGAAGACTGTGATGTTCATGATGAGAAGCCATCCCTCCTTCCTGCGGCACAAACCCCCAGAGGGCAAGAGAAGTTTGGGAAGACCACAGACTACAGTCACATTTGCACTCAGTCCTGAGTCCTGGAGTGCTCCAGCTCCACCTGAGGAAGTGTAGGCAGCAAGTAGCTGCAGGCACGGGACAGCTCTCTGTTGGGGGCCGATGTCACTGTTTATGCGGGCTCTTCCCTTCACCTCCTGATACCCCCAGAGCTCAGAACAGCAAGCGCGTTTCATGTTGGTGTGGCTGCCTTTGGTGTTTCAGCCCTTTAGTACAATGAGGGAGAAAACACTGCTCATATAGAGGTCTATATAGCAGCTCTGGCCACCTGCTCAATGGTTCCAGGCTCTTTCAACAAACATTTCTTGAAGGCCTAATATATGCCAGGCATGGTAATGAACACCACAAGCCCCTTGTCTTCATGGAACAACCAGGCTAGTGGGGTGGGTGGGCATGAAAAAAAAAGTTTCAACAGTGAGTCCTGGCTGATGTCACTCAGTGGACTGAGCGCCGGCCTGTGAACCAAAAGATCGCTGGTTCAATTCCCAGTCAGGGCACATGCCTAGATTGCTGGCCAGGTCGCTAGTTGGGGGGTGTGCGAGAGGCAACCACACATTGCTGCTTCCTTCCCTCTCTTTTTCCCTCCCTTCCCCTCTCTCTAAAGATAAATAAATAAAATCTTGAAAGAAAAAAAAAAGTTGCAACAGTGATGAGTGCTCCCAAGAGGCAGTACAAGTACTCTAGGAGGGGAACAAGGAACCCAACTCACATAAGGGAGGAGTCTGGGAAGGACCCCTGAGGAAGTCATGTTTATGTTGAGAGAGAGAATTAGCCAGGCCAAGGAGAGAGCATTCTGAGTGGAAGGGACAGCGTTGACGAGGCAGTGAGGTGCCTTCACTGTCCAGTAGGACTGGGACATAGAGACCACGGGGGAACTGCAGACCCGAGAAGACAGAAGAGGCAGGAGAGGTCACAGAGCCTCGCGGTGCACACAGGGAGTTGGGATTTTATCCTCATGGCTTTGAGAAATTGATGAAGGGGTGGGCCCGGATCAGTTTCAGAGTCCTCAAAGGTTGTTCTGGCTGCCCCAGGGAGACTGGAATTCACATCTGCCTTCCTTTCTTGTACTTTGGCAGCCTCCCTCTGTCCCCTGGATTGGATCCCCAGATGTCTGCACATGCCGGGTGCGTGAGCTTCCCTGGAATTATTTTCCACCCTAGAGCAGAGGCCAACTGGCTGCAGCCCAGGAACAGGAGCTGCTGGGAAAACGGGCCTGGCAGTGGCTTCTGAGGTTAGGGGACAAATGGTGAAGTTTCACTGGGTGACCCAGAGGGCCGAGCACCTGGCAGGAGGACAGTTTCGGGGCACTGAGGGGTACAAAGCACACCAAGGAAGTTAATGAAATACACCCACCTCACTGTCTGTACTTGAGTGTGCCCTACTCAATCCTGCTGCAAGTTGCTTGGATTCTAATTTATTCTAAAGATCTGTTCCACCTGGAGGGATAAGACCTCTGAGCTGTGTATTATCTTTAAAACAACAAGCAAAAGCCTTTCATTTATTCTAATGGTTCCATACATCTTGTTATTGCCTTGCCCTGAAAAGGGAGAGTATGCTTTATTGAAGATTTTTTTAAAAAATGAGGCAAGTAAACACAAATGTGTGTGAAAGTGAAGGTTTTAGGTTCTGGTGTCAGCTGTAGGATCTCAGGCAGGTTACTTAACCTCTCTGAACCTCAGTTTCCTCTTCTGAAAAAAAAGGGAGGACAATAACACTCGCCCACAAGGCTGCTGTGACGATGAAGGGGAGTTGGGAGTCCATTTCCAGCTCTGTGCTCTTTGCTACCAGTTACTGCAGGAGTCTTCCTTCATGTCCTTGACAGTGAGGTTGGGGCTGGCACTCTGCAGGGGCCCAAAATGGGAAGTTCATTTCATTCCTTCTATCAGCCTTCAGGCCAGCGACCCCTAGGCTTTCCTTTTAAACACTGCTCAAAAATCCCCTCCTCTGTGAGGACTAACTAGGCCTGATTTCAGTCCCGTCAGTGACCCCCAGGTTCTTATGAACAACTATAATTTATCCCTTTCAATGTTAACTGTTAGGGCGGTCGGTGACGCAGGCTGTGAAAGAATTCACAAAGAGAAAGAAGTGTAGAGAGTAAAGTTTTCACTTACTCCCCAAGAAAGGAGAGGGGCTTGGTGTGGAGAGAGACACCAGCATTGAGGGGTGGGGGCTTTGAGCTTTAATTGGATTATAATTGGATTAAAAAAGGGCGGGGGGTGCTGTTGTTTGGGCCCTGGACTGTTGGGGTGTTGTAACAGGAGGCTGCAGTTTGTTCCAATGTCATCTTCTGCTGGTGGCTGTAGGGAGCGGTTGGTTAGTCACCTTCTGTTCTTGCTATCCAGTCATTTCCAGTCTGGGGACATAAGCTCAGAAGAGCAAAATGGCAGTCACGTTTAACAAGGTCATAGGCCTGCTCAGCATATGGTGCCACAAGAGCAAATGGCGCCGACTTTATCCTTTCATTAACTATTAAATATCTCACTGAACACTACCGACTGCCACACAGAGGGTCAGACATCATATCTCTTCATTTTATAATGACTGAACTTTCTTTGTAAAATAAGCTAATAGTAAGGTATTAATTATTGTATGTTCTCATGTGTCATTATATTTTATTACTAATTTTGATAGCATACTTGATGATTAAATGCAATCCAATAACTAAAAATTATGTAGGCAAATACTCTGGGTGGGTAAAGCCTTTACTAATGAGAAAAGGCAGAATATGACTGCTTTATTTTTTTAAAAATCACTTTTATTTTACAAATGACATGTTTTGAAAGTAGGAAAGTTATAGACAAGGCCCCATTAAACCCCCTCTGACCAAGGTCTTTTCCCTAGAGACATTGTTATCAATTTGTCGCACACACACACACGCATATTTATACATGTATCCTTATGCAAAATACGAAGCCTGTCCAGAAGGTATCCAGCCATGTACTATGAAAAATAGAGACATTTATTGAAGAAGATAAAAGATACAGGAAACATTGTACATAGCACAATGACACCTCAGTCCCCTTCAAAGGAGGCACCTTGGGACCTCACACAGTTCTCCCAGTCGGCATCAGCTGCCCCATTGTATTTTCCTGAATCTCAGTCGACGGTTTGATATCTCTCCCCCTTCAAAGGTGATTTTAGTTTTGGGAAAAGTCAGAAGTCGCAGGGTGCCAAATCTGGACTGTAGGGGGGCTAATTCACTTGGGTGATTTGATGTTTCACCAAAAAACTCTGCACAAGATGTGATGCATGAGTGGGCACATTGTCATGATGAAGCTGGCAATCACCAGTTGCCCATAGCTGCCACCTTTTGGATCATCCGAATAGTTTGTACAGAGGAATGTTCAAGCTTAACACAAAATTGGATGCAGATTTGTTTCTCTACCGGCTCAGTAATTTTGAATGTGACAGCCACACAGTACACATGCTCACTCAACAACCTCTACCGCCTCCGCTGACTAGTACAGTAAAGCTATCATTGTTCACGCATGCGCATTCCAGTCCACTCTCCTTGATTGCGAGGTTACATCGATGTAACGCAAACCATTCTCGTTATGTTAACAATGGCTGGGCTTTTTCCAGACAGACCTTGTACAGAACCATAATAACATAGTATATAATATACTTTTTCTTTCTTATATAAAAGCAGTGAATTGTACATATTTACTATTTACTTGCTTTTTTTCACTCATTATTATATATTAGACATCTGTCTATATAAATCTACTTTATGCTTTTAGCTTGTTGTAGAGTGTTGGGCAGGGGGAGGTTCCCCCCTCTACCCTTCTTGAGTTCTTATGGCTGAACTAATAATAAAATTAACACAGGACCAAATTAAGGGAAGAAAAACCAATTTAGTACGTGCCCAGGGAATCATAAATTATGCTCAGAGAAATGATGAACCAGCCTACTTTTTATCCTTTTTAGGCAAAGAAACAATAGATTTGTCAAGAATTGATAGGACAGAGACACTTGGGCTTGGGTGCTCATTAGTGAGAAATCTAAACAAAGTGTAAGCTTGAGTGGTAAATTAGTAAAGGAGTAACAAGGTTTGTTTATGTAAGCTTTTTGGCCCTGGATTCATTCACTCTAGAAATAAGGGTGACTCCCTTAGAACCCCTGGAGCAGGGAGGGCACCTTTCATAGGGGAGATTTGTTTTCTGTGTTCAAGGAGACAAGGGAGAGTCAACCTGCCCTCTTGTACTGGCTGTTTGTCAAGTAACTTTAAATGTAGGTTATCAATATCCCACTGTGGGATATTTTGGGATGGCCTGCTCTGGACTCTGACAATAGAATTTCGTGATATAGGAAAACCACAGCTTGTTAATTATCCAACTGATGAATGGCTACATTGATTCTATTTTTCACTATTAGTGGCACAAAGAACATCTTCAACAGGCCTCTGTGCAATGGTGAGAGGTTTTCTACAATAGATACTGAGGGCTGAAATTGCTGAGTCATAATGGTGCGCATATTTTAAGCTCGAATAGATTCTGCCAGTTGTCCCTACAATGGTTCTCTTTGTACTCCCATCAGCAATAGATGAGAGAACCCATTAATCCACGCCTTTTCAAAATGTAATATTATCACACTTCTTAATTTTTGCCATTCTCATATGTGAAAAATATCTTGTTATTGAAATTTTGCATTGTTCCATTTTTCAGTAATTCTTAAATACCCTCTTCAGTTGCCAATTAAATTGAAGAAGTATAAAGGATTTGGATAAATGTTTTGTATCCTCTAATAACAAATAGTGCTAGGCACAGGGTAGGCTCTAATAGAGAGAGGCCAGAGGATTGATTGATTGGCCGGGATGGTTTTTGCATTTCAAGAAATAAAACAATTCAGTTGACCTAATTCTCCTAATTCTGACTGACCCAAATATACTTCTTATATCTAACGAAGACATATCAACTATTTTCCAATGTCCACCCAAGACAACAATCCAGTGCCAGCTACAGCCATCCTTGGAAAGAGCCAGCTACAAAAGCTGGTTGTACTGAGAAAATGCGAAGGAGCGAAAAAACAACCAGGACACCAGCTGCCACTTCCTTAAAGGGCTACCACCCCCAGAGTGACTGAACCAAGGAATAAAAGGGAACAGAAAGGAAAATTGCATTGGAAGACTCTTTCCCTCTGGAAAAATTTCAGTGACTAAGCAGAAGAGTCTAAAGGGCAGGCGTGAAATCTAGCAAAGGGCCAGGTACCTTTGGAGCTGTGTGAGGGCAATTTTAAATCCCTGACTGATTAGATCTGCCAACTTTGTGGAAAGAAGCCAGGCCACAAGCAGGATACCTTGTTTGGGCAGAGAAGGAAGTGGAATAAGAAGATCAAAGTGAGCCTCCCCATCCAAGTGGAAACAGGGCCATGGTGGACGGGGCCTTGGCCACGGATTATGGCAGCCATGGGAGGTGCTGTGTGATCCACAGGGCCCTCCTCCCCCTGCCCAACCCCTCTCTTCTCATGCACCACCCTTGAAGAGTATTCCATGATAATGGTGTGCTTGTCAGAATGCCTCGAACTACACAGGTAAACAATTCTCTGGAGAGGCTGTTTCAGCCTGAAGAAGAAGGTGAAATCTAAACTGAGTCACATGAGAGAAGAAGGAGAACCCTGGCCAGGTAGCTCAGTTCATTAGAGCGTTGTCCTGATAACCAAGGTGGTGGGTTCAATCCCCAGTCAGGACACATATAAAAACAAACCAACGAACACATAACAAAGTGGAACAACAAATCGATGTCTCTCTCTCTCTCTGTCCCTTTCTTTTTCTTTCTCAAATCAATAAAAATAATTTTTTTAAAAGAGGAAGAAGTCAGATACATGGACAGATAAGGGTTACTGTCTTCTTAGTGTTCTCCGCCTTGCCTCACTCTCCATTTCTCAAAGAGAATTTGCCAGTGCTCCTTCAAATTCTTGTCTTCCCTCTGTCTCCAGTGAGTATTCAGTCTTTGCCATCCATCTCCCGATATCCTCTCTGGTACTAAGTTGGGGGACTAAGGTAAAGACGGGGACAGTAGGGAAGAAAAAGATGGTGAGTGAAAGGAGGATTTAGCTGAGAGCCGGCAACCGCAGTGTAGTGTCTGGCCTGAATAAATATTTTTCAAATGGTTGACTTGATTGGAAAACAAATGCTAAAAGAAGGAATAAGTGACCTGTGCGAAGGAAGAAGAAGATGAAGGAGGAATGAAGCTGAGTGGAAATGATAGGTCAAGGGGAAAATGGGACAGTATTATGGTGTAATTTCATTTCTTAAACACTATGTGTGTCCGTGCATTGAAAAAAGGTAGGGACACAATAGGCAAGATGTCAATGAGCAGTTATCTCTTGTGGGTAAGATTATGGATAATTTTTATTTTTTAATTGTTTTCTTACCAGTAGGTGAGTTTTCTACACAAAACATCTATTTTTTATGTAAGAAAAACATAAACATTATTCATAAAAGGAAAAACAAGGTATTATAACCTGAACTCTGCCTCCCTGCAATTCAGATGCTGAACCCCTAACCTCTAGTACCTCAGAACATAACTGTGTTTGGCAATAGGCCCTTTACAGACATAATTAAGGCAAAACTTTGGGTGGGTCATATGGGTGGGTACTACTCCAATCTGACTGGTGTCCTTAGAAGAAGAGGTGCTAAGGATTCAGGTACACAGAGGAAAGGCTGTGTGAAGACACAGGGAGAAGAAATGCCATTTACAAGCTGATATTGTGCCAGAGAAGAAACCAACCTTCTTGGCACCTTGATTTTGGACCTCTAGCCTCCAAAACTGTAGGAAAATAAATTTTTGTTGTTTAAACCACCCAGTTTGTGGTTCTTTCTTGTAGCCAACCTACAAACACAGGGTAAACATTTCTGAAGTTTACGAGAAGGGTTCTGAGCAATTAGGGAGGAAGGCTCTGGGAAAGGACAAGGCACTGTTCTCCCCATCGCGATACTGCAGACCACAGAAACAGTCCAACAGGAGGCGCGTGTGATCGGAGAGCAAACTGAATTGACATCACGGAGTAGGGCAGCCTCACAGAAATTAACATGGAGTTATGGCAAGTGCCTGCCCCCCTCTGTGGTGGCCTTGGAGCAGAGGCGGAAAGTTCAAGGAAGGAAGGAGCCACTGAGCCCAAAGGGAGGAGACAAAGAGGGTAAGGGGCTCTCAGAGAACACTGACAGGTCCTAAGGGTTTCCGTGGGAAAAAGAAAAGTATGAGTTTGACTTTTCCTTTTGGCTGCCTCCCAGTTCATTAGCTTGTTGGTTGCCTCCTGGGTGCCTCTTTAAGGAGAAAAGACTTCAGGCCTGATTTCACCAAGGACAGACAGGACTCTGCTTGCTTCTTGCCGTCCTTTCTGTTTCAGCTGTTGCTCTCAGCAGGCATCTCTCTTGCACGCTGCTGGGTACCAGGGGACGCCTTTTCCACCACAAACTCCCACGGCCAAGGACAGCTATGACAGGCTGGTGGCTCACTTCAGGGAACAGCAGCCCTCCTAGTTAGGACCTTTGGGGACTGTTAGGCTAGCACTGCAGTTGTCCTCATAGACTGTCTAGGTCCATGAGTCAGTTTCTCTCCCCAACTATTGCTGTTCAAGTTCAAATATGCTTTTTTAGTCAATATAACATCCCAAAATATGTTGCTCATCATTCTTTAAATTATAGCTTTACTGAGTTGTAATTCACATATCATACAACTGATCTATTTAAAGTGTACAATTAAATATGCAGCCATCCCCACAATCAATTTTAGGACAGTTTCATCGCCTTAAAAAGAAATCTCTTAGCTAGTAACAGTCACTCCTTATTTTCTCCCCAACAACCTCAGCTCTAAGCAACCACTAATTAACCTTTCTATTTATAGATTTTCTCATTTCTGGATATTTTATATAAAAAAAACAATACCCCTATGTTCATAGCAGCAGTATTTATAGTAGACAAGTACTAGCAAAAGCCTAAGTACCCATCAGTAAAAGAGTGGGTCAAAAACTGTAGTACATTTACACAATGGAATACTATGCAGCAGAGGGAAAGAAGGAATTCCTGCCTTTTGCAACAGCATGGATGGAACTGGAGACTATTGTGCTAAGTGAAATAAGCTGGTGAAGGAGAAATACTATATGATCTCAGTTATTAGAGGAATCTAATGAACAAAATAAACTGATGAGCAAACTAGAATCAGAGACATAGAAACATGGAACAAACTGACAGTGACCAGAGGGGACGAGGGTGGATAATGGTGGAAAGAAGGGGAAGGGTCTAGTCAAAGAACATGTATGAATGACCCGTGGACGTGGGCAACACTGTGGGGATTGACTGTGAGGGCGGAGGGTGAAGGGTGGGCTGGGCAGACAGGGCACAGGGGGAGAAATTGGGAAACTGTAATAGAATAAACAAACAAATGAATAAATAAATAATAAATAAGTAAATGGAATGATAAAATATGCGGCCTTCAGTGACTGGCTTCTTTCACTTAGCATAATGTTTTCAAGGTCTGTCAATGTCGTAGCTTGTATTAGTACTTTATTTTGTTTGTTGCCAAATAACATCTCATTGTATTTATATACCATATTTTATTTATTCATTCAATAGTTGATTGATATCAGGGTGTTTATACCTTTTGGCTATTATGCATAGTGCTGCTATAAACATTCATGTACAGTCTTTGTCTTTTTTTTTTTTTTTTTTTTTTTAGTATATACCTAGGAGTGGAATCTCTGGGCAATATGGTAACTCTATGTTTAACCTTTGGGGGAACTATCAGACTGATTTCTAAACTGGTTGTACCATTTTAAATCTCCACCAATAGTGTATGAGGGTTTCCAATTCTCCATATTTTTTTCAACACTTGTTATTATCTGTCTTTTTATTACAGCCATCCCAGTGGCTGTGAAGCAGTAACTCATTGTGGTTTTGACTTGTGTTTCCAATAGCTAATAATGTTGAACACCTTTTTTGTGTGCTTATTGGCCATTTCCATGTCTTTCTAGAAAAATGTCTCCTTAGATCCATGTTTTAATTTGGTTATTTGTCTTCTTATTATTGAGCTGTAAGAGTTCTTTGGGAATAAGAATTCCTTATCAGATATATAATTTGCAAATTATATAACTGTGGATTATCTTCTCAGTTTCTTCATGGTGTCCTTGGAAGTACAGAAGTTTTAAATTTTGATGATGTCCAACAATTTTTAAATTGTTGTTTGTGCTTTTGGAGTCATTTAAAAAAATTGCTTAATCCAAGGTCATGAAGTTTATGCCTGTTTTCTCTTATACATATTATAGTTCTAGGTCTTATATTTAGATCTCTGATTCATTTTTGAGTAACTTTTGTATATAGTGTGAGGTAGGGGTCCAATTTCATTATTTTACATGTAGATATCCATTGTTCCACACACTTGTTGAAAAAACAATTTTTCCTCTGTTAAATTGTTATAGCATCTTTGCCTAAAATCAGCTGAATATAAATGTAATGGTTACTCACTATTTTTAAAGGATTTTCTTATATTAACCATACCAAAAGTCATCTATCACCTTCTCATACAGTGTGTGCTCAAAAATTACTCATCAGATTGAAAATGGCAAACACCTTCCCATTCTAATTCATTTTGAAAAACGAGGAGACAAATTCTCAGTAATTGACTGCAATTGCAGTTCATTCAATATATACCCCAGTTCAGACAAAATTATCATCAGCCATTTGTTCAGGGCCTGAGCCTAGACAGTATTTGATGAGCTAGAGTTTCATCTGGTTTGACTTTAGGAGAGTCTTTCCAAATAGATTGCTAATGTCTTATACTCTGGTTTTCAGTCATTAGGAGAATGACTTTCAGGTGTTTGCAATGACTTTGCACAGACTCTGAGATCACCTTCATCAAAAAAAGCCAGGTACTAGAATTAAGGAGGAATTGCCCCTTGGTCTGCTCTCCCTGTGGTTTTCAGCTATCATTTTAAATTTCTATTCTCTGCCCCACTCCAAGCTCCACTTCCAAAATAGCAAGAAACTCAATAAGCTTTGGACACAGCTGTTCCCTATCTTTTGGGAAAATCAGTGATTTGGCTTGTCTTCTGGTTGGAATGAAAATATCGTGAGGAGTATCAAAGAAAGACACACCCTAGCAGCAGACAAATGTCCCTCCATTTACTACTACAGAATTCATGGTGGAAAGAAATGTAGATGGACACTTTACATGCAACCCTCAAAACATGCGTGTTGTTGAAATCTCAAAGTGCAGTCTTTAGAATTCCCTGCCTCAGAATCACAGCGGGGCAGAATGCGATAGAGGGAACTTGGTAAAATGCATATTCTGGGGCCCCTCCTGAATCAGAAGTTTTGGGGCTTGGATGTAGCCATCTGCATTTTAACAGAGACCACAGGTGGGGCTCAGGCACATTAAAATTTGAAAGCTGCCTACTTGGGAGTTTTTCCTCTAAGGAAATGTAAACATTTGCTACAACCACAAGCTTTGGGAACATACAGAACTTGGGTTGAACATCAGTTTCTTCTCCTAAGTTAAGGGTCAGTGCCCCACCGGCTGGGCGTGAGAGGGGTAGCACAGGGCAGCGATGCACCTGGAGCTCAGCGTCTGGTACAACGCGGCTTTCACAACCATGTTCCCCCAGACAGACTTCCAGATAAAATCCGGGACACCTAATTCCACTTGAATTTCAGGAAAACAACTATAACTTTTTAGAATAGGCATAGCAGCAATGCCAAGGTCAGCTTCCAGGGTCAAGGGGTGGTGGAACAGGCTCCACGGAGGGACGTGGGACATTGCTCCTTGATAGGTGGTCTCCATGCCTCCACCTCCAGCCCTCCTGGAAAGTCTGCGAGCTTCCCAGTTCACTTCAAAGGATTGCTTTTCTATTTTCATTCACTGGGCTCAATTCCTGACTGGTACAGCATCTGTAAACCCCCACTCAACAACTTGCCATCTGCCCTCTGTTCCCGCCACTCCTTGGGGCTCTCCCTGAAGTCACCAGGAACCTCCTCATTGCACAACCCCTTGGATCTTGATTCTGTACCCTCTTCTGGTGGAGGAGCGTGTGGAGAGCACAGGGCTCCCGTGGCAACACTGCAGGGAGGGAACCAGGGGAATCAAGATGACCTCAGTCTGCTACTGCAGACCCCGCCCCTTGATAGCTAGTGATGCCCATTGGCAAACCCAACTAGAAGCCAGTGTGCAAGGAGCCTGTGGACATGGTGCATCCAGGCCAGTGTCCTGAGATGCAGAGCAGGGTAGAGAGGAGGGGAGAGTGAGTCTGGAGGCTCAGAAGGAGTATATCCAGCAACGCGGGGTATGGATGCTATCTTAGGTGCAGTTCTCTGGAAGCAGAGCCTGAGAGGGGCATTTTATGCAAATGACTCCTGGAGATAGTCCTGGGAGAACTGTGTGAGGGAGGAGGGAGGGAAGCAGGAGGGGCCAGGGGAAGAAAGTGGGCAAAGATGTGGCTTCCGAATTCGTCTAGGCTCAGCCTGATCTCACGGGGTGCTTTGGAGGAAGAAACAGAAATCATGCCACTCAGAGGCAAGGGGGCTGGATTGTTGTACACTGCCCCCCGTCACAAACATACTTTCAGTCGATCATCGGCCATGGGCTGCCCCTGGAATAACTGGCCAGTCTCTCCTGGTAAGAGACCTTCTTTCAGCGAAAGGCAAGACTTGGAAGAAGGGGGCAGACACTAGCCATTAACCACCAACATCTGCCACAGCTGGGGGGCTTGGGTCAGGTGAGTGGACTGAAAGCACAGGAAGAACAGGACGTATATCTCCTGGTTAACGGGATATCTCTGGGTGATGAGGTAAAAATGATTTTTCCTTGGTGTGTTTCTGTAGTTGACATGTTTTCTAACATTGCCTCTACTAATTTTGGAATTAGAAACTACAAATTCAATTAAATCCACGCAGCAAAATCACCTGGTTTATTGCAGGCAGAAGTAACAGTAAACAGCCCGTGTCCCTGACCCCCTGTGGTGACCAGGCAGATAGCCCCTGCTCACTGTTTGGCAATGGCACTTCCCACGGCCAGCCCTGTTTCTTTGCTTCTCATCAGAGCTTCTCTGCCTGTTCATCAGGCTCAGTGGGCCCTTCGTTAAGCACTTAAGGGTTGCTGATTGTGGGACTCATAAATCAAGAATGTCACTAATGGGTCTACTGGACAGGGGACCACAAGGAGACAAGGCAGCTGGTATTGGGCCATAAATAATACTACGTTCAATGTATGTGCCGAACACTGTCAGAACCTTTATATAGGGTGTCTTGGTTCATCCTTACAACAGCCCCATGATGTAGAGATGGTTATTCTTATTTAACAGATGAGGAAGTCCCTGGATTGGGGTTTAGGAGACTAGAGTTCTAATTTTTGTGAAAAACTGAAAACACTGGACCAAGTGAGTGATTGTTTGTTAGACTATATTTTAGGAGCCCTGAGGCTCAATGGAGATGCCCGGGCACGGAGGTGCTGCTGAGAGGGGAGAACTGGCCATGTGTACCTCAGCCCCAGCAGCTCCGCCTTGGTCTCCGTCCGGTGTTAGCTGCCCTCCCAGGTCTGGAGCTAGCGCAGCTGCACAGGGCCTGTCAGGCTCCAAGGGGCCCAGGGCTTAGGATTTAGTGCTCACAGGTGCCATCCTGAAATTATTAGTCATTTTGTCTCTGAGTGTGTGTTTGGTAAGTGACGTCTGGTGGAACCATGGAGCATGTGCCAGGGGCTTGGAGCCCTGCGTGATGCTCAGTCCCGCTTCCTGCTGTCTGTCCACCTCCCTGGGAGGTGTTTTCTGCTGCCTGCTCTTGGCCCCTGGGCCCTCCAGCCTCCTCTTCCTGCCTTGCTGCCCTCATCCTCGGTCAGAAACTGGACTGCATTCAGGGGAAACAGAAAGGGAGCCCTGGTTTCTAACCCCCACAGAGGCCTGGTCACGGGTATGGGGAGGATGGGGTCAGGTGCACGTCTTGAAGCATCTCAGGGTGAGAAGGTGGTGGTCATCCTCACCCAGGCTGGAAGCACCATGGGGTACACCCTGGGTGGCTCTTACCCTTCCTCAATCCAGGTACCAAGTCATGACTCACCACGTAGAAAATGGTAACATTCACTCTTGACGACCATGAAGCAATCTGCACATGTAGGTCTGAACTTGTTGATTCGGTTCAAATACAAATAAGTCTGCAACAGTAAGTTAAAATAATTTTTTTAAGGAAAAGGAAAGGGTAACATTCTCATGGTACACTGTGGTAAACAGCCAGGGTAGCACTGGCTAGCCCAAGGGCTGAAGGCAGTTGTACCTAGACTTAATTAAGCTGGGTCTTGTGTTTTAGAAGCCCCCTTTCCTGCCCCCACTTTGACCCCACCCTTCCTCACAGGGAAAATTATCTAGGGGCCATGGGGCCACACCTGCCGAAGCCCGCAGCCCTCTTTTATGGCCAGTTGCTTTTCCTTTCCTATCCGTCACAGACAAACACGTGGCCCGACCGTGTCTGACGAATGCACAGCTCACACTTGAGACTCCCCACATGAGCTGGACAGCGCCTGCACTGGTCTATGCTTCATTTAATCTGAGAAGTTCCTTTGAACAAGTTCACCCTTGATGTTCCAGCCATGTCAAGTCACCGTAGAAATTTCTAAGTGCTTGTGTTTTTTATTCTTATCCCACAGCAGGCCAGTAGCAACAGTCTGGTGTCTGGACCACACTGAGAAGCTCTGCTCTAGACTTTTAATGGGGGAGTGGGTGGGTGGGGGGCGAAGGTTAGAGCCCTGGAATTACCAGCCCAAATCACACCATGCCTATTCCCAGGTTCTTCAGGGGCCTCTTCTCTGGATTCATTCTCCAGCTTTGCACACGGCCAAGGGGCTGCTGTTTGCAGGACGCCAGGGAGATAAAGATCAAGTATGTGTGCTGGGGGGTCATACACATGCATTTGAGGCTTTTTTGGTGCAGGATGGAGGGGAGATGGGAAGAAAAGAGGTACAGGCTCCCAGTTGGTAGAGAAAGGGGGTGCAAAGGTTTGGGGTCAGTCGATTTCTCTGTATATCTGGAACCCATTCACAGTGTTCCCACATACTAGGGCCTGCTGGTCAGGAGACTCTGGGCCAGGCCCTTTCTATTGTGACTTTCAATGTTTTGAATCCTGATTTCTATCCATGGCCATAGTTGAGAGTCTTAGCAGTTTGCAGTGTAGGTGGGTGACATGTGGACATGTGTGTCCTTTGGTGACATGTGGACATGGGTATCCTTTGGTGACGTGTGGGCATGTGTGTCCTTTTGCTCACTGCTTCCTCAGCTGGGTTGGAACTGGAGCCTCATCAGCTCTGCTTAGTCAACTACCCCTCCCTCCCTTAATTTATCAGATGTACTGTGCTTCCCCTCATGCAAACAATTTCTCAACACCCCGGGAAAGGATTTTGTTTGTTTTCCTTAAGTCTGATGAAAACCAAACCGAGGCAAACACCCCAAAAGGAAAGATAGGCAAGTGACAATTAAACACACACACCCAAGTAGCCAATGGGCATATAAATAATGTAATAACTCGAGTAAATCAAGAAGTATAAATCCAAATACTGAGATACTTTATTTTGCCTCTTAAACTGGCAAAGATGAGAAACAAGAAAGAAAATATTCAGTGTTTGTGAGGCTTTGGGGACTGTTGCCCTTTCATATCTTGTTAGCAAAAGATCAATAGGAAAATTGGAGATTTATCGGGATAAATTCGGCAATACATTGCAAAAGACCTTAAAATGTGCACACTTCCTTTGAAATCTCAAATACATTGCTTCAGTCTTCTTATATCCATTGGCTGTGGATGAAAATTCTGATGTCAATCTCATTCTTGATTTTTTTCCCTCTTCTGAAGCTTTTCTTGTTATCAATGACATTCTGAAATATCACTAAGATCTGTCTAGGTTTGTTTTCCTTTTTATTTATCCTGCTAAGCACTTGGAAGGATATGTCAATTTCACATTCTTCTGTTCTGAGAAATACTTTAGCCAGATCATTGTCGAGAACGAGTCACAGAACTCAGGAGCACTTTATGTCGTCGTCATCGGCAGCCGTCCGTCTCGAAAGACGATGGTGTAGCTTCTTAAGAGTCTATCTGCACCGCCGAGAATGGCTGTGCAGTCCGACTCGGGAGTGACACGGTATCTGTCTCCTCCCGTGTTGAATCGACATCTTACGATGACGCTGGAGTGTCCTCTCCAGTGAAGCTGAAGCTACAGAGCCTGGGCAGGGTGATATGGAGGGTCTGCTGTTGCCCATGCAGCAGACCCCCCCTCTCTTCGCAGCTGAAGGGTCCAAGGGAAAGACGGAGTCAATACAGCTTGGCTTCAGGTGCGCCGCAGGAGTTGCCGGTGTTGACTACAACGTCAAACCGCCTAGGGACTCCGGCTCCGGATTTTCTGTCGGGGTTTACTCCCTTAGCCTTTCCCCTGAAGAGGTATGCCGCAAGGCAGCGGAGGTTTTTTGGAGTCAGAGTTTTCCTTCTCTGATGTGCCCTGACTGGAAGATCGAACCAGCGACACTTAGCTCGCAGGCCGACGCTCAATCCACTGAGCCAAACCAGCCAGGGACAACTTAATACTGTAGTTAATAGATAAGAAAGTCACTCTGAAGAGTTACTTAGAATTGCCTAAATATTGACCGATGGACCTGCTTTTCTTCACTGGGTCTATGTTACGAGTTACTCTGAACACTTGGTTGTTTTAACAGAGCTTATTTGTGAAGCCACTTAAAAACAAAACAAAACACTTTTGATGTATATGGGACTGTTTCATAAATTATAGCTATTTTAAGAGGTTCAAGGTGATGGGTATTTCTCAGGATGAATCCACTGCTCATTACAGCTAGTGCATATTCAAGTTAAATAAACCTCACTATCGTTGTGGAAGCACCCCTCCCCCATACTATTGTTAGAGTATTTTTCTCCCGATAAACCCATATGGTGGGAGAGACAGAAGAGGACAAAAACCGCAGCTATAAAGAGAATTTCCCCATTTGCAGAGTAAAGGGGTGTTTTAATCTCTGCTCACACAGTTGAATGTTCTGCCTGGCTCACTACCTCCTTTTTTCTTATACTTTGAAACTTGTGGCTTGAGACATCAACCCTTGGCAAAATCACTTGTTAGTTTTATAATTTGGTCCCACATTGTTGGAAAAAGAAGTTTCAATCTTTGAGCACTTTATGTACATTTATTGTAAAGGACACTATCAAGGAGACAGATGAATAGCCAGAGGTATAAAGGGTGAGGTCCAAAAGCAGGAGCTTCTGTCCCCGTGGAGCTGGGGTACAACACCCTCCTCGCACATGGGGTGCTTTCACCAACCTTAAAACTCCCTAACCACTGTCACTTAGAGGGGTTTATGGAAGTTTCATCACATAGGTCTGATCAACTATTAATTCGATCTCTCGCTCCTCCCCCCTGCCCGGAGGTGGGGAGATGAGACTGAAAGTTCCAAGCTTCTAGTCAAGGTTAAGTCTTTCTGGCAACCAGCCCTCCTCCTGGAGCTGTCTGGGGGGTGGGCAGAGGGGCATGAGTTGCTTCATTAGAATAAATGGTGCTTTTATCTCTGCTACCACTCACAAAGTTCCGAGGGGTTTTGGAGCTCTGTGTCACGTACCAGGAGCAGAGGCCAATGTCATAACAAAAGATGCTCCTATCACCCCACCACTCAGAAATTACAAGGGATTTAAAAGCTCTGTGCCAGCAACTGGGGAGGAAGACCCAATGTATATTTCATATGATATCACAATATCCCGCCCCCATAGATCACCCCATCACTGTAGACTGGCCTCAGCTGGTGGAATGGACTGGCCAGCACCCCCGGCTGCTCCTGGCCTTCCTATGGCTATTGTACAGCCTCTGCCCGCTTTTTGTCTCCCTCTTGGTACTCACCCTCATGCTAGTATGCTTCCCTTTTCCATCAGATGCTCCTTATCCATGAATTCCTCACTGTAGTCCCCCTCTTGTGTTTCCATGAGGCTATATGTACCTTGTTTTATCATTTCTTGGCATTTGTTATGGGAGGGACATAGTCCAACACCTTGTTGGAATTATGACCTTCAAACCAGTAATCCACTTCTAGGAATTCAGCCTAAGAAAGTAATTAAGAGTAAAGCTTTAGATATAATGAGTTTCATTTTCATTACAATAACATTTATTTTGGAAAAATGAAAACATATATCCAACTGGAAGGGATTAATACAGTAAATGGTGATACTTCCACACAACAGCAGACTATGTATAAAAAAATAATATGACAATATTTCATGGCATGGGAAAATGGCATTGATGTAGTAAGTACAATTTTCAGGTTACAGAATTATTTTTTAATCTCATTTTTGTAAAAAACAAAACAAAACAAAACAAACACATGTTTTTATAGAAAAGGGTAACTTGGCATGGTGGGATTCCTGGTGACTCTTCTTCCATCTCTTTGGCTGTATTTTTGCCCCATGCTCTTGGGGGTTGTTTGTAGCAATTGCTCTGTGCAAGACTCTAGTGCCATTCTCTGTTTCCCTCCGCCAGGTGTGCTGGAAGATGGACTGCCTTCCAATGGTGTGCCCCGATCTACAGCCCCAGGTGGAATATCCAACCCAGCGAAGAAGATGAGCTGTGGGACCCAGTGCTCGAATCCTCAGAGCCTCAGCTCAGGCACTCTGACCCAGAAACAGAATGGTTTTCGAACCACAGAGGTAGGTCACAGCCACAGGACCAACTTGGGACTGGAGAAAGGGAGAGACGTTTGCTTCCATGCGGGGCCAAGCTGAGCCTGTACCCAGGGAAGGAACAGTGAAGATTCACCTTGCCAAAGGAAATTCTCTGCCCCACCCAAGAGAAAATTGTTGCAAACAAAATAACAAGACCCCACACCTACCACAACCCCTGCTTTGAGGGTTGCTCTGTTTTGCTGGATTAGCTGAAATGAGTCCTTGATATTTGCACTCTAAGGGACGTGTGCTTGCTCAAATAAGGCTTTGGTCAGGTCTCACCAGCTTGATAATGAGGACTGTGATGGCCATAGCAGCCTGTCTCAGGGGTTGGCAGGGTGGGGAGAAGGCAGGGAAGGAGAGATGACCAGAGTGGTGGGAGACAAGCCTGGCATTTTACCCCAGGCCCTCCAACGGATGGGCAGTGGGAAGCTGAAGGGGGACTCTCGCTGCGGAATGTGGTGGCAGCATCACTCCTCAACTGGTGCTGTTAGAAAGGAAGCAGGGCCCTGGCTCGTGTGGCCCAGTGGATTGGGTGCTGGCCTGGAAACCAAAGGTTGCTGGTTCAATTCCCAGTCAGGGCACATGCCTGCGTTGTGGGCCAGGTCCCCAGTGGGGGGTGCAAAAGAGGCAACCACATGTTGATGTTTCTCTCCCTCTCTTTCCTTCCCTTCCCCTCTCTCTACAAATAAATAAATAAAATCTTAAAAGAAAAAAAAAGAAGAAGAAGAAGGAAGCAGGACTGGGGTGTCCCTGGTGCCCCTGGCCTAGCTAGCTAGCATCCTTTCTGATCCTTCTTTCCTCCCAGAGCTATTGTTGGGAAGTGCTCCTCCCATGGGAACGAATGCCCTTGGGAGGCCAGCTCAGGCTCTGCAGGCTCTTCCTCCTTCCACTGCTGGTCTCCCCCGCTCTTCCTCCTTTTGCCCATGCCCCACCCCCATGCAAAGTCCACTGTTTGCCGGATGCTCCAAACCCATTTTCCCCTTCTAACCTGTCAAAACTTACTGGCCCTGTCCCCTCAGCCTATGCTGCCTGTTTTCTGAGGGTACAACTGGTTATCTAATGAAATTCCTGCTCATGTCAGTGAGTTACTGCTCAAAGCTTTGCTCAAAACCCTGTTGCAGCTTCAGCTCTCACACTCATTAACTAAGTAGCCATGCAGGAATCCCTTAATCTCTCAGAGTCTCAAGTTCCTTCTCCACACAATGGAAATAGTAACAAAATGAGAGAGCAGATGGGCCTGCTCTTGGTAAACTGAGAAGTACGGTAAGAAAGGCAGTAAGGCCCTGGCCAGTGTGATTCAGCAGGTTGGAGCATCGTGCTGTAAACTGAAAGGTTGTAGGTTTGATTCCTGGTCAGGGCACATGCCTAGGTTGTGGGTTCAGTCCATGGTTGGGGAGCATATGAGGCAATCCATTGACGTTTCTCTCTCACCTTGATGTTTCTTTCTCTCTCTCTCTCTCTCTCTCTCTCTCTCTCTCTCTCTCTCTCGCTCCCCTGCTCTCTAAAATCAAAAAGCATGGCCTTGGGTGAGGATTAAAAAAAGAAGTAGAAGAAGAAAAAGAAAGGCAGTAAGGCTTCGCAGGGGTGACTGGGCACACAGTGCCATAACCCAATTAAATGAAACACTGACGAATGCCTGCCGTGGAAGGTAATGGGTACGGAGTAGGCTGGAGGATTTCAGAGGCCTTCCTGGGATTCTTAATGCCTCCTTGCCTGTGTATAAACTGGCCTTCTAGAAGCCTACTCATTGCAGTCTCCCAAGGCAGACAGGGCCCCACAGAACTACACTCAGAAGCTCTAGTACGGGCCCTAACGTTTGTCCCCTAGCCTACCTCCCACACTTGTGATCTCACCCTCTGAGCCAGGGCGCACCATGGTCGGGAGGAAGTAGCTTCGCCTGGTGTGTGACATGGTCCACACATTTGCTTTCCCACTGCACTTCTGCCCTCATCATCCATCACTTTAAAGCTGTGTTTTTCAACTTACAGAGTACTTTTAGATCTACTGGCTCATTAAATCTTCCCAAGAGCATTGGGAAGTAAGCATCATCCCTATTTTATAGACAGAGAGACTGCTGTTCATTTAATTGCATGATATGAACAGGCCGTTTAAGTGCTGGAGGTGGGTGTCAGCAACTTTAAATTGAAACAGGTGACTATTCGAAAGGGGGAGCATTGAGATCGTAAAGTACTTTTTTATTGAAGAGTCATGTATATTAGTCAGCTGTTATCATAATAATGCTGAAAACACATCAACATTCACTAGCTTAAAACAGCAATCTTTGTTTTCCCTTCTCAGTCTGCTGCACCTTGAGTGCGTAAGGCCTGACTTCAGGCTCCAGGCTCAAGGTCTGGCTGAATCTTCTTTTCCATGTGTATTTTCCTGGGAATCAGGGCAACAGAGTTGTGGCACTCTGAGGTATCTTACTCTTATGGCTATGACAGTGTTGGGGCTCAGGGCAGTCTGCCCCCAAATATGCCACTTTGGCATATTGATTATTTTAAATTGAAGTTACTTAAGAAACAGCTGGTGCAAAAAGGATACTCTGACTGTTCTTTGTCTCTCCAAAAGCAAGAACTAAATCTCCTGTGTGAAAGGTGCCCTACTGCCTGGGAGGTGGAGAGACATCATGATCTCCATTATTCAGAGCTAAGAGGGCTGGTTAAACAAACTTTGCCTAGATTTTTCACTAATTAAGCAACCAAGCCTAAGTTCCTTAGTCTTGTCAATTCTTCATGAATTTATAATATTTTCTTTTTGTTTGTTTTTTTTTGCCTAAAAAGTATAAAATCTGCCTGCTTGGGTCATGTCCATTTGATTCTTAAACTAGTCAGAAGAACCCTGAAGGGCATAAGGAAATTTTTTTCCTTCCTGACAGCAGAAACCCAAGAGGGCCAAAGCCAAACTATGCAAGACACATTTCATGTTTCTTCTCGTGGCATAACAATCAACCTCCTATTGGCCAAAACAAGTCACATAGACAAGCTGTTCGTCAGGAGGGCAAGGAAGCAGACTGTTGCCAGTGGAGAGAAATGCACAAGCCATAAGTTCAGTGAATTTTTATGTGACATTCCCATGTAACCGTTTTCTGTATGAAGACATAGGACATTATCACTACCCCAGAAACCCTCCTTATGCCCCTCCCCAGTCACCACCCGCCACCCACAGAGTAACCACTTTTCTCACATCCAGCACTGTACACCAGTCTTGTTTATTTTCAAGATTTTTATAAATGGAATTGTACAGCATGTACTCTTTTGTGTCTACCTTCTTTTGCTCAGCATTATGCTAGTGAGAATTATCCACGTTGTTATGAGTTGCAAAAATTTCCTCATTTTCATTATGTATATTTCATTCTATTGGAAGGACATTGGGGTCGTTTTTAGTTTGGGGCTATTGTGAACAATACAGCCATTAACAATTTTTTTATTGTATGTGTATTTTTTTAAATTAAGTTTATTGGGATAACATTGGTAAATACCATTATGTAAGTTTCAGGTATACAACTTTGCAATACAACATCTGTATACTCCATTGTGCCCACTACCCAAAGTCTAGTCTCCTTTCATCACCATACATTTGACCCTCCCTTTACCCTCTTCATCGTCCCCACATCTCCTTCCCTTCGGGTAACCACCGTTCTGTTGTTTGTATCTAGAGTTTGTTTGGTCATTTGTTGCTTTCTGTTTTATAACCCACACATGAGTGAAATCAGACTGTTATTGTCTTCCCATCTGACTGACTTCACTTAGTCTGATAGTCTTAAGATCCATCCATGTTGTCACAAATGGGAGCATTTCATTTTTTTTTTTTTATGGCTGAGTAGTATTCCATTGGATAGATGTACCACATCTTCTTTATCTTATCATCTGTTAAAGAACACTTAGGTTGTTTCCATGTAACATTCTTGTGCATGCCCTACTGCAGAAATTCACTTGTTTGGGGTGGGAGTGACATTGCTGGCTCACAGGATGGGGATATATGCAACTTCAATAGATATTGATAAATAGTTACACCAGTTGGCACGCTAACCAGCAGGTGATGAGTTGTGGTTATGGAACACAAGACTTTAAAGCCAGTTAGTTGTGCTTAGTCCTTCTTCCTTAGGCCCATCCTGCTAGGCATAGCATAGGGGGCGGAGCACATTGTTGTTTATCTCACTTAATCCTCACAATGACTCTAAAATGTTGATACTGTGGTCTCCAGTCCACAAATGAAAATGGAGACTCATAGATCACTAAGGAAGGCACCCCTCAGTCCACACTCATACGCCCTCTGGGATCTTGGGTGGTAATTAAAGTGGAGCCCAGCGGATCCAGACCGGGGCACTCTAGGAGCAGTGGAGACCCTGTCATGGGGGAGTGAGGACCACACACACTTGACCAACAAAACACTCTGAAGGGGACAGATGGCCTATACTGATAAGCCATTCCTGAAGCTTTTGTTTTCACAATTCAATGAACAATGGCTACATTGTAAGTGTTTCCAAAATAAGGTCAGGGAGCAGTTAGCTTTAATTGTAAGTGTTCGGACTGTTGCTAAAGCACCTCATTAGGCTTCCTATGCTGAGACCTCACCAGCCCCCAGATGTCCTGGGTCCCTGAAAGGCTACAGCAAAGGTTTTCTATCTAAGGTGCCAGTTGACAACACACGCTTACCTCTGACTTCAGTTTTTGTCGGCAGAGCCATCTCATACCAATACAGCTCTCAGCTGCCTAGAATCTGTCCAGGGAAACTAGTTTTCTTTCTATTCCCTCCTCGGCTTTGACATACTGTTTCTTCCTAGCTTGTCTCTTATACTCTTCCTGCATTGCCAGTGTCTGGGGCGGGCAGTATCTACTTGCTTCTTCCTGTCTTCCTTCACTCTCCCAAGATGCTCTGTTAGCATTGCACAGCATTCCCCGGGTGTCACCAAAGACCTGGATGATGGGTCTTTGGTACTTTTTTAAAGCTTCCCTTCCCCAGAAGAACCTGTTCATGAAGCACTGATTCTCATGCACATGCTGACTGCAGTAGCCCCATTCAGATTTAAAACATAATTATGCATTAAAGGGGACCCTTGAGAGAGGCCTGGAAACTTCTTCACCCGTTCCCAGAAGCAGTCCTTGGGCTCATTCATCTACTGTTCGTTTATTGAACACCATCTGGGTCCCAGTGCCAACCGCCCAGGTGCGGGAAAGGCATGCACATCCTTTGCTATGAAGTAGCTGCCCGTATCAATGCAGGTGAGGGTGGGACCCAGATAATAGGAAATAAATGGTGCTATGAAAGAAATGAAAGGCCATGGGTAGGCGATAGCAGCCACTCCATTTCACAGAGGTAAAGTCGCCCCACAGTTCAAATCACTGTCTGAAGGGGGAAGAGGGGCTGCAATGCCTGCAAACACCAGTGTCTCGTGTTCCGAGTCCTGCTCCACTCCTGTTCCATCAAACAAACCGTACCCTCCCTCTGTCGGTTCCCTCCGGCCCCCGTTGTATGCCTGGTGTTAACAGGTGCTAACTGGCAAGAGGAATGTGACAAAAATGATCTTTCACAAACTGGAGCTGGCTGTCTCCATGGGGAGCTCTCTTTCTTGGGGGCACCTTTGTCCTCTAGTTACCTGGGACCCCTTCAACTCTACATCGATGATAAATCGTTGACTCAGTCAGTGATTTCCCCAGCTTCTTTCCTGAGCTCAGCAAACCACACAGAAGGAAGCTCTGACGTTGCTTGTTCTCTCCTGCTAATTAATTGTTCAGGAACTGTGGCTGCCCCTCCAACCTGAACGTGCCCTTTCCTTGGGCGTGGGACTCTTGTTTTTCTCTCCCAGAACTACCTCCTCGAGCACTCAGCTAAGGAAGAAATTATATGTGGTTATAGCTCTGAGCAGAAGGAGCTCTGAGCATGTGGCTGGCGTCCCCGTGAGCTTCATGTCTTCAGAAGCTGCATCTTTTCGAGGTGCGTTGTTATTCTTGGCAAAGGGACCAGACCACGCTAAGGGAGTTACCCGACGCCGGGACTGAGTCTCAGCTCAGCTTCCTCCTCCCACTCTCCCTCCCCACTCCCTGCAGTGTCGGAGGGTTGGCAAGGTTTGGTCCAGTCCGGGAATGACGGCTGCAGCTTCACAGAAATGGCTGTGGCTAGAGCTGGAGGCCTGACCCCAAAAGGAGGCTAGGGCCAGCCCAGAATTTCTCCTGGATGGCAGTAACATGAGACATCTGAGAAACGTTTGCAAAGTGAATATGAATTTCTCCTAGGAAAACAAAAATATGACATTAAAGGGGGGGGGGGTGGAGACAAAAATAAACCAAAGAGGGAAAACCAAAGAGAGGGGGACCTCTTAGAAGGGTACCGGAGGTAATCACTAGTTTGATCCTGGTAGTCTAGGGATGTGGGGTGTGCGTGCATGCGTGTGTGTAGTGATTTCCACCACGTATCTTTATATTGGCTGCTACCTTATGTAGATAGGTAATTGCAAGGCTCGCTATTTATCTAAGGGTCTGCCGAAAAAACAATTCTATTAGAAGCTTCCTGGGGCAGAAACCTTCTTTTTTGTGTCTTGCCCCCTGAGCTAATTTCACCTCCTATGCACTCACTAACCGCATGTTGATTGAATGAGGCTAGCCTAATGCTAACATTAGAAAGGTCTCCCACAGCTCCACTTCCACCCATCCCCCCTCCAGCACCACCATCATATGATTGATGACTATTCTGCAGGAGCCCAGTGCTTTTCTAAAGCAGGTTCTACTGCCTTCCTAGTGTTTGATCTATCTGAGGTTCAAGTTGCAAAGCAACACCTGCTTTTGGCACTTGATACCTGATAGATAAAAAGCTCAGGCTGAGTTCACCTAAGTGAGTACCTTCAGGCTCGGGGAGTTCTTGAGAGCTTTGCCTGAGGCATGTTCTGATCCCTGCCTTTGGAGGCAGCAACCTGGCCCTTGGTGGACTTGCTAAGATTAAATTTTTTTCCTGACTAACCTCGCTTGAATGCCGTAAAATTTATGAGGCGGCAGCAAATAAATCATGGAATCCAGAAACAGCTACAAGTTCCTTATTGTTTGTCTCTCTTTAATGGGATTTGACTGAAAGAAGAAAAATGTCTTGAGTTTCAGCTGACAAGGATCAGTCTTTCATCTTCTGGGAAGGAGCAGGGGGAGGAAACTAGCATTTTCAGTGTCTACTTTGAGCCAGACACTCTAGATGGCATTACCTTTAACCCTCAGAACTCTTAAGAGGTAAGAAACGTCACTCCGCACCTGGGAAAACACACTTGGAAAGGCAGTATTTGGCCAATGTGGCAGATGGAGTAGTGACTTGGCTGTGTTGGAATACAAGCCCAGGTCTGTCTGCCCCAGACCCCATGATCTCCCTTTCCATCACCTGAAACCAATGGTGGAAGATTTTGAGTGAGCTGTGGCGGTTGTGGGAGGCTGGATGTGGGACCTGGGGCCACCATTTTTAGTTCTGCTCACCACCTATATTGACATTGGCTTTGGGCAAATTGCATGGCCTGAGTGACCTCAGCTACCTATCAGGAAAGGGAACACATTCCTGGTCCTCTCTTAGGGACAGTGCAAGGAGCAATCAATTAGGAACGTTAACTGAACCCTGTAGGAGAGTTGAGGTTTAGGCAGGGCCAGGCAAACAGGTTCTATTTCCAGGGATTTTTTTTCTCTCTCTCTCTGAAACTTTATCTTCACACATGTGTTCTTCATCAGATTATCTGTTGGGTGAGACTCTGGGATACTGTGGTGAACACAACAGACTGAGTCCCTACTTTCTTAAAGTATATAATCTCATGATGGTGTAGAAAATAAGCAAATAAATAAATAATCAAGCCACGGTTGAAGGCCAGGAAGCACGTAGAGAGTGCGGGGAGAGAGGAGAAGGGGCCCTCTGCTCGTATGTACCACATTCATAAGCAGTTATTCACCTGTCACCTCTGGGAGCGGCACAGGGGTGGCCAGCGTGTGCGAACAAGTGCTGCTTTCCACGGTGCCCGTCTGACCTCTGAATGTCTTTCACCATAATTATGTATTGCTTTTATACTTAAATACTAGTTTTACAGGAAAATAGGTGTCTGATAAATCATAATCTCAGCTGTTTTTTCTCTGATGTCTGCAGGGAACTGAGAAAAGGGTCATTCAATTTCATGTTAGGTATACAGTATTCCCTCACTTATCGTGGGTATTGTGTTCCAGACACCCCCGCGATAGGTGAAAATCCGCGAAGTAGGAACCTTACATTTATTTAGTATCTATATATATTTTAAGGCTTTATAAACCCTTCCGACACAATTATAAACTGTTCCCAGTCCCTTATTAACCTTTCCCAGTCCCTTATTAACCTTTTCCACACTTTTATAAACACTACTTATGTTCTTAAACATATTCTACACTCTTAATCCTATGTAGCTTTAACAACATACGTATACAGTACCGCGAAATCCTGCGATATAGCAAAAAATCCGCGATAAATAAATATAATATTTTTAAAAATCCCGCGATACAGTGAGGCTGCGATAAGTGAATCGCGATATAGAGAGGGACTACTGTAGATATATTTGTGGAAACATCTGTTTCCATTTGAGGGGAGAGTGAGAAAAGGCTGAGCAGATTTATAATAGCAGCACTCTTGAGTCTGGGCATCCCTGGAGGAGCTGCTGCCCCCACTTCCGCAGGGAATGACCAGGTGTGTTGACTTTCAACCCCAAGAGAAACAAGTCCATCTGGGTTTGAGGCTGCCAGGAAGTTATCACAGTCCATCTGGTTACCCTTGAGAAATGGCAGCCAATAAATTACTTCTAATTACAGAGGCAGGTATTAAGAGGGCTAAAATCAATGATTCACAGAGTACCAAACCTGCAGAAATTAAAATGAGGCAAGGGGAGAATTGAAAAGCTGTAAAACTGGGTGAGAAACAAGAGGCAGCCCATTCACAAGAGTCAGTGGTGATAAAACTCACAAAGCAAGAACTTTAGAAGTGGAAGAAGGACTGACTTAGCAGACAGCCAAAGAAGTGAAAGGTGCCAAACAGGCTTCTGTCATCACAGAGTTCAGAACCATAAGGTTTATTTAAAGCCAGTAATTGCAATAAGTTCACTTTCTGTTCGTTTGTTTTCCCTGTCATTAAATAAAGAGGGTGGGTTAAGTAAAAAGGTTTAGCTGGTTGAAAACCACATCAGAGGGGAAAACATCTGTTTTTAAAAATTTCATAGACCCTGAGGAACAAGGTGGTATAATTGTTTTGTACGTCTATATCGCTCTCTTCTCATAGAAGGGCAAAGCGCCTTCTTGGAACTTCTATAGAAAATAATCTGGTATCGTGGTTCTCTTTCTCGTCTTCTTCCTCCCTCTCATTTGGGCTTGAAACCTGAGGTTTCCAAGTTGTAATTATAGTGCAGTGACACCTGACTCCCTGGTTATCGGAGCTGCTATAAAGGAGGTGGGCATCTTCCCACTCATGCCTCTGACTTGAAAGCTTCTCTTTTATAAAAGGCTTCCAAGAAAACACATTGTTGCTCCAATTGTTTAATTTTCTAAATGTAATACAGTTTAGTTATTTGAAAATGGATTTGCTTACGGCATGAAACCTTTTGTGCCCATCTTTGGAAGACAGAACTCCAATTTGTCCTTTATCCAAGTGCATGTCTTATAGAATTATTATTATTGACGTTGTTTAAAAGAAGAAGGCCTGCCCTGCAACCCAGGCATGTGCCCTGACTGGGAATCGAACCAGTGACCCTTCGGTACTCAGTCCACTGAGCCACACCAGCCAGGACTGACATACAGATTTAAGAACTTGCTCCCTTGTACTTGAGATGCACACCATACATATTCTGTGGCTGTTCTGGGAATGCCTATTTTATAGCCTTTGACTCTTTAAAACAGGTTGCAAAATTAAGAATCAACCAACTCCTGGATATTTGCTTAGATTTTTAAGCTTAGAAAAACAGACTGAAATATAGAACATTTTCTATGTATAATCGTTAATAACTGTTTGTGAAATCTTGCCAATAACTCTAAGGAAAGCATTGAGGCAGTTTGGGAAATTTCCATCTCCATCCTGGAAAGCTCTCTTACTGCCCCCAGTTTGGGGGGAAGGCGGCCGTCAGCTCGGCTTGGTTCAATAGGGCCTCTGTGTCCCTCCACCATCCCGAGTCCTCAAAGGTTGTGTGCAGCAAGCCCTGAAATCAGATGGAATTAGCCTCATAATTGCCACACTTTTCTTTAGGAAACAAGATTGG
Organism: Furipterus horrens; assembly: GCF_987537825.1. Classification (NCBI taxonomy): domain Eukaryota; kingdom Metazoa; phylum Chordata; class Mammalia; order Chiroptera; family Furipteridae; genus Furipterus; species Furipterus horrens. Next base: position 24,818,070 of record NW_028327177.1, on the reverse strand, counting down.
TTGTGGGACTTTATGAGTTCTCTGCTTTTAGGGAAAAATAAACCCAGCGACATCACAGCTAGCCCTGGTGCCCGTTCAGGCTTGAAAGAGCTGAGTGTCAGACTGAAGCCTTAGATGGCACTGCCTGCAGGTTGTGAAAGCACGGGAACATGGACAGATGTGCTGTGCTTATGTGTTCACTCACCCATCTACTCGACCAAAGTTACATGGGGAGCCTACTATGTCTCAAACTGTGCTAGGTGCTGTGGCACGTGAAGAGGAAATCCTATCTCATGTAGTCAATGGCTAAGGCTAAACTTGCATATAGTCAAAACTATCCTTAAACACCCCTCAAATTACCTTACATCAGGTCCCTTAGAAGCAGAGCCTGCACCAGAAGTCTCACACAAGTGAGTGATTGAAAGAGTCTCTGGTGAAACCCGTAAGGAGTGGGGGAGGCAGGGTGGGGCAGAGGTCCAAGTTGAGCCAACACATCAGCCCAGCTGAACAGACTTAGAGGGGCCTCAGCCTGATCCCAAGGGGATTCTGGAGCATGAGTGGCATCATCGATTTATACCCCCTTGAGGCAAAAGGGCCAGCCTGTGGTGTTCCCTCCAGTCAGGCATTGGCGATGGGCTATGGCCAGGAATTAGTATGTAGCGTCTTGGGCACCTCTGGCAAAGTGACTCAGTCAGATGAAGACAATTCTCAAAAGAAGGTGCTGCTGTGGGCAGCTAGCAGCTGGGGGTGGATGCACCAGCCAAGTCAAGGAAGTCTGTGAGGGGCGTCCCCAACACTACTACACAGGATTTGTGTGACATGATAGAAGCCTACATGTCATCTCTTCATAAAGACATCAGAGCAACTTCTTTTTCTCCAGTGGTGCGACAATTCGCCACTTCTTTGGATGCCCGACAGATGAAGTCATTGCCTTGTGTTCCGGGGCTGTATTGTATTAAAAACATGCATGTGTCATCAGTAGACTCACACCCAGTGTGGGGAGATACTCACACCTTGGGAGCTGCTCCTGCAGATCAGAGACAGAGTGTTTTTCCCAGAAAGCAGACTCTGAGATGTCATTAGGTGGGATGGTCACTGGCAAGTGCCCTGTCACCACCTGGGGGAGGGAGGGCTGGAAGCAGGAGCCAGCAGATGGGGAAGGTGAGCCACAATCAGGCCTGACTACAGCCTTGGCTGACCACCGCCCATGGGAGCTCTGAAGATGAATGGCCTGTCGGAGTTAGCCTGTGTTGGGCCAAATAGTCAGGCTTTTGTACCCCTGCATTCACCCCCCTCCCCCACTCATTGGGCCACCCTGGGAAGAGCAAGGCCCTGGGTGAGGAGGCTCTCTGCAGCTGAAGCCACTCTGACAGCTGGAGGCTCTTCACCGACTGCACTCCCTTTGGCTGGGCAGTAGGTCCTTCCTGGATGGGAGTTGGTGGCAGGTCTCTGTCCATCCACGATGGGGACGACTCACAGGGCACATCTCATGCTTACTCCAAGCATATGGTCATTGAATGGAAGGGGCACAGAATTGCCCCTCACTAGTTAAAGCTATTTCTTCTTGGGGGTGCATGGGGGGCTGGGCACATATGGTTGAAGAACCTGCAGTTTAGTCAATGTTTTAGTATTTAATATGAATTCTGGAATATTATCCTTGGTGTATTTTCACTTAGGAGTGGATACTCTATTATATTTTTTACTTATAATACTTACTGAACCTTTTTTTCTCATTTTTATTTAGTGACAGGGATTGCACTAAGTACCTTACATGCACTACCTTATTTAATCCCTAAATAACCTTACGCATAAGGTACTATTATTATTCCCCATTTTACAGATGAGGAAACTAAAGGTTAAAGACATTAGAAAAAATTTTCCCATAGTGTTACATTGTCAGTATTTAAAGCAAAGTCTGTCTGACTCCAAAGATCAAAGACCCTTAACTTCTCTACTGAAACCAACTGTGAAACTTTTCACGTTACCTTTTGATGGACCTTAGCTTACTCATGCATTCATTTGACAATGTTTTACTGAGCCTTATGCCAGGCTCTGTGTTAGGCTCTTGGTATTAGTGATTCAACAGAGAAGCCTATGAAAAGGAGCACATGTGCATGCGTTCTTATGGGTCATTCTTTCTGCCTCTCTGTGTGTGTGCATGTGTCCATCCATGTGTGTAACAATATCAAGAGACTAATGCAAATGTGAGGACCTTTGAAGATCTTCTAGTAACTTAATTCACTATGTTAAACTTTTTAACAGGCTAAAAGAGATGCTAAGCGAATGCCTGCAAAAGAAGTCACCATTAATGTTGCAGACAGCATCCGACAGGTGGACAGAAGTCGAAGAATCACAAAGAACTGTGTGAACTAGCAGTGTCTAACCAGAAGGGCAGATGGACTTCTTCGGTGCCCATCACATACTGGATCCCACCAAGAACCTTGAAGAAGTGGGTGCCCCTCGCTGAACGTGAACGCTGCTGGAGTGCCTTGAGCGACTGACTGTCTTACCCAGCAGCCAACAGCTGCCTGAGCTGTTGGAACATTCTCAGCCTCCTGTTTTTCACGTAAATGTGTTGGCACAGTACTCACTCACACATGGTAATAAACTGAAAATGAGCAGTTCAGTTGGCCTCTTTGCAACGTCTGCTCTTAGGTCTGACTTAGAAGTGTGGAGCTAAAGCCACAGGCCAGTTTATGATGCAGAGAAAGTAGCAGGGGTGGATTTGGGGGGCGGGGGGTGAAAGTCACATGTCAGCGCTGCGTTCTCCTGGCCATGGTAGTGTGCACTGTTTCAGGCGAGCTTGCTCTTCCCTTCTTTCTTTTGGAATGCCACCATCACAAAGCGTACTGTGTTCACTTGAAAGTTGGCTCTCACCCAACTTGAAACCCAGATGTATGAGAAATCAAGAAACAGGAAAAGTCCCTGTCACTCTTGTTTCCTGAGCTCAAACTAACCCCACCAACACCCACAGCATGTCTTTGGGAGGTCTGTAGGTCACACCCATTTCTCTGCCTTCACCCCCCGCCCTTCATGCTGGTGTCCACGTCAGCTGTTGAACCATAGTATCACAGTTGTCGTGGTCAGTACATTCATCAAGCACACTCCTGACGGCTCAGCCGGACATGGCGTTTTTTTATAGCTTTCTAGTTCCCTTTGCTTGTGTTCTTGAGTATTTTCTCTCTGAGCACATCATTTGCAATTGTTATACAAAGAGTGGACACTGCTCACAAGAGGGAGATGAATTCAGAACATGTTGGCTGGACACATGGCTTCCCTTACCCTCTCTGTGCACAGCCCTGGGACAGTGCCATTTTGGCATCTGCAAAGGAATCGCTTTAGAAAGTCAGTACCTAGTGGACATGCATTCACACGACATTAGATTGACATGTACTGTGTTGGGAAACAGCTAGCTTATGCAGCAAAAAAAAAAAAAAAAGTCTTAATAGAAATAAAATTTTCTAGCATTTCTTTAAACATGGTAAGGTGGAAGTATTTTCCTCCAAAGTAACGTAGCATGGGCTTGGGAAAGGAAGGACTAAAGTTGTACCGGGTGACATCAATAAACTCCATGTGTAGCAGAAACAGGAACCCTGGTGGCGTGTGCTTACATAACATAGTCCAGAGGACTGACATCAGCAGCTTACAGTCCAGATATTCAGTCTCCTTACCTGCCAACCCTGTTATTCCTCAAACACAAGTAGGCAGTGTCCCTTCCTTCTCCCCTTCCTCCTTTCTTTCCTTCCTGCCTTCTTACCTCCAGTAGATTTTTTATTTATTCATTAGACATTAAATGCCAGCCCTCTGTCAAGCACCATGCAGATGCTGAACGATTTGGAGCCTGACTAGTCCCCACTGTATATCCTGAGTCTGACAGTGGACTTAATAACGAGGAGACTAACCGAGACACTGGGCTGTGACTACCCTGCAGTGTGATCTCACTTCCATATTCAGGACAGGTTCTGCCTTAAATTCTGGGTTTCCTCCCAATCCCTGTACAAGGCTTTAACCATACACAAAACTAGTTTTCCCAGACCTCTCTCATTTTCTGATTCTTTGAGAAAGGACTTTTCAGAAACTTTATTTTGAACTTTTAAATAATAATAATAATAATAATAATAATAATAATAAATAATAGCAAAACCTGTGACTTCGATGTCCCCACTGGCATTACTCAGCAGGAGTCCCCACCTGCCAAAGGTTGGTGTTGCTCCCGCAAGCTCAAGGGCTCACTCTCCCAGGGCACGTGATTGCGTTTCTGTGTACGGTGTTTCCTTCACCAGTCACCGCTGTTGGCCACAGGCTCAGCCTAGTTTCTCTTTACAACTTTGTTTTTCACCACTTAGCTGCTGCATGTTGTTTGGAATTTATCACCCTGAGAGGTTGTTTTATTGGGCTGGCCAGAAAGTCTGTACTATGTTTTTTTCTGTAAAACAAAAGACATTTTTCAGTTTCCCAATAACTTTATTGATTGTTCTCAATGTCTTGATTTGATCGCTATCAACTTCAACTGGTCTACCTGACCATGGAGCATCGTCCAGTGAGAAATCTCTAGCACAAAACTTCACAAACCACTTTTGACATATTCGATCAGTCACAGCACCTTCTGCATACACTGCACAAATCTTTTTGTGTGTTTCAGTTGCATTTTTACCTTTCTTGAAATAATAAAGCATAATATGCCAGAAATGTTGCATATTTTCTATTTTCAACGGTAAAATGGCTACACAAAAATTCACCAGTTTTGATGTGTTTTTTTTTAAAATGCATATTGATATAACAGCTGTCACACTACACTCTAACAAAATTGTTTTGAATGAAGTTAAAGACAACTAAGTGCTACCAAAACCATCTTACGGAAAAACCAAACAAACTTTTTGACCAGCCCAATGTATAGAAACAGTTTCTCACTTCTGGGGAAGAACGGAATAAAGGGCAGATATGATCCGCCCCCTGTAGAACAATCTGGATTTCACCAAGACAGTGAACAGAAGCTAAACAATGTTACTGGAAATGTATCTGGCAAAATTTTATGTGTATATGATATAGGAACTAATTCTTACTTTCCTATTAACACAACACTTTCTATTACAAAATTTGTCTCAATAAAGTTCTCAATTTCAAACATGAACAGATACAAAGAATCTTTACTGGGACCTTAAATTTGTATACAGAGCAAAGACTTTTCACAAAAGTGACCCTATGAATTCTCCAAAAAGCTTTGTGAAATAGGTAAGGAGAGCACTATTAGCACCAACTTATAGTTATAAAAGTATTATATTTATGGTCCACTCAACCAGCAAGTGATGGAGTAGCAATTCAAGCGAGAGAACTTGGTCTGCAAATCCAGTGCTTTCTCTGCCATATAACAAGGTACCTTTCCTGGCAAGAAGGTCTAGCATGGCTGGGGGACTCAGTCACCTGGAGCGGAATTGTCCCAGAGCCTGAGACAACACTGAGCCCAAGTCTAAGAAGGTGGTGGCAGTCACTAGAAAGGGCTAGTGAGCTCTTACAGGGTTTGGGTGTGGCTCATTCCCCCAGATGGATGACTCTGACCTGTGACAGGGCACCTTTAGCGAAGGTCAGAAATAAGAAAGACGCCTACACAGTTCAGAGGAGACTGAAATTGTACCCCTCAGAACTGCTGCTAAGGCCTAAAGATAAGGGAAGCCATGGCAACCAGGACGCTCCCCTATTCTGCCAGCACCCCAAGCACTTCTTGGCTGCACAGGTGAAGGACTATATCCTTGCCCTTTTCCTACTGCTCACCCCATAGTACTCCCACCCCACCCCCACCTCCCAGGGTCCCCGAACGTACTGTTTGCCGTTCCTGTCTCAGCCCTGATAGCCTTTACCTGTGTATGACCCTCACTAGCTGCACTCACTGGCTGCAACATGCTGCAGAAATGAATCCCATCTAAATTTGCTCTTGGAAGCAAAGTTCATAAAGCTGTCCACTCTGCTAAATCAGATGGCAGACAGGCTTTATTTGGCTGTTATGGTGTTAAAACTTGAGAAGTTTACAGAAAAACCCTGCTCTGGCAGAGACTCCTAGTTTAGAACTCCAATGTCCATTCTCACCTTCTTCCTTAGCTGGGCACACACCCACTTAGAATAAAGAGTACACTTCTCAGCTTCCTCTGCAGCTACGAGTAGCTACATGACTAAGCTCTGGCCAGTGAAATGAAATGAGTGAGGCATGAAAGCTTCCAGGAAGTCTCCTTATAAAAGAATGATCAGGCCCTTTCTCTTCACTTTTCCCTTCTGCTTTCTGGAATGACGAGGTAATGGCCGGAGCCACAGCAGTCTACCAGGTCATGAGAAGAGCATAAAGCCAGAATCAGAAGAAATGTATACTTAATTCTCTCGGAAATATGGAACTATTAGAAGATTCTGACATGATCAGACAGTAGATCACCCAGCACCAAGCTAAGTCTGGACACTTACTGCCACAGTGAGCTTTGCACCTTTAGTTCCTTAGCTGGGTCTTCTCCAGGTAGAATTCCACTTTAAAGGGAAAAGGGTAACTCTTGTTCTTTCTGATCCAAATAGCCCTTTTCATAACATTGCCATGTGCTAGGAAGATAGCCGAAGATTTTTGTTTGCCTTTTTAATTGTATGTCATTATCCAGAGGATATTTCCTTCTGTTCTAGTAGATAAGTCAGCTGAAGGTTGGCCTATGAAACAAGAGGTAGCAGCCAGCCAGGAAAAACAGAGAACACAGGCTTCAGGTGCAGGAGACTAACCCTAACCTGGCATCTAATAGCTGTGTGCCCTGGGGCAAATAGAGGAGCCTCTCTGAGGCTCACTTCCTGTCCGTGGAAATAATAGCTATTTTTTTTTAGTGTGTCGTGAGGATTAAGTGAGATAACAAATATAGATAACTTGGTGCCTGCCACATAATAATGATGGCCTTGTGCCAGGTACAGTACTAGGTGCTTCACACATTCTCTCTAATCAATAAAGCAGTCCTGCCAGGTGAGCCTTGTCAGGCCCACTTTACAGATGAGGAAACACAGACTTAAAGACCCAAGGCCATGCAGCTACTAAATGACAGAGCTGGGATTTGAGCCCATGTCTGCCTGTTTATAAAAAACCCACGCTCTAAGCGTTCAGTGAATGTTAATTTCCTTTCTGTCACAAAGGATAGCGAGTGATTTCACAGCCCTTTTTACAGCATCCGTGTCTCAGCGCTTCCAAGTTGTTAGTGCTAGTGTCGGGACCCATGGTAGCACCCTAGATACAAATCTGCAAAAGTTTGCCTTTGTTTCTTTTAACTTTTTTCCCTTTACAACAGCAAAGGCAATAGATGTCTTTTGAAGGTAATACTAATAAAATTTTGAGTCTTTCTAAAATGTATTACAAGCCTAAGTATTATATAATTTAGTAATAGTAACCTAAGTGATTAAGCCGTGATTACCATAGTAATCACTGTTGCCTCCATGTAATAGGGAAGTGAAGACCTGGGCCAGCTGGGTCCCCAAGGAGAAAGGACATGTCAGTGCAGAGAGCAGTACACAGTGACTTCTCTACCACTGCTTGTGGAAAGGAACAAAATGGAATAGAATTGTTTTCTACTTAAAAAACAATTAGCAGTTGAAAATAATTATGATTGTTCAGAGCAATGGTTTGCAACATGGCTGTACACTGGAATCACCTGGGGAGCGCTCAGAACTATCCATGCTTGGGTCCCAGCCCCAGAGATTCCACTTTAATTGGTCTAGGGTGCAACCTGGACATCAAGATACTCCTCAGAGGATCTTGTGTGCAGCCAGGATTGAGAACCACTGGCTTAGCAGGCCAACAGAATCAGTGTCTCTGAAACTCCATGATGGGGTCTTAAATAGGCTTCCCTGAGTTTGAATCCCAGTGCCACCACTTACTAGTTTTGTGGCCTTGGGCAGTTCATTTAACCTTGCCATGGTCCTGTTTGCTATTGGTGTCTCATGGTAACGGAAAGACTGAGTAAGGATATATATGTAAAGCACTTAGCACAGTGCCTAGTATATGAAGATAAATTTGAGGTTATTTGTTATTATTGAACTGTGATCCAGCCGCAAAAATTTCAGGACATAGGCAAGGCCTGGTGGATAAAAGTCAGCTCTTTCCGGATCTCACAGGTTAAGGGTTCAGTCCCACCAGATGGCCCCGCCTCACCTCACCCCCACTCCCATTTCAGACCTAAGTGTAAGTCCAGGCTGTTACCTGTGTGTGCTTCTGACTGAAGCGCTATCAATCAGAGGTTCCCAATACCCCCTCTTTGTGTTCCATGAACTGCTGGAGCAGCTCACAGAACTCAGAGAAACATTTTACTTAAGAGATTACTGATTTATTATAAAAGGATGTAACTCAAAAATAGCCAGATAGAAGATACGTATGGGGTTAGGCATGGGGAAAAGGGCGTGGAGCTTCTATGCCCTCTCCAGGGGCACTACTGTCCCCACATCCCACATGTTCATCAACATGGAAGCTCTCCAAACCCTACTTTTTATGACATGATGGATTAAATCATTGGCCATTAGAGATTAAATTCAACTTCCAGTCCGTCTCTCCCCCTAGGAGGTCATTAGGTGGCACTAGAAACTTCTAACCCCTTAATCACAGGGTTGGTTTCCCTGGCAACAAGCCCCCAACCTTAGGTCATGTAGGAGCTTTCTAGAAGTCACCTCATTAGGATAATACAAAACACTTTTTATATCTGTTCTCATCTCTTAAGGAAATTCCAAGGTTTTTAGGTGCTCTGTGCCAAGAATCTGACAAAGACCAAATATATATTTCTCATAAATCACAATATCACATTGGCGATACATGGTATTTAAATTCATGGAGCTGCATGAGCTCATGTTGGGAGAGACTGTACAAAGAGTTCTTTCCCTCATTTTAAAGATGAAAAAACTGCTCAGAAAAACTGTGTCCCAAGTTTTCACAGCCAATCAGCAATAGAATCAGGATTAGAGTCCAAGTCTAATTCCGGGGTAGAGTGACCACTGAAGGATTGTGGGATGGGAGATTTTCAGTGCTAAAACCATAAACTCTCAGGCACCCAGGACAAGTTGATCACCTTACTCCTGGACCGATGAGCTCCTAGCCATTGTCTCCTTTGGTGATGACATCTGTGACAGACGTGATTACAGCCAGTGACTGTTTATTCTTCTCTTCAAAGGAAGATAGTTTTCATTCTGTTCAATTTTTTTTTCTGTCAATGAAGTATTATGTTCATTTTCAAGGAGATATAGCTTTTCCTGAGAGGAAATTACAGAGCAGTAATTGCCATGTTTTCCTGGAATAATCAGAGCAACAAAGAGAATCATTCTGGTGGTGCCACATGATTAACCCTCATGACAATATTGAAATTTAAGCTGGTAGGAGAGGGGCAGGAGAGAATAAAGTTCCCCAAACACAGCTGCCTCTCCCCACCCCACGTCTGCTCCTCCTCCTGACTCTTCTGCTTATATTGCTATCACACCCTTTTTTCCCCACCCGTTGCCTTTGTCTCCCCCTTCCTAATACCACCTCCTAGTGAAACTGGAAAAGCTGGTGTCCCTGCTGCCTGTCACTACCAGACCCAATAAGCAGAGACAGGGATTGAATCTTTATGGGCGCTTTATTCAGGTGGTCAGCGATCTGAGAAGACAGTGGGTTTGTACCCTAACAGACTGTCTTAAATTCCATTATAAACGGACCCTTTTTATAAGGAGAAGAGTAGGGAAGGGATTCGGAATTCAGGGAAAAGGTTAATGAAAAGCTGCAGCATTCTTTCATCTGTGTCCTGGGCGGCGAGATCCCCATCACTAGCTCTGTAACTTGTTCTCATCAACATGCCTTGCATCTCACAGTCAGTGGCCCACCCTTCACCAAACTGCTCAAAAACCTGGAGTTGCCTTTGACTATTTCCCGTCCCTCTTATCAAACCCTGCCTCGTGCACTTTCCAACTGTCTCTCACATCTGCCTTTCCCACCATGTCTCACAACCACCACCTTCGCTCAGGCCTCCATGCCGCCTGGATTTCTGCAGAAGTCTCCTTACCTCTCTGCCTCTAATTCAGACTCTTGAGTTGCTGACAGAACTGCCTTTCTGCAATGCAAATCTGGAAATGTTACTGGAAAGGGACTGGCCAGGAGCAGCCAGCAGTGTGTGGGTTTTTGACCTCCGGCAGGAAAGATGTCATAATACGAGTCCAGGTAATTTTGAGAGAGTACGTTCATTAAAGCTGGGGACAGGAAACAAGAAAGGGCCTATGAGAGAGAGGAAGCAACAGGAGAGCCTAGGCTGCGTGGCTTTGGCTCTCTAGAAACATGGGAAAGAAGTGAGCCAAGACAGGCTGCTGTCAGCTCCTTGGAGAGTCAGAGAATAGGGGGCCTTGGAGGGAGGTGCAGGGGGTTAGCCCAGGACCAGCTGCCACCACCCGTTGCTCCCCTGGTTTCAAGTCTTGTGGGTCCCTTAGAGTTCAGGAGATGCACGCCTGCCCTGTGGGGAAGAAGAGGGGAAAGGGAAAGGCACAGGCATGCTCCTGGTCTTCTGTCTTGAGGGTTTTAAAGCCTGGGGGTTTAAAGGTCTTAGGGGAAGATCTCAATAGAATGGCCATCAGCTTTTCCAGGAGTGTGCAGGGGGTCATTAGTCAATGCAGCTGGTCCTGGGCATTGCCTGTCCGGTTTTGCTGCTTTTCTGGGCCTGGAACTGAAATACAACTGAGGCCTAGGTGTTATCTCTAGAGAGGTAAGGTCAGTGATACACCTGTGGAGGAAAGGTACCAGTTTGCCCATTGCTACGCGACACGGGGCTTTGCGCCCTGGTGGCCTTGTGTATCTGGCTGTAAATTGCTCAGCCAATTTGTTCAGCTGTCTGTCTCAGTTTCCCCATTCCACTAGCCAAGGAATTTTTCTAGCCTCCTTACTATCCTGCCTCAAGAGCACGTATTACCCTCAAAATAGACTTCAATATGACTGGCTTGTTAAATATCTGCTTCAAAATCTGACTCCTTCCAACACCTTTAGTCAGTTCCTCTATCAGATCAGAAAAACTTTTTTGAATCTTCTCACTGAGAAATGGGAGATGACCCTATGTTCGAGACTGATTTATTGGTGGCCGAAGTCCACTAGAATTGTTGCATAATGGTGTCAGGTGGGTACTGGAAATATTAGGGGGAACACTTTGCACAATACATGATTGTCTAACCATTATGCTGTATGCCTGACACTAATACAAAGTAATATTGAATGTAAGCTGTAATTGAAAAGAAATAAAATAAATTATATTAAAAAAGAGTTGTTGCATAACTTGGGTAAGGTCATACAATTAGATGTTCTTAGCTAGTTTTTAAGCCCAGGACTCTCTGGTGTCAACTGACCTGTGATCTCAACTTTCCAGGCAACCATAAGCTACCTGAGGGCCTGTGGATTGCCTGTATTTTGCCCAGGTTCTTAGGAACTTGAACTATTAATGTGGAGCTATAGGAACTGGCCTCTTGGTCAGAAGACCTAGAGAGAAACCGAAGGAAGCAGAGATACTTGGCCTGGAGACAGTCAGTGAGACCTAGAGAAATTGTTTAACCAGGACAGATAAGATATTCCAGGTGACAACTCAGGAAAGAAGGGTCATTTTGAAGTCTGAACACAAAGTGCCTTCCCCGAAGTCTTTCCTCTTTTGGCCTGTTCCTGGTCTACATTTTTATCCACTAATCTCAGCTTCCATCCAACTAATAGAACAAGGAAATGCAAGGAAACTGTAAGCTTGGGATGATGCAATTTGGAGTCTCATTAAGAGGAGCATCATGCTGTGATTTTAAAGAATTTAGAGAAAAAGAAGCAAAAAATTCTCAAGACTTTGTGGAAAGATTATGAAGATGGATTTATGGAAATAAAATGTAATAATTTCTAAGACAGATGTTAGCACCATAAAATAGAAAAAAATTAAATGATGTGAAAATGTTTCCTCATTTGTATATAAAAATGTGAAGCGGTAAAGGGCCGACTTTGCATTTTTCTGTCTTTACCCAAAGACTTCTAAATTCCACTAAGAATGTGTTTTCCATGGCAGGGAGGGACAGAGAAGTAGCTGGACTCACTGGACGTCATAATAACTACATACGCTGATAGATCCTGAGTTTACATGGAAAAGGGTGAGAACTGTGCCTAATACTGCAGCTGGTACAAAGATCAGTCCTCATAGTCGTTCCAGAAATGTAACAATTTTTTTTTTTGGTATGAAGTTCTAGTTCTGATTACAATCTAGTCTTCATTCATCCAGGTGAAAGAAATGTAATCTGTCTCTTCATGGGAGAGAGCATGGGGGCTTTGGGCTGCATGAGTTTTCATCCAGGTCCCCTCCTCCCCAGTGGTTCTCTTACATTCCCTTGGGTGCACAGAAAATGTTCTGTGGTATCTAAGCCATGCTGGGCGCAGGGAACTCTGTGCTGCTAAGACCCTGTGTGCTTTGGTGCAGCTTAGAGCCTGTGAGGTGATTCCATTGCTCTGTGCTAGGCTACGCTCAGTAGCATTGGGGAGCTATTCAGGTCCTGTAGCCAACCAGACCATGCTGCCCCTTCTGCATCACTGTCTACCTCCCTCTGGGGGCTCTCCTGGGAAAGAGCCTCTCGACCCCTCACTGTCTCACTTCAATCCCACAAATGTGTCTTGAGGTTTTCTTGACCTCTCCCTCTCAGGACTGCGCCTTTAAAACCCCAAAGCCTGACTGAAGGGGTGGGTGAGGTTGTGGGGGATTGGAAACTACTGGGGTGGAGGGTGGAAAAGACTAGGCGGGTCCATCCCCAAAGTGGACTCACAGTTCTCTGTTTTGTTGTTGGGTCTAAATGACCTCCTCTTCTAAAAACAAACAAACAAACAAAACAGTGGCCTTTTTCAATTACAAAGATATATTTCAAAGTGTTTGTTTATAGCCCAATTTATTTAGCTTTTATGACCTATCCTATTTCTGACAGTTACAAATACCAATTTTCTCTTGGGGAAATCAAGATGCTGATGCTTTGAGTCATTGGCTTGTTTTATGCTGAGGTCTTGGGAGCGGGGACAACTTACCATTTGGAAACACAAACTCAGTTCAGGGAGGCACATTTTCCTTGCATGTTAAGACAGGACGAATGGCTCTAACTTGGCCTGCACATCTGGGTGTGAGTCCTTTATCCAGGGGAAAGGGAAGACAGCAGCTCGTGCTCTTCTGATGGCACACCTGGCTAGCCAGGGCAGCAAGGCAGGTGGTCCCCCTGCGATGATTTGAGGGCAATTAGGAGACCCTCCCTGCTCCAGAAGTCTTCCTCAGCAGCCAGCTGTTGTCTGGCTCTCCCCTTCCTCAGATTACTTTGGTTTAAGAGACCTAAGTGGAAGGACGTTGCCTTTACTCTGTGTGAAGGCAAAGCTCTTCTAAATGCTTTTGGTCTTTTCTTGGCACCTGCAGAGTGAAGGGCAATCAAAGAAACTGGCATGCTGGCAGAGTGTTCTCTGCTTCTTCAGAAAGAGTCTTCTTGCCTCCCTTCCCTTCCTCCACAATAATTCCTCTTCTAAGCTCTCACTGCGTGGTACCTCCGTGCTGCAGAGATGTCCTGCAACAAGGATTGCTGACTTCTACATCCTGACACCTTCGGAAGGCCCTGAGGAGACACAGATACGTGAGAAATGTCAAACCTTCCTGACTCTGAGGATTCAAGCATGGCATGATGGGTTTTTCTGCAACCGGCCTTCAACGCTATGCATCCCAAGTTCTTAGAACTTGTTAGTTCTCTCTTCCTTCTTGGTAACTTTTCATTACAAGCTGGGGCATAATTTCCTTAGCTTTTATTAAGTCTTCCAGAAGCATGGGTGTTGAAACAAGGTGCTGAAGCTATTTTCTACTTGTCATTGGGAAGGAACTTCTGATTTGCCCCAGTTTTAAGATGCATTTGCCCCTGGTGCTTTGGAATCAAGCTGCTAGACTACAGTGGGCAGTGGGGGAAAGAAGCAGTGGGGCTTTGGGGTTGCACAAAAGGCTGAAAATTCTCTTATTCTCCTGCCAAGTTCTCTGTTTACTACCGAGGCAACCCAGAGAAAACAGTTTGAGCCTTTGTGCTCAGTTTCCTACTCTGAAATCAAGTTGGAAAAAACTATGCTAGGAGGGAAAAGATGCAGGGGTTAAGAAGCATAACTGTTTGGTACAAAATAGACAGGGGGAAGTTAAGAATAGTATAGGAAATGGAGAAGCCAAAGAACCTATATGCACAACCCATGGACATGAACTAAGGGGGGGCGGGTGTTGCTGGAGGGAAGCAGGGTATGAGGCAGAGGAGGGCAAAGGAGGAAAAATTGGGACAACTGTAATAACAAAGTAAAATATACTTTAAAAAAAGAAAGCTATGCTGATTCACTTTTATTTGTTGCTGCTAGAAATGCAAAGTAATGCCTTTCTGGGATAAGTGTCAAAATAACTTCTTATAACTCATAGGTTGTTACACATTTATCATACATATGTTGGCTCTGTAATAGTTCGTTCATTCTCCAACCTTGATATTTAACATTAAGTTTAGCATAGAGCAGAGATTTTTAAACCTTTGCTACACATTAGAGTAACTGGGGCAACTTTAAAAAATGCTTAAACCTGGCCCAATCTTAGAGATTCTCATGGCAGGGGGTTCGAGTGCGGCCAAGGTATCAGTATATTTTTAGAAGCTCCCCAGGTGAGAATGGTGTGAAGCCGGGGTTGAGAACCACCGATAGAGAAGAGAGAATACAGGCTTTGGAGTTAGGCAGGCTTTGGTTCAAATCCTGGCTCTCCCATTTACTGGTTGTATGACTTGGGGTGAATTACTTAAAAGATTTTAGGCCTCAATTCCCTCCTCCATCAAAAGGAAGATGAGGTATTGCTTAATGGGCTTGTATTGAAGTTAAGTGAAGTAACTAACATGTAAAATGTGAAATTGCCTGGCATGGAATAAGTTTGTTGCAAATATGTGTGCTCTTCCACCCTTGTATATTAGATCATTTTTAACAGATTCAAGTGATACTGCTTTATAAAAAGAGGAGCAAACCATTTAGACCTTCTGTTTAGAAGGGAAGTAAAGACAGATTTGGAATGGTCAGTGAAGACAGGAAGAGAAGACAAGGACAAATCTCAGTTTGCTCTGTGATGGATAATATGTAAGGGTTGTAAAGCACAGCTCCATGATGACAGCTCTCAGATACTCTGGGCTTTATTATTATTATTAAATCTTGTAACACCATACTATAGAATCTATATATTTTTAAAATATTTTATTTATTTTATTTTTTAGAGAGAGGGAAAGGGAAGGAGAAAGAGAGGGAGAAAAAGATCAATGTCTGGTTGCCTCTCTCATGCCCCCAACTGGAGACCTGGCCCACAACCCTTGGTTCGCAGGCTGGCACTCAATCCAATGAGCCACACCAGCCAGAGCTAGAATCTATATTTTAAACTACATATCTAACTTCTTCTGAGGTGTTTTTAGATATCATAAATGACTTGGATTTCATCCTTTATATACTTTTTATTTGCTGGTTCTCCAATGGTGGCTATCAGTGGTGTCGGGGAGGGGGAGAATCCCCCCTTCTTTAGTTTTTATGGTTGGAGCAATAATAAGATAATAAAATTGACACAGCGCTAGATTAACAGGAGGGAAAAAAAAACAGTTTAATACCTGTGCACAGGAGAATCATAATATGATACTCATATTGTAAAATGAGGCTCAGATAATAAAACTAGGCATGTTTTTATACTTTTCAAAGACACAAATTTGTGAGAAATTGACAGGACCAAGAAAGTTAGTGCTCATTAGGAAGGTTTGGGCTGAGGCAGGAAGTTAGTAAAGGTGGTGCCAGGTTTGTTTACGTGGGTTTTTCGACTCTGGATATTATAACTCTTGTGATAAGGTTGCCATCCCTCAGCTGTCAGGAGTTGGGAGAGCACCTATCACATGAGATTTATTTCCTGCTTTCGGGGGACAGAGGAGAGTCAGAAAGCTCCTTTTGTTCCTGCTGCTTCCCAGGAGATATTAGTTTGAAATAATGGCATGCCATTGTGGGGTATCTTGGGGAAGCCTGCCCTGGGCCCCTAAAATAGAAAGTGTACAACTTGAAAGAACAAAAAGACATTTGGAAATACTGAGAACAAGACAACTTTCATTCTTTCATTTTGGCAAAAGGTAATTCACCCTAGATACTGCACCTATTCCTCTAGACTCCTGTTTTGTCTATCTAAGTGGAAATAACTCTGAGATTGCTCTCTAAATGTCCTGTAACGAAAGCTGTGAAGGGAGGTGATGTCACTCAGGGCCATCAGGAACAACAAAAGCCCTGCTTGCAAGAACATGACTCACACTCCACATTACGTCTTTGAGGGCTCAATGTGACCTTCTCTGGCAATGAACTTGCGATGCCAGAAAACCCCCTGGACAGGCTGAGGGAGGTAGGAACAAAGAATTCAAAGGGCAGAGGACTAAGAATGGGTTGGGGGAGAGAAGTGGAAAGAAAGAGAATGATCTGATATTTGAGATAAATCAGGTCATCTGGAATGTGGCCCAGCTGATTGTTTTGTTGGAAATCAGTTGAGCAGAGAGTCAAACAGTTTGGTGATTCTGGGTCAGATCCTTTTCCTCTCAGCACCAAAGAATGAGAGGCTGGCCTGGTACAGGGAACGACTCACTGTTTCCTTGCTTTCCCTGCCCTTTGTTAAAGGATGTACATATTAGATACTGCAATGAAAAAAAGCTGTGTAGCTGAAACAGAACCTGGTCATTTGGTCCAGACTTCGTCTCTCTGTAGAGCAATGCTTGACTCATTAGAAATAAACTCCTAATTTATATTTTTTAAAAGAGAAGAGGTTAACATTTTCTTATAAAAGCTATGTACATACAAGTATATATTTTATATCATGTAGTGTGGTTTAAGGGCTTGGGCTCAGGAGGAGGACAGATGTCTGTTCAAATTCCAGCTCCTTGGGTACTGGCTAGGTGGCTATCATGCTAAGGCTCGATTTCCTCATCTGTGGAATGAGAATGATAAAAGTGCAAAGTGACATCATATATTTGACATCAGGACCAAGTGCTGGTGCTGGACACAAAGTGCTCACGCTAAGTGAGCTATTGATGTTAAAAATGCAGGGAAGATTACCTATTTAGAATTGATGACATATGGTCTGCAAAGCACCTAGAAAAGTGTCTGGCACATAGTAGGTGTTGATTAAGGTTCAGCCACTATTATCAATGTCATTGCCCTCCTCATCATCACCACAGTATCCTGGATTTCATTACCTATGATGATGTTTAGTTCCAGGTTATTTTTGCAATGCTTTTTTTCTTTTTCTTCTTATTGCCAATGAATTTCCCCTAATATAGATAACATTTATTTCAATATTTCCCCAAAAGGCTAAAAAATGTATTACTCTACATGGCTACAGACAATATTGGGTTTATATAGGTTTATTAATATTTATTAACCAATAAATAATTAACATTTCAAAATGACATTTCTATATACAGTTGTTCATTATACCCATGGTCTGACAATGGGACAGGTCATTTAGAAAGCTAAAGGAGTTCATCATCACCAAGACATTATTATATGAAATGTTAAAGGGACTTAATTAAGAAAAGGAAGATCAAAACTATGAACATTAAAATGACAACAAATCACAACTATCAACAACTGAATCTAAAAAATAGAAACAAAAACAAACTATGCAAACAACCAGAACAGGAACAGAATCATAGGTATGAGGATCATTTTGAGGGTATCAGCTGGGAGGGGGAAGGGGGAGAAATGGGGAAATGGTGCAGGGACTAAGAAGCATAATTGGTTGGTACAAAATATATGGGGGGAAGTTAAGAATAATATAGGAAAGGGTGAAGCCAAAGAACTTATATGCACGACCCATGGACATGAACTGAGGGGGGGTGGGATTGCTGGAGGGAAGGGGTGTACTGGGAAGAGGGGAGAAAAAAAAAACAACAAACAGAATTGACACTTTTCAAAATCACCTTGTTTATATTTTGTAATATAGAAATTTTATTGAATTTGACCAAACTTTGCCATCAAAATTGTTTTCTAATCAAATTCTAGCCCAGGAACCCGATAGCATGCCTCCATATAGGAATGGAATGAGTCTCTCCCTGGGGAGAGTCCTCCTGGTTCTCACTGGTGCAATAGGATGCCGGCTTTCCTCCTGCTTGCTTGTTTACTAGAGCACCTGCTCTCGACTAGCATCTCCGCCTGCCAGTATTCCAGAGTCTTATGAGAATAATAGGCAGTGTAAGTCTGATCTTTTGCTTCTATTAAGCCCCACTGAGAAAAGGGAGATTTAGTGGTCATCAGCTGAAGACTGTTCTTCACTCTTCCAAGTACTCTAAATGCTACAATTGTATCACACTGAGTCCAAGGCAACCTCTGAATATTAATAACTGACATTTATGGATCATTAACTAGTACCAGGCACTATGTAAATACTCTACATTCATTATCTCAAGTAATTCTCAAAATACTTATTTGAGGGAGAGTCTCTTATTATCCGCCTATAGGATGACACGGTGGATTGGCTACTCAAAAGTAATTTACATCCTTTTCCTCCTTTTTCATGACTAAAATGCTGATGTGAGGATGAGGATGCAGCAGCCATTTTGCAACCATGAGTCAACAAGCACGAAGACAGAGGCCTCCTTGCTCAGGATGTCAAAGCTAAGACAGAAAGAGCCTGGACCCAGACGGCATTCACAAAGAGCTACACTGGCCCTGGATGGTTCAACCCTGGACTTGTTATTATATCAGAAAAATAAACCTCTAACTAACTCTGACAGATTTATTTTGTGCCTTGTACCACACATGTTTCTAATCAATGCAGTCAGTTTTATGAATGAGGAAGGAAAGCTCAGTGAGTTTGTATAATACAACTAGTAAGTGTCAGAGACAGAATTTGTACCCAAATTGCCCAACACCAATGCAGATGCTTTTAACGAAAAGATCTTCACTGCCCTCTCATTGTATTTCCATCAGTTTACCATGGCTCACCCTGTCCAAACTATGTGTCAGAGAATTCAGAGGTCATTCATAAGTGAACCTCAAAAGAAAAACTCTGGTAAAATAAGAAATGCTGCATAATACAATACCCCCAGCCCCTTCAATGTACAACAATATATCAATGTTTCCAAGAAATCCTGAAACAAACAAACAAAAACCCTGCTTGACTTTGATTAATTCAGTGGTTCCCAAACTTGTTAGAACATGGTTTTTTAAAAAGTGACATTTCTAGTAATTTCCTTCAGAACATTGTTCCTTAGAACACCAGTTTGGGAGATCATTCACTGGATTTTGATGAAGAGTTATTTCCTCAGCTTTGAGTCACAACAATTTGCTACTTCGTGAATTTCGTTGAGGATTTTCTGCTCTAGGCAACTCAGGGCCCCCATGAAGTCCCAAATGATAACTTTCTTTGAGAATTTGGTGCCAGGTCAAAACATGCACCTCCTGAGGAAGTTGTCTGCTTCCTTTTTTCTAATAAGGAGAATTGTGTGACACTGCGCTTTGTCCTTTGCTTTGGCTTTCTGGAAGCTCAGAGACAGATGGGAAACAATAATTGCTGGCTCAGGTTCCTGGGTTTTATGTATTTATATTTTCTTTTATCTGATGTTGATTTTCCTCTTTATCTTTAGATCCTGATTCTGTGTTTTAATTTTATGAGAATTATTATATATACTCTTTTTTTAATATGCTTTATTGATTATGCTGTTAGTTTTCCCCTTTTCTTTTCCCTTTGTTCCCCTCGACCCAGTGACATCCCTCCCCCCAGTTGTCTGCCCCCCCTTAGTCCATGCCCGTTGGTTGTGCATATAATTCTTCTCAACATCTTCCTGTCTACTCCACTTCCTCCTACTATTCTCCTTAATTCCTGTGCCATTTCCCTCCCTTTCCTCCCTCCCCCTCCCTGCTGACCTCCCCCCATCATGTTCCCCATACCTATAGTTCTTTTTCCACTCTCGTTGCCTACTTTGCCTTTGTTTCGGTTCCCTAGCTTCTGTTGTTGGTTGTTGTGAGGCAGTTTTCATTTTAATGTTCATAGTTTTGATCCTCTTTCTCCTAAACAAGTCCCTTTAACATTTCATATAACAGTGATTTGGATCTGATGAACTCCTTCAGTTTTACTTTGTCCTGGAAGCACTTTCTCTGCCCTTCTATTCTGAATGACAGCTTCGCTGGATAGAGTATTCGTGGTTGTAGGTTTTTGATTTTCATTACTTTGAATATTTCTTGCCAGTCCCTTCTTGCCTGCAGAGTTTCTTCTGAGAAACCAGCTGACAGTCTTATTGGGACCCCTTTGTATGTAATTCTCTTCTTCTCTCTTGCTGCTTTTAAGATTCTCTCTTTAGCCTTAATTTTTGACATTTTGATTATATTATGTCTTGGTGTGGTTCTCCCTGGGTCCAGTTGTTTTGGAACTCTTTGTGCTTCCTGGACCTGTAAGTCTATTTCCTTCCCCAAGTTAGGGAAGTTCTGCTTCATTATTTTTTCGCATAATTTTTCAATTTCTAGTTCTTTGTCTTCACCTTCTGGCAACCTCATGATTTGGATGTTGGCCTGCTTATAGCTATCCAATAAGTTTCTGAGCCTCTCCTCATTTTCCTCACTTCTTGTTTCCTCTTTCTGCACTGGTTGACTGTTTGTTCCTTCCCTATATTCCAATTTGTTGATTTGATCCCTGGTTTTCTTTCCCTCACCACTAGTTTTGTATGTGTTTTCGTTCATTTCAGCAGGACTAGCCTTCATTCCTTCCCTGTCTTGTTTAAGATCTGCTGTTAGGTCTGTAAGCACTTTTATAAGCAAAGCTCTGAACTGTGCCTCAGAAAGATTTCCTATCTGCTGCTTCGTTAGATTAGAAATTTGCTGTCTGGTCAGCTGCATCACTGGGATCTCTATCATAATCTGTGCCATTCTGAACGGTTTTGTGTTTACCTTTGCTTCCTGGGCAGGGCTGTCACACCTCCTACGCTGTAGGGGGCGGAGCCCTGTGCACTCGTCACAACTGGGCATTTTCTGCGAGGGTGGGGGTCCAACATGGATTCCTGCCATTCAATCTCTGCTGAGAGACCGGGGGCCTCCTCCTCCATCCCCACCCCCACTGGGCCTCACAGTCCAAGGCAATGGGGGTCTGCCTTCCCTGGCTTTGGAATTGCAAGCTGTTGGGTCTGGTCTGCAGCTGGGGGTGCTCCCCAGGTGCTTCTCACCTCCCCTTAAATACGGGTGTCTGTGCTTACTGCTGTCCTGCCACCATCACTGCTGCTGCCATGGACAGCACAGTTTGACCTCTCTTCCCCAGCTTCGCCCCTCCTACCTGTCTGGATGAGCACCACTTCTTTATAAATTCATAGTTAGACTTCCATTTATTTTCTGGAACTTCTGGTTATTGTTGGTTTTGCGGTAGTTGTATTCTTTCTTAGTTGTGGAGGGAGACTGGGCATGTCAGTCTAGGCCTCCATCTTGGCCAGAAGTCGCCTGTGTTTGTTTGCCTCCTATTGTGTATACTCTTTTGAGTGATATTATATTATTTGTGGAATGGATGGAGCATAAACATAGTAGTTCAACAAAAAATCAAGACTATCCTGACTTGGAGGGGAGTGGTCTACCCGCGGTGCTGCGGATGGGTCGGCGCTGGGGCCCGGTCGGCCGTTCCTCCAGTTCTCCCCTCGGGGCCGCCGTGCCAGGCTCTCCCCGGGTGTCTCCGGTCCTCTCTGCCTTCCCTCTGCTTGAGCCCAGGGTGAGAAACCTGGAAATAAGCCTGAAGAAGTGAAGCTGCAGAAAGCCAGCAAACAGATTGTGCAGAATGCCATCCTGCAAGCTGTGCGACAAGTCTCCCAGGAGAGTCGGCAGAGGGAAGAGAGAGACAGTGACAACCGGTGCAGCTTCGAGCTGGGCGTGGGGGAATTAACCAAGAAGCATGAAAAGAAGTAACACAGTGGATTTGGCGCTTGTCATATGCTTGTCTTCCAGCCTTCCTCTTAGTATAGGATGCGTCACCAAAATGTTGCCAGTAAAGCAAACCAAAGTGTCATTGGCGCCTAGCTGTAAAATGAATTCATACTAATCCTTGGTTGAGAAGCGCTGTTTTGAAAAAGTACATTAGTTGATTCTGTTTATATTAATGCAGTGCCTCTGAAACATTGTGGGGCCAAACAAGACAATAATTGCAAAGGTAGTTTTGCAGCACGGTTTATTTTAAAGTTCTTTTTAACAAAATAATTCCGTGTTGTTCATTTACTTCTGCCTTTTATGAATTCTTTAGTCAGCAATCCCTTTTGCTGTAATACTGAGTACAGTACTGTGTTCATTTTATTTTTAAAAGACTTGCTGGAAAAGGGAAAGAATGAAGGTTCAGTCACTTTCAAATATGGAATTGAAGGTCAACTTAAGCAGGGGAAAAGTCTAACAGTGGGTCTTACCAAGGCATATATTTAGATAGTTTTTTGAAAAGGAGTTTAGCTTTTTAAGAACTGTCTTTTAGTCTCAGTTGTTTGTTAGTTGGTGTCTACTCTCTGTGCAGAAATCATTTGGAAATATTATGGATTTCTTTTTTCATCTCAAAATTAAAATAAGACAATACATCTATAGCATAAGTTGTCAATGACTCAGTCCTTTAGCAGCCCCAGCAAGAGCAACCAGAACTGTAGATTCTATCCTAGAGATACACTATTGTCTGATTCTGGGGTGCAGTGTCTTTGAAAAGATCTCTGGGGCCTGTAAATGCTGTGTTGCCATCAGGCTATGCATTTGCACTAGTACATTGCTAATAAGAACTTTCCTTTTCCTATCCACAAATTAGAATTATATTCTGGAGATTATGAAAATTATATATATCAAAAATAAATAACACTTAAAGTGAGAAGACCTCTTTAAAAAACTCCGAAGCATAACAATATAGTGGGAACAATAAAGTGGCAGTGTTGGGAATGCCGTTACAGAGATATATGTGTGTGTATGAATGAAGCTCTCTATTGCAATGGTATGACTTCTGTTTCATTTCCATGTAGATGATGCAGATCTTTCTGGAGTTTTTAGAGTCCCATTTCCTGGGCTTCACAACAGTTTTTGAGTTGCTGTTACTGAGGAAAGAGGAAGAATTTGACCTGTGTTAAAAACCTTTTTGGCTTCAGAGTATTAATGGTTATATTTGATAGTTTTTTAAAAAGGCAAGTATTTGCATATAAAGTATGACTGATATTAAGATATATTTTTAAAATTCCAATGTTACATTTTTCAGAATGGATACTATTGATAATAGTACATAAATGAACACAGTCTCTTATTAGCTCTGCTAGACTATATCTCACACAATGCACAGATGAAATGAATTCACAGGGAGAATGGTTGTGGGAGACAGCAGAGGGCTTAAAATTTAAATATGGTTTATTCATAAAATTTTTTAATAGAACTAATGACAAAGAATGAGTTTAAGTTGAGCAGATGGCATATCATTGATGTGATATAATTACACGGTGTAGATAGTAGGAATGAAGGTATTAAGGAAAATTATTTAGGCGTATTCATAAATAAAATATAAACCCAATGCTTGTAGTATGCAAGTAATCTGGCATTATGTCTACTAAGCCTTCTGGATATAACCAACCTTGGATCTTGCTGTCATACAGAAACACATAAACATGCTATCTTTCTTCTCTGGAGTGCCTGTGCTAATACAATGGGGATCTTTGGAGACACCTGACTAACCTCTGTACCTAAATGTTATTTGTCAATAAAATATATCCAACTTTGAAAAAAAAAAAAAAAAAAAAAAAAAAAAATCAAGACTATCCTGAAAAAATACGTCACATGGCCTCCTTGTCAACATGATTGTTCCTGTGGTGTCTGATCAAAGAATCAAACTAATTTATTTACTGTGAAACTTGAAATTATGTCTTATGAATGTTTAATAAATGGAGGAAGTAAATCTTTAAAGAGAGGATATATTCCTGAAGATGAAACATAAATACCTTGACTTTTATTTGAATGTATTCTAGTATACATTGAACTTTTATTGGAATTAATTCTATTTCTCTAGATTACTGAGTTAATCTATGTCTATACCACCAAATTAGGTAAACAAAGTAATCACAACCTTGCAAGAAAAATAAAATTAAGATAGACATACATACCTGTGATGTATACCTATGTCAGAAACTTAATTTAATTGTAATTAAATAACCATTGCTTCCTGAAGATGGAGGGTCTGCTGCATGGGCAACAGCAGACCCTCCATATCACCCTGCCCAGGCTCTGTAGCTTCACTGGAGAGGACACTCCAGCGTCATCGCAAGATGTCGATTCAACACGGGAGGAGACAGACACCGTGTCACTCCTGAGTCGGACTGCACAGCCATTCTCGGCGGTGCAGATAGACTCTTAAGAAGCTACACCATCGTCTCTCGAGACGGACGGCTGCCGACCCGACCCGACCCTGAAGATGGAGGAATTTGCTCCAAGTGTCAGCACAGAGGAGCAGTAAATTATTCATGAAGTTGATGACTTGTGCCATCATTAAAGGGACAACCTGACAAGCTCCATATCAACAAGCAAATGCTGACTAAGGTTATAATGTAAAATTCAACAGGCGATACAAAAAATATGATACAGATGTTGACTCCTCAGCTGTTAAGGGGACAACACTCAGGTATTGAATAGCAGCTGGGAGAGACAGTGCAGAATACGTGGTTTGCAGCTACTGTTTTCAGAGAAACTCCTAAAGAGCTGCTTTCAGATATTGTCAAATTTATTCATAACTTTTATTATCTCTGTAGGGCTTCTCTTAGATCTTTAAAGTTCTAAATCCCAAGCTTTAGTCCCAGGCATGGTGACTGCTTGAATAAATTTCATGTGTAAGCATAATATTTTGAAATATTAACATTGGCTTTTTTCACTGTCTGGCAGCAAGAAGATATCCTCCTCATGGTTCTTAAAAAAGGGTTGTTAGAATATAAATGCAGAAAAACTAAAGGAGTCCAATTTTACCTTTTGGGTTTCAGTCAAGACCTTGAAAACACATGGCAGAGAAAATAGTTTGAGAGAAAAGGGTTTTCAAAAATACCCTTATTAATCTTGTTAACATTGTTAAGTTAGTTTGGCTTCTTCATAAAACAGAAAATTAAAAAACTTACAAATAGAAATTTATTTTTCCTTATTATAAAAGAAGTCTGGTAGTGTAGAGCTGATATTGTCCTCAGATACTCAGACTCCATATGCATTTTAGTTTCCTCCTAGTATTAGCTTGTAGCTGCAAGATCACCTCCTGGTACAAGGTGATGGCTGGAGCAGTAACTATTATATCCACATCTGAGGCATCTAGGAAAAGGCAAAGAGTGTCCTTTCCTGTTGAATCAGATCATGCAGCCACCACAGAAGTCCCACAAAACACTTATGCTTAAATTTCATTTGCCAGTATTTAATCACATGGACGTGCTTAGCTGCAAGGGAGCCCGGAAAATAATAATCTTTTATAGGGCACATAGCTGACTTAAATTAAATCAATACTCTGTTATTAAAGTGGAAAGGGAGAATGGATGTAGGGTTGCAAAGAGTGGTCTCCGCCATATCCTTGAAGAACTCAAGGTATAAAGTTGATATAAACATAAATTGAGAATAGTTCTTGATTATGCAAGAGCAAGGTTTTTTTAAAAAATCCCAGATGAGATAAACATCCTTTAGACTGGGCAATAAAGAGAGGAAGAGGATGGAAGTGAAGAGCAAATGGGTATTGTGGGTCCTCAAGTAGGTTCCTGTGCCCTAAGATTCCTCACCAGCTACTCGAGAAAAACCTCAAAGAGACTAGGGGATCCAAAAGCAGGGGCTCTGTGCCTTGGTCCTTGGTGAAGACCTGGGAGGTGACAGCCTCGTGGACCTTCCCCAGACCTGTGTGGTAAGATATCCATAACACAAATGGCAGCCTGACCCAAGCGCATGTGATCGTCTGTGACACTAGAGTAGTGTGGAAGAGCCTCAAAAATGTATGTCCCTGAGCCCTTCCCACTCCATTATGAGGGGCTCAAAAGTAGCCAAGGGAGGCCAGTATGTCCAAAGATACTTTGAGACTGAGATGAGGGGTATGAGGGGTGAGCTTCCTGGACCAACTAGCAGACACCAGAGGAAAAATCCAGATGTCCTGGAAATTTCCTGTGGGGATGATGTACATCTATCTCCACATGCCGCCCCCTCCTCCAACACTGGGGCTCTGTGAAAGCTCCCTGGAACTTAGACATAATCCAGGGAATTGGTTGTCGGGAGGGATGTGAAAATCCTGAATTGACTGGAAAAATAATTCTGATTTAAAAAATCAGAAAACTATGATTTGACTGAGTTTTCTCTAAAATGGCTAAGATTAAGTTATGCTAGCAGGAGATTGGGGGCTTGAATTTAAAATTAAGTCGTTATATTAAAAATATGTATTATTACATTTTGTATAACTGAATGAATGACTTGTGAAAATTTATCTGCAATGCAGGTTTCCTCAGTTTGTCATATCTCACTCAAAAGCCATTCAGCCCCAAAGTCTGGCACCTTCTTTTTTCAATGGTGTATGAAAATTAGTGGCAAATGAGCATTTTGCTGTTTCGACTGAAGCTATTTTGAGTGAGTAGAACTTCACTGTCACATTGCCTTAATAACACTGTACTTCATATCTATGACTCACAGACACCCTCCCTGCTCCCTGCCAACAAGCGTCTCCTCAGATGGCCTAGGATGGATATCCCAAACTTTAGCTAGCTGCATCTAAGGAAAATAATTTCTCCCGTCTTGCCCAGTGGGTGAGTGAGGAGTTTTTCAACAGGAATTCTTTCAATAATCCTGGGCAAAGCAGGAAGGTTGGTCACCCTTGTTCAATCAGAAACACCCTGGACTTCTGAAGCACAGATTCCTGGGCTCCACCCCAGAGCATCTAATTCAGCAGGGAGGCTCGAGATTGTGCATTTGTAAGAAGCTTCCAGAGACTAATGCTGCTTGTCTATAACCCTGTGGTACTGGCCTAAGGTCACAGTTCAGTGTTTTCCCCCAACAGTAACATAATAAAGCAATTATATCAATCCCTATATTTAATCAATGACTAATTCGTGGAAAAAGCTTTGACCAAGATCTTAAGTCTCTCTTCTTTTTAAAAAGTAATTCCCCAGCCTGGCCAGCTATGTGTCACTGATCTGGAGCTGATTCCTGGGGGCTTACACCTGTCCCTCCAGCTCTTCCAGAAGTTCTACAAGTACTCAGTGTTTTATATGAAATCCCGCCTGCTAAAACCACTGAAAGAGAGTTCTGTTATCTGTATCTGAATCCCAAGTGATAAATTGTGAGACAATTGAATTCAGGGTTTGAAAAACAGTAAAAGAAAGGGGAAAGGAGTTTAGTGTGCATTTCAGGGACCATGGGGAGAAGGAAAAGCAGAGATTTTCTGAGTGCAAAAACCTGTCTAGGCAAATGCCCCTGCACACCTCAGCCACTTACAGGCAAAGTACTTAGAAACCCAGCTAACCGTATCAATACTACACATTCCTGAACAATTACTACAGTCAGCAGGGAAATGACATCAGCCCTCCTCTGAATCAGAACAATAGCCTGTCTCTAACTCTGTATACAACAAAAGCATTTCTCTAACAGATGGAATAAACAGGTTTGGGTTCATGGTGAGCTATGTGTTGTCTAACTAGCCTCCCCCAGTACAATATCTTACCCTAGAAGATTATAAATCTAAGTGGTAGATGCAGTAAAGTCTCCTGAATCCAGTGAAGTTTGCCAGAACCAGGGACGCAGGTCCACCATGCTAAGAGACTTAAACACAATCAGAAGAAAGAAGTGCCCCAAACTCTCACTCATCTCTAAAGAAGTCAACTATAAAGCCGTTCTTTTTAAATTTGTATTGAGTCCTTTAAAAATAATTCATCATGTAAGGTAGAAAGGAAAAAGAGATGGCAGACATATGCTCGGCTACAAGGTCACTAATTTGCTAAATCAAGCATGGAAGGGGAAAAAGTAAACCATGAAATCTCGATGTAGCCAGCCCTTGATATTAACTTAGACATGCCGATTAAATCCTTGAAATTGAATTATGCATGTGTAAGAACTCAGTGTTAGATATTAAAGTTAATATTTCTCCCGATGAAGCAGCACTTGGCAAGCTGGTCAGCAACGGCATTGACACACTCAGGTAAGTACAGCACATTTTTATATTTCATTTAATGTTGTTTATTTATTTTACTTTATGCATTTTGTTTAGTTTAATTTTCCAGGTTTATTGATATATAATAGACAAATAACATTGTGCAAGTTTTGATTTGACACACACATACACACACACACACATGATTACCACGATCATGTTACTTATACCTTTATCACCTTACATAATTACCATTTTTGTATGTGTGGTGAGAACATTTAAGACCTCCTCTTAGACACTTTCATGTTTATAATACAGTATTGTTACTGAAAGCACCATGCTGTGTCATAGATACCAGAAGGGCTGCACGTTGCATGAGCCTGATTCTTCTAGGCCATCGTAGGCACCTTACACTGCCATATTTTACTCATTTAAAACATCCTCTTCTGATTCGCAAAATAATTGCAGCTAGCCCTCTTTATGTAAATTTGATCTTGATTCTGTAAGATCCTTTTCTTTTAAGACCAAAGAATCAATATAATCCTTTTCCCCTCTCAAAACTTGACTTCTTATCCCAATAGAAGCTTTTTACCTATTAAGCTACATACAAAGTATAAAATCCTCAGATGTTGCAGTTTTTACATTTTTCCTTCTGCTTGTCTCCCCTGCTGCACTTGCCATGAAACTTAACATAATTATCTCATCTATTTATTGGAAGGCACTTTTATATACAATAAATTTTCAAGTTATGGGGTAAGAGCAAAAGGGTGGTCGACAATATAATGACTTCTTTCTATTCTTATCTATCTCTGGTCCCTCCTCAACACAGCAGCAGGGCCTTTGTATAATTTAAACTCGATTGTGTTTCTCACTGATTAAAATTCCTCAATTGTTTCCCATTGCACTGAGAATAAAAACAAACTCCTTTACATGGTCCACAACAACAGGCCTCTGGTCTAGAGTTTTATGTA
The DNA here is from genome assembly GCF_987537825.1 of Furipterus horrens. NCBI lineage: Eukaryota > Metazoa > Chordata > Mammalia > Chiroptera > Furipteridae > Furipterus > Furipterus horrens. The sequence continues at coordinate 24,789,005 of NW_028327177.1, read as the reverse complement.
AGCTAATAAATGTAAAACTCTTACTCCAGTGTCAGCACATAGCAAGTGCTCAGTAAATCTTAGCTATTCTTTCCCTTCTTCCCTCACCCTCTTCTTCCTCCTTAGTGTTATATGACAAGGCCCTCTGTGGTCTGTCCCTTGCCTCACCCTTTGCTGTTGGCCACCTTCTCCCTCTTTTAGTATGCTGCATCCACACTGTTCAACTTTATGATGGTGTGAAAGTGATATGCATTCAATAGAAACCATACTTCAAATTTGGAATTTTAACCTTTTCCCAGGCTACCAATATATAGTAGGAGTCTCTCTTGTGATATTGGGCAGTGGCAGCTAGGCCCGGTTCTCAATCAACCAGCCACACAATCACACTAAACAACAGATGCTCTGCAGTGTACTGTGTTGCCACCGCTTTTTGAATATGTGTTTTGGGTTTTTGCATTCCATCATGTCTACAAAATGCTCATCCATGTCTCATGCTTTTGATGAGAAGGAGAGAAATGCAATTACTTTTGAGATAAAATGCAAGATAATTGTCCAACTAGGCTAATGTAAGTGTTCTGAGCATGTTTAAGGTAGATTATGATAAAAGATATTTGGCAGGTTAGGTGTATTTAATGCATTTACAACTCATGATATTTTCAGCTTATGATGGGTTTATCAGGATGGAACTCCACTGTAAGTCAAGGAGCACCAGTACCATGCAAGCAGTAACCAACAGGGAGCTGAACTGGCTATACTGATATCAGACAAAACAGACTTTAAGCCAAAAAAAAATTATATAAAAACATTATATAATGATAAAAGAGTGAATCCAGCAAAATATGTAACAATAATAAATGTATATACACCTAACAATAGAGCCCAGATACATGAAACACAATCCAAGAAGACAATTTAACAACAATAGTTGTTGGACAATTCAGGACCTCCACTTTTAATAATAACAACCGGGCAGAAAACTGATAAGGAAATAAATTAATTGAACACTGTAAGCCAATCAGACTTAACAGACATGGATGGATCTAGAAAATACAATGCTAAGTGAATGTTAGACACAAAAGGATACATATTGTATGATTCCATTTATAGAAATTATCCAGAATAGACAAATCCATAGAGATATAAAGTGGTTCTAGGTGCTGTGGAGAAGGGGTGAATGGGAGTGACTGCTAATGGGTACAGGGTTTCTGCTTGGAGTTCTGGAATTAGATAGCAGTAACATGTGCACAGCATTCTGGATGTACTAAAACTGATTGAACTGTACACTTTAAACAGGTGCATTGTATGGGATGTGAATTTAATCTCAATTAATAAAATTTATATTGGGTTGAAAGTTAATAATTCTGTGCCTTAACCCACCTTCAGCTATATTCACTTCAGCATCAACTAGAAATGTACCATGTATTCTCCAATATGCCTGAAGTAGCACAATTACCAATTTATTTCTTTATACTAGATATTACCATGTCCCTGTGTCCTTTTAAAATGCATATTGATTGCTTCAAGGGTCGTTGCCACATGAAGTCTCTAACTCCTTCATGTGAGTGAGTTTTCAGACCCCAGACAATGAGCAAAGAATGGGACACCACCTTTTCCTAGTCTGACGTTGTTTAGCTGGGCAAGGAGAGAAAAAGGAGATATTTCTGTCTGGGATCCTATTATCAAATAACTGTGCCCTTAGAAATGAGTTTTAACCTTTCTAAGCATTTCCTTATAATTTTCTAAGTGAAACTAATATTAATTGCCATTCATACATCCCTGGAGTTTTGTTAAGATTTGTAACATATTAAGCCTGAGCCAATCCAGCCAGGAAGGGCGACAGTGGCACTCAGGAGGAGAGCTGAGGGGTGAGGAAGAAAGAGAAGAGAACAGTTGTCTAGTCACCCACTAAATGATATTTGTTTGGCCCAATCATAAGGCTTTTGCAAGAGTAAAGGTGCTTTGTGCAAGTGCTTTGTGTCCACAGTACATCATATAAGTGAAAGGAATCATTACTGTTGAATGAGCCAGAGAAGCAGTTTACTAACTTATTAGTAGTCTGAGTTACTATTCAGTTCTCATGTATAGGACTATGCCCAAATTTTCCATGGAAAATTTCAGTCTCATTAACTGGCACAAATTATGCTGCTACTGTGACTAAATAATAGTTAACAGACATCTTAAGTACATAATAAAACTTTCTCAATACATTGACAGTGTTTGAGACAGAATTAAGGCAAAGATATAAAAGCACTTCGTTAACTGTGAAATGCTGAATAAATGCCAGTATTATGAATTGAACTGAGAAAGTTTTATTTCATTTTAGCTTTTTAAAAAAGGTTTATGTTGAAAAATATCAACCAATTCCCAATTCAGTCCCATGACAGTATTTATTGATGCCGTCTGCTGTAAGTTCTGAAAAATTGATGAGGTTATGATGAATAAAATGATAAGCAGCATACTACATTGTATTTTAAGTACATGTAATTCTTACATATTAAAAAATTAATGTAGGTAAAGTTTCAGGGATGCATTTCTTTTATTAATATTTTCTATGTAAAACACTTTGATGCTGAATAAATAAATGTGTTTCATGAATTATTCACTCATTCATTCATTCAACCAATACGTCCTGAGCTCTTGTCGTCTGCCAGGCCTTGTGATTGAAAACTAGGGATGGAAAGAGGTGTACGTAACTGTCCCTATGCACAAGAGGTTGGGGTTTTCCATTTAGTGAGAGTCTCCCTGGGGGAAACTGAGAAAAGGACCTTCCCAACCCAGGAGATGGTGGTTTTTCCCCCAGAATATTGAAATCTACCATCTTTACTAGAGTGGAGGAGAGAAGGAAGAATTACAGAAGAAACATCAAACTTGACCTCTACTTGAAGCCATCAGGCAAGTAGAGGTAGGAATAAAAAAAATTAAGGCAAGCTTTCTCCCATCCTGTGAAACATCACAGGTGTCAAGTGGTCTCCATGATCATTGAGTTAGATCTAAATTAACCTAGCCTTTCATCGATTAAAAGCACCAGGGATTTTGATAGAGAGTGTACATACCCTGCAGACCAATATGTTTACCATAAAACCCCAGCATAATTTGCCCCACATTGAAATCAGACATAGCATAACAGCAATGAGCTTTCATTCTCCTCAGCAGGCTAACCCCCATCAGTTCATTAATCCCACAATTATGCAAACCTGCATTTTTACGTGACTGAAATTTTGGAGTCCACTTGTGGAACTTCAGGGGAATTTACAGGAATGGGTAATGAAAATTGTTTTCAGACCAGTGGTTCTCAAATTTCAGAGTGCATCAAAATCACCTGGAGGCCTTCTTAAAACACAGATTGGCTGGGTTCCACCTCATTCAGGAAGTCCTGGGTAGGGTCTGATCACCTGCATGTCCAACAAGTTCCCAGGGGATGCTGCTGCTGGTGCTCCAGGGACCACCCTTTAGACAGAGACAACAAACTTAAAAGTACTAATGAAAGCAAAGCATTCTTCAGTTTTCATAAGCACTTAAAATAATTTATAATAATCTGTTTTAATTTAAAAAGCAGTGCAGGGCACACTGGGAATGTTGAAAATAGAGATAATTATAAAGAAGAAAAATATAAATCACCTAAAATCTCAAATTCAGAAATAAACACTGTAAACATTTGGTATCTTTTTCTTCCATATTTCTTTCGTGCGTGTGCACACATGTACATATAATTGAAATTATTCTATATATACAATATTGTATCTGATTTTTTTCTTGTGGCCATTTTTTCATAAACTTAAAAATTAGCAAATACAGGATATATTAATATTCAGATTATTACTGTGAGCATCTAGGAATCAAATCACCGATTATATTGCTGTTTTGCTGGAAAGGATTTATGTACTGAGCTTCCTATCCTATGATTTTGGAAGTCCTTCCTTACCCTTCTTACTTTTTCTTCCCTGATCCACAGTTGGTGGGAGGAACATGAGTAAGTAGTCAGTGAGTGATCGAATTTCTTCCTTTTTTGGAAAGTTTCTCTTGAGCAAACAATAGGAGAGTTCACGTCCTAGGATCTTCCCATCCTCTGTATCTCAAGTCCCTTTAATCATTAGTGAACAGTGTTAGCTTAAAAGACATTTAGTAGAGTAGGTGTAAGTTGTCACTGTTATTTGAACTCAGATCAACTGATTAATCACGGAATTAGCCTAATTAACTGTTTTGGCATTCCTAAGAAATCTGGTTTTAGGTTGGTAAACAAAAATTTTGGGTAGGGGTCAAAGGCAGATCTATAACTTATTTTTAAAAGTAGTTTTTGATTTATGTGAGTATAATGCCTATCATAGGAAAAAACTATATCTTTTGTTCCCAGACAAATTATTTTGTTTAGGAACTAACTCTAGTTAATATTCACTCTAGTTTTGGTCTAGACAATAATCACTCTACTCTTGGTTAAATTCTAACTCTTCATTTCCTTTCCACCATCACTTGCTGGTTAAGAGCTTTGACTCATAATCAGAGATTACTCAGAAACGGATTTAATAGAGAGGATAGTTACATAAGTGTTGGAAGGGTTGAGGGAGCAAAAGGGGGACATTGAGATAATGAGAGGTTAGTAACTGCAGGAATTTGCTACCACCCCAAGGCTAGAGGAAAGAAGGGAGAAAAAAAAAAAAACAATGAAGGTGATGTTACCAGACCCACCAGGCATTCATCACTGTCACCATTGAGGCTCACTATTGTTTCCAAAACCAGGGGCGGGACCCTTGGGCCCACTGCTGCCACAGCTGCCACCCACTGTGTAGCAGCAGCTGTGGCCCACTGCCATATAATGTTTGTTGAACCTGGGAAGTTTTTTTGCCATCTACTGTTTTGTTCCCAGGGCTGATTTTTCTGATACCACTATGACATGCTAGGAGGCTTCAGCCATAACACATTGCACTATATGTTTTTGTCTAATTTTCCTTATCATGTTCCTAAAGATAAGATTTATAAATGTTTATACATGTTTAATAATACTTATAATACATTGCAAGGCTTACTTTATTATAAAATAATTTTGTGCACAGACTAGCTCTCTCTCCCACAATCTCTTCTGCTCTTTTGGTGGGTTAGGGGAGCAGGCTAGAATCTGGATACTTGTTTTCTACACAAATCACACTGATATGGCCTATATATTGTCAGCTGCTTAGAGAACAATATTCCAGTTGAGAAAGACAAGTCCTGGTTCAAGTCAGAAACAGTGCTAATGAGACACACCTGGGAGTGACATAATTATAACATGAGGGTAAAAAGTTCTTTCTCATTGGTCAACTATATTGTTAAACATGATACATTTCATAGGTAACTTACCAGAGAGCCTTCTGAGGCATGGGTAAATATAAAAGGAATGTTGAGTCCTTAATGGAACCTAACCCAACAATTAGTTAACCTTCGAGCTGTCACTGTGGGCTGCTATTAGCATTATGTGATAACATGACCATGGGCACATCAGTCAGCCAAAGTCAGGTATTGGTGTGTTTTTTCCCCCTGTGGACATGCTATTAACACTATTGAGAGCTCTTTACATTAAGAAAAAAAAAAAAAAATCACAGGCCCACTGTTGTTCTGTCACCCTCTCACTTTCATGTTAGTTTTAGTCCTCGTGTCACGGGAGGGTTTTCTTCAAGCTCATCATTTGCCAAGATTTGGATTAATTTTTCTCAATGCATGCTAAGGCACTAGCAAATCGAAGTAAGTAATTTGCTATAATCTTCTTTTCTACGGAAAATTGGCTTGCTACGGAAGATTGGCTGTCCACCACATCTGCTTGCTGTGGTCATGTCCTTTCACGACAACATGCACAGCACGGTGTCCTACAACGGCGCAACCTCTGAGGCCTTCCCAGTCAGCAGCGGAGTAAAGCAGGGCTGCGTCCTCACGCCTACGCTGTTCGGAATCTTCTTCTCCATGCTCCTCCAATACGCCTTTAAGGACTGCAGCGAGGGTGTCTTCATTCACACCAGATCCGATGGCAAGCTCTACAACCTGGCCCGTCTACGAGCCAAGACCAAAGTCAAAGAGGTGCTCATCTGTGAGATGCTCTTCGCCGACGACGCAGCCTTGACATCACACTCCGAAGAGGGACTCCAGCAGCTAGTCACTTGCCTTTCCCACGCATGCAAGGAGTTCGGACTAGCCATCAGCCTGACGAAGACGAACGTTATGGCTCAAGGCACGGGACTCCCCCATGCATCACCATCGACGGATACACCCTGGAGGTTGTCAACGATTTCACTTACCTCGGGTCCACCATCTCGAGCTCTCTGTCAGTCGACTTGGAGGTCAATCGGAGAATCGCCAGGGCAGCCACAGTTATGGCCAAACTGAACCGGCGAGCGTGGAACAATTCCAGCCTCACTGAGAAAACCAGACTGCGCATCTACCAAGCCTGCGTACTCAGCACTCTCCTCTATGGCAGCGAGACGTGGACCACCTACGCAAGGCACGAAAGGAAACTCAACAGCTTCCACATGAGGTGCCTGCGACGCGTCCTGCATGTCGCCTGGCAGGATAAGGTCCCCAACACCGAGGTGCTGAAGCGAGCCAACATGAGCAGTTTGCATGCAGTTCTTAGTGAGAGACGCCTCAGGTGGCTCGGCCATGTCAAAAGAATGGATGCAGGCCGTATTCCCAAAGACCTCCTCTACGGCGAGCTAGCAGAAGGCCAGAGGATGACAGGGCGCCCAAAACTGCGGTTCAAAGACATCTGCAAAAAGGACATGACACAATGCTCCATCAATCTCAACACATGGGAAGTTCAAGCAGACGACCGCCTAGCCTGGAGGCTCGCGGTCAGGCAAGGTACATCACGCGCAGAGGCTGCGCGCAATGAGGAGGCGGTCCAGAAAAGATCGAGGCGGAAGCAGCGTCAACAGCAGCAACAACAGCCATCTGCCTTCACCTGTAACAAGTGCGGCAGGGATTGTCACTCCCGAGTCGGACTGCACAGCCATTCTCGGCGGTGCAGATAGACTCTCAAGAAGCTACCCCATCGTCTCTCGAGACGGACGGCTGCCAATGACCCTCAACAATAGTTAAGCCAGTGACAGGAAATCAGCTCCTGGTCATTAGTTTGTGCTGTCTTTTAACTTTAAGTGATTTCACATCGATTATACGTGTAAGACTGTAAAGGAGAAAATCACATGAAAACACTTGAGAAGATGCAGATGAAGAGGAAGTCAAACTGTTTTTCTACAGTTTATAGCACACAGAAGGGGAAACGTAAGAAAAGCAGTCAAGCCTGTTACGCATTTCCCTGTAACATTTGACAGTGCTATTACCGCTTCCCAAAAACTGACGCTGTCTAGTTGCCGGTCACTGAGTTGCAGCTGCTGTGATGCCCTGTATTCTAAGCATCATGTGAAACTCCTGGCAGGATGCCTAGATGAAAAAGGGCAATTTCTCTCTAACTTTGGCTTTCGATGCCATCATCCTTGATTATCAAGAAGAGAGTGGCCTGGCACATTCTTGGGGATATGAGACTCTCACAATATGAGATCATTTAGTCTTGGAATGGCTTTAAATTTTATTTTTTTGGCACTCTCTACAGTCACCCCAACACTCCTATAAAGTTCTATTTCCAGTAAAAGGAGTAAGAGAACAACCTGGAGGAAGCAAACCATGGGCTATTGGAGCAACCCTGGGGACCAAGAATTTATCCCCTCCTTACACACTGAGTAAAGACTGGAAGAACTGGAGTGACTTGACCCAAGTTCTCTCTGATTCCCATGACACCATGCTACATATCATGAAATGTATTAAATAAAATTCACAGCTTCCATTTGGTTGAGAGTGGGCAGTGGAGGGATTCATTAAACATCAGGACCCACACAAAAGGTTTCATTGTATGTACATTCCCTCTTATGATCCTCATACCAAACCTAGGAATTATTATTATTCTCATTTTGCAGATTTATAAACTGAGATTTTGAGAGTTTAAGTTGCAGAGTTAGTAAATGGCTGAGCCAGGATTTGAACCCCGATATGTCTGACTGCAAAGGCCACTTATTCAAATTGCTGTACTACACTGTATTGTCTATGTAGAATATTACTCATTCTAAAGAAGGGAGCATTGCCAAGACATGGAGGGTAATTCAAGACCCCAGGAGACTGAAATCCCAGGAAACATATCCAGGGCAGGAACCACCCCTTAACAATGTTAATAATAGTCATAGCTACCATTAACCGAGTGCTACTAAAAGCCAGGCACTTTATATTTGTTATTTCATTTAATTATCACAACCACCCTGTGAACTAATTATATATCTATTTTTGGTATGGATATGTAATAGGGATAATTATATACCCATTTTTCAGATGAGGACCCTGAGAATTAGAGAAATTAAGTAACTTTCCCACGTCACCCAGTTGGCAGGTGGTAAAAATAAAACTTAGAGTTAAATCTAAGTGACTTGAAATACCATGTTCTTACTCATCTTAGATGAGTGCCTGGCCCATGGAATCTACTTAATAGGTATAGAATGTATGAATAAATGAACAAAAAATCAATAAATGGAAGCTAGAATGGAGTATGTACCTATTATATAACATCCAAGTAGACCTTGATTAGAAGCTCTTAAAAGCATATATATATATTTTTTTTTTCTCTAAAAGGTAGAACTGGGACAAATCACTGGAAACTGCAGACTTCCTGTGGCTTCCTGTACAGGATTCTGGCTTCAGAAAGTTCATTGCCTGGATGACCTTCATTACTATGACTCAATTATTCTATGAGAGTTGATGTCTTTTAGAGGCATGATAATCCAACAGTGAGAGCTGTGTTGTAAAACAGTGACCTGCCCATCATTGATGGTGTTCCAGTGGGAAATGCTGTAAAAGAAACTATTACATTGGGTAGTGTAGGAGATTGTTTACAAAAATAGCTGCAGTTGTTCCCTTCCCTTTATTTCCCTTTGCAAGTTGACCTTGAAGTGCCTTCCATTGACAGATGGCATTTTACTGCTCCTTGAATCTGGGTTAGCCTTGTGACTCACTTTATCCAAAATAATGCAACAGAAGCAATATTATGCCAGTTCTGAGTCTATGTCTCAAAAGGCGTTGCACAGTTTCACTCTTTTTCTAGAAACTCTGAGACCCTTGTGAAAAAGCCCAGGCTAGACTCACCTGCTGGAGAATGCCAGACAACAGGGAGAAGAGAAGCGCCACAGCCAATAATCAGCCATCTGGCTGAGGCAGCTGACCACGGATGCAGGAGACAGCATAGCTGGGACAAGAGAAACCACCCAGTTAAACTGTAAATTCAGGGACAATAGTAAATGGTTGCTGTGTGATTCTCAAAAGCACCAGCTGAGATGGAAGGAAGATATGGGGAATGACTGACGTCCAATCAGAATGCCAACATCACCCGCCTGTGATCCAGAAGGCCCCCAAGGACTTTCTCAGAGGACTTAGTAGCCAGTGTGAATTTGGCATCTTAATACTTGGAGGCAATAGTTCTAATGCTTTAGGTAAATTAATTCTTAAGCCTCACAACAGCCAGTTTTGGAATGTATTATTATTCTAGTTGACAGATATAGAAACCATGGTAGAGAACTGAAGGAACTTACCCACGGTACAGAGCTTAGAAAATGTCCAGCCCAGGTTTTGAACCCAGGAAGTCTAATGTTACAGTGCTTGTTGTTTGACACACTACACTGCCTCTTGCTGTCTGACATAACTGGGAAGAATGTCTGCAGGGACTATACTTATCTTCACAAAACCTGGTAGTTGTAAGGATTCCCACAATGCCTTTCACCAGGCTCTCTTTACAAAGTCTGGGGTGTCATTTTCCAGGTCTTTCCCACTTCAGAGTAGGTTTTCCTATGTCCTGTCTCTAAGGAATTTCATTATTATACTTGAAGCTTAAAACCATGATCAAGAGAAATGTTTTAAAAGACTCATTACCAAAAAGCACGAGAGTAATTATAAAAAAACACTTCTTTTCCAAAAGAGAATCAATTTTCCAATAACAGAGTTTCCATCCTAGCTAGGAAAAGAAATGCATATAAATTAGTTTTAGAAAAGAATATGAGATGGGCTTATGCAAACGGATTAAGCAGAAAATCAAATGCTAAGTAAAATTATAAATGCAGATGTGATAATCATGCCTAATGCCTAAGATATGTTGGTTTCTCTCCTGTCTGATATAGTTTCCTTGCTGTTTTTCTTGTTGAGTACAATCAATTGTGAACACTTCAACCAGAGTTAAACCGGTCCAACAGGAAGAAAGCCAAGAAATGTATCCATTCAACTTTTTGTGCAGTCTGGTAGTATACAGGGTGGGGCAAAAGCAGGTTCACAGTTGTAAGCACATGAAACACAGAGCTTATTCTTTTATTATTATTTATTAATTATTGTATTGCTTTCTATATGAACAACTGTAAACCTACTTTTTCCACACTCTGTATAGCTCTCTACTAAAAGATCTCTTAAATGAGAACTGCCTTTGCCAAACTGGATGAAACATGACTAAGACATGTACACTTTTCTAGAAATTTCCTCTGCCTAGTCTAATTTCTCCATTAGGGCAGGCAGCACCACTTACTCGTATTTCTCTACCGTTGTGGGTTTTTTTTTGACACCTCTAGGGGCCCAGGTGCAGTACTACACCCCCCACCCCCACATGGAGGAATTAGTGGGAATCCCCTATTGCCCCACCACTACCCCACTGCTAAGGATTGACCACTGACTGTAGGCAGAAGAGTATAAATACCTGTGTATCTGCTTACAGAACTTCCTTTTATTTCACCCATTTGTCTAATTATTTTAAGCCTTCCTATAATCTCAACTCCTTTTTACCTATAGCTTTTCAAGCGACCCCTCACTTCTCCCACCTCTTTAAATCAACCATCAGGCTCTCAAAAGAAAAATATCAGTCTCGTTCTGGGAATTTTTTATGGAACTCTTTCTTTTCTTTTTTTTTAATGAACTTTATTTTTCAGAGCAGCTTTAGGTTCACAGCAAAATCGGGTTCCCATATATACCCCCGTCCTCAGAGACACACAGCCTCCCGCACTATTAACATCCCAGACCAGAGTGGTATATTTGTTACAACTGAAGACCCTACATTGACATGTCGTAACGTGGAGTCCATACTTTATGTTAGGGTTTACTCTTGGTATACATTCTACAGATTTTGACAGATGTATCATGCCATGTACCAACTATTATACTATTACACAGAATAGTTTCACTGCCTTAACAATCTTCTGTGCTCTACTTATTCATCCCTCTCTCCCTCCAACCCCTGGCAACCACTGATCTTCTTTACTGTCTCCATAGCGTGCCTTTTCCCGAATGTTATGTAGTTCGAATTATACAGTACGTAGCCTTTTGGCTTCTTTCAGTTAGTAATATTCATTTAAGTTTCCTTCATGTTTTTTCATGGCCTGGTGGCTCATTTCTTTTTGGTACTGAATAACATTTCTTTGTTGAATTATTATACATGATAAGAGTATTGGTAAGAGTACATTTACTTTTGTAAGAAACAGCCACACTGTCTTCCAAAGTGACTGTATCATTCTACATTGCCACCAGCAATGGAAAGAGTTCCTGTTGCTCCACATCCTCACCCACATTCAGTGTTGTCAGTGTTGTGGATTTTGACCTTTTTCCTAGGGTGTATAGTGGTATCTCGCTGTCACTTGTATCCTTGTGTTTTCACTTCATTTTTGTCCTCTGTTGTTATATATTCACTACATTGTGAGATTTTCCTATTTTCTTTCCAAATGTTTTTATAAAAGCAATATATGCCTAATAGGTAAGGGTCCCCTCCGCACACCAGCCTCTGCCTTAGGTGCTATTTATTCCAACCAGCCACAAGGGATCTAATGTGACAAAATTTGGGAGGGAACTTCAGGAGGGAAGAAGCCCATGCAGCCCAAGGTCCTTTCTTTCCCTCTGTTCTTTTCTATGCCTCTGCTCAGCCCAGCTTCCTCCAGCTGTTAGCTTCCCAGGCCACTGATGCCTGGCCATCAGGTCAGCGGTCACCAGCAGGTCTACCCACATCTGTCTGTAGTCTTCAGGCAAGAGTATGAAGGAGGACACCATACCATATCTCTACTTAGTTAGAAGTTATAAATCAAGCTAATGAACTGTTAAATAAAAGATGTTTTGACCTCCTACCTTTATCCTAAGATAAAATTCTTTAATGTATGAAGCTATATTTTAGTGAGCATGGGAAAACTATCAAAGATTAATAAATTTAAGTATTATTATATGGTCACACAGCCTGTTGATAAGCTGAAAAGCATGGGCAAACTATCAAAGATGAATAAATTTGAGTAGTATTATATGGTCACATAGCCTGTTGATAAACTGAAGATATTTGGATAAGAAATAAAATTAAAACTTACACAATTTAAAAATTATATATTTACTCCATAAAATTTATTTTCTTCCTTTGGTTTTAGCAAAATCACTTAATATGTTGTTATAATCAAGATTTTTAATATAGTCAGTGTTCTATTAACAATAATGCCAAATTTTAACTTGGAGAAACTTTGTTCTGCTAAGACAGTAGTAACTGGAATTGTTAATCAAAATTCTTAAAGTAACATTTATTTTAGAAAATGAAGAATTGGGATTTCTGGTCTGACATGTAAAGAGCATAGAAACCATCTTTTCATTCTAACAAGTAAAAAGATGAATAAACTGAAAAGCAAAAATTCTTAGCTCTGTCAGAGATTTAAGCAGCAATTTGCTGCTCCCAAAATTGGAGATACAGAAAAACTCTGGAACTAATGTGATCATAGAAAGGTTGCAGAATACAAGGTTAACATAAAAGTCAATCCATTCCTATATACCAATAATGAACAAGTGGAATTGAAATTAAAAATATAATGCATAGAGGAATAGAGGTGGTGGGGGGAGAGAGAGAGGGAACTCATGGACATGGACACCAGTGTGGTGATTGTCGGGGAGAGGGGGGGTGGGGGGAAGGTGGAGGAGAATATAAGGGAGATAAATGGTGATGATGGTGATGGATGGAGAAAAAACAGCGTAATACCAATTGGAAAACAAAAAACACAAAACACCCCCACCGTACCATTTACATTAACACCCTCCATAATGAAAAACTTAGGTATAAATCTAACAACAACAACAAATATATATATAATTTACGTGAGGGAAACTACTAAACTCTGTTGAAAGAAATCCAAGAAGAACTAAGTAAATGGTGAACTAGTCAATCTTTGCGGAAAGGAAGACTCAGTATTGCTAAGATGTCAGTGCTTCCCAACTTGACATGTTGATTCAATGCAATCCCAATCAAAATCACAGCAAGCTATTTTGTGGCTATCAACAAGTTGAATCTGAAGTTTATATAGAGGAGAAAAAGGCCCAAATAGCTAACACAATATTGAAAAACAAAGTTAGAGACTGATGCTTCCTAATTTCAAAACTTACTGTAAAGCTACAGTAATCAAGTCACTGTGATACTGGCAAAAGAATAGACAAATAGATCAATGGAACAGAACAGAACAGAGAGCCCAAAAATAGACCCATATAAATAAAGTCAACTCATCTTTGACAAAGAAGCAAAACCAATATTTTCTTTTTCAACAAACAGTGCTGGAACAACTGGGCATTCACATACAAAAAAATGAATCTAGTTACAAATCTTACACCCTTATAAAAATTAACTCAAAATTGATCATAGACCTGAATGTAAAACACAAAACTATTAAACTTCTTGGGGGATAGAATAGGAAGAAGTCTAGAAGTCCTTGGGTTTGGTGATGATTTTTTAGATACAATACCTAAAGCACCATTAGTGAAAGATATAATTGGTAAGCTGGACTTCATTAAAATCTAAAACTTCTGCTCTGCAAAAGATAATGTCAAGAAATTTAGGAAATAAACTACAGACTGAGAGAAAATATTTTCAAAAGATATATCTGATAAAAGATTGTTATCCAAAATATATAAAGGACTCTTAAAACTCAACCAAAAGAAAACAAACAACCTGATTTAAAAATAGGCTGAAGACCTTAACAGACACCTACCTCATCAAATAAGATATACAGATGGTAAATAAGCACATGAAAGGATACTCGCATCATATGTCATCAGGGAAATGCAAATTAAAACAACAATGAAATATTACACACCTATTAGAATGGCCAAAATCTGGAACACTGACAACACCAAATGCTGGCAAGGATGTGAAGCAACCACAACTCTCAAACTTTGCTGGTGGGAATGAAAAATGGTATATAGCCACTTAGAAAGACAGATTGGCAGTTTCTCATAGAACTAAACATATTGTTACCATATGATCCAGCAATAGTGCTCCTTGGTATTTACCCAGAAAAGTCAAAAACTTATGTCCACACGAAACCAGCACGCAGATGTTTATAGTTTTGTTCATAATTGCCAAAACTTGGAATCAACCAAAATGTCCTTCAGTGGGGAATACATAAACAGTGGTACATGCAGACAAAGGAATAGTTTTCAGCACTAAAAGGGAATGAGCTATCAAGCCCTGAGAAGACGTGGAAGATATTACTAACTGAAAAGGACACACCTGTATGATTCCAACTATATGACATTCTGGAAAAGACAAAATTACGGAGACAGTAAAAAGCTCTGTTTGTTGTTAGGTGTTAGCAGGGAAGGAGGGATGACTAGGTTGGGCACATGAGATTGTGTATGTCATAGTTGGTACTAAAAACTAGGTTAACTTCTAAAGCAGTTCAACTTTTTCTTATGATTTTTGAATCAATAAAACTGTAGAACCTGCCAGGGCTGGAATCCCATTACCACCTGTGTCTGGAGTTCATGACCAGACTTCTGGAAGTAACAAAAGCTTTTTTTAGTACAGTTATCCAGGAAGTTACTTTGTTTCCAGCTAAGATCACTTGGGCCATTGACTTCACAGAACAAATTGGCCCTGTATAAAAAAGCTTGGCTCTTGAGGTATAGAAACAACCCAAGTGCCCATCAGTAGAAGAGTGGATAAAAAAAAAGTTGTGGCACATATATAGAATGGAACGTTACTAGGCCATAAAAGGAATGAAATCTTGCCATTTGTAACAGCATGGATGGACCTAGAAGGTATTATGTTAAATGAAGTCAGCCAAAGAAAGTCAGATACCATATGACTTCACTTATATGTGCAATCTAAAGAACAAAATAAACTAACATGCAAAGAACAGAAACAGACACATAGAGAACAGCCTGTTCGTTTGCCAGAGGGAGGAGGGGTTGGGGGGCAGAGTGAAAAATGTGAAGGGATTAAGATGTACAAATTAGTAGTTACAAAATAGCCATGGGGATACAGCATAGGGAATATAGGCAATAATACTGTAATAACTGTGTTTAATGCTAGGGGGGTACTGGAAATATTGGGGGGAGATCCCTTTGTAAAGCATACGATTGTTGGCCCACTATGCTGTATGCCTGAAGTTAATATAATACTCGATGTCAACTGTAATTGAAAAAGTAAATTTAAAAAGTCTTAGCTCCTGAAATCCAAAACGAGGTGGGTGCTTTTAAACCAAGCTTTAACTGGGGCATAGCCAAGAGGTTCTAGGCTGAACCCCTCGGGACGAGACAGCGAGGTAGGGCACGGCCCAGTGCTTCAGGTACCGTCACAGACGGCACGGTGGAGGGGATGTCCCTGCCCCTGAGCCGGACGGCACCCCGACACCGTTGACCCCAGCCCAGCCCGGGCCCGCCCAGAGCCAAGCCCGGCGGGCGGAGCTCGGGCGGAAGGCCAACCCCGACACCTCCACCGCCGCCGCCGCCGCCGCCACCACCGGGGCGGCCGCCACGAGCCCGGACCTGCCCGCCGACCTGGCGGCGCAGTCTCGCGGGATCGCTCAGCTCTCGCTCCCCGTGCGGCTCCCCGGGGCGGCTGGCGTCCCGGACGTGCCCGGAGCGGGCTCAGGTCGCGGGTGAATGGTGGGCTGGACGGGGACGGAGACGGGGAGGGAGAGCTGCCTTCGACCGTCGGCCGAGGTGAGGCTCCTCGGGTACCGACTGGGCGGGCGGCCGCGGCCCGGCGAGTCCCGGGGCGATCGGGGGCCGGGGTGGGGGTGGGGGGCTCGAGCTGCGCGGGGCGGAACAGGGGCGACCGCTGGGCAGCAGGTGCGGGGAAGACGGCGGCCAGACGGGCGGCACCGCGCGAAGTTTCTGCGGAAGTTGGGGCCGGCTCCTGAAAGGCAATGCCGGGTCCCCGCGCGGCCAGGGACGTTGCCGCCCGGCTGCAGGCCTGGGGCAGGTGCCCAGGCGCCGGGCGAGTCAGCGCGCGCGGCTCTGGAAGCCTGGGCTCGGGTGTGTGTTTGGGGGTGGGGTGGGGGCCGTTCGTGCGTCCGGGCCCACAGCCTCGCTCTCGCAGGCACTCCGTCGCCCTACTGGGATGTCCCCTTTCGGCGGGACCACTGCTCCCTCCAGCTCCTGAAAACTAGTTTCGCTCCTCCGCAGGTGCGAATCCTGGGAACCTCTCTTTTAAAAAGACAGCGAAGTATTAGATCCTTAGAACACTGCCACAAAAACTACCTCTTTAGAGTCTTTAAAGAATTGATTTAAGAACTCATTAGGTCTCAAGAATTTCCCTGGACCCAGTTTTCCACTACGTAATAACGTGTCCAGCAGAGTTCCTTAGATTTTATTATTCTATTAATCCTTTTTAACTTGTTCCTGACGCCCCGCATTACTTTTTTCTCCATCTCACGTATCCAATGCCCCACCCCCACCCCCCTTTACCCTGTGTTCTGAGCAGCACAAACCTTCTATCATTGATTCCCTAGTGATAAGATTTCCTCTGCAAATGATGTCGTCTGGGCCAAGGCAAGGTGGAAGAGGATCTCGATAGGATGGAATTTTCCATCGTTTTTCTAGTACAGTATTAGTTACCTACAGTGAAAGTCTTAGCTCTGCACTTGGACGTCTGCGTTTATGACAAATGTTGCTGATAATCCCGCTTGGTTGTTTTTACAGTAATTGACCCGGAACTCATTTTCAGGAAGAGAGCTTCTTTCAAAATGGTGAAATAGTGAAGCGAGAAATTTGAACATTTTATCTTTGGGAGGAAATCTGAGAATGAAAAGAGCGATTAATCCAAGCCATGTGGTAAAAACAGGAATTTGAAGAAAATGGAAATGTTTACATTGGTGTGGACATGTGTTTTTCTACCCCTCATAAGAGGGCACAGCCTTTTCACCTGTGAACCAATTAATGTGCCCAGATGTATGAAAATGACCTACAACATGACATTTTTCCCTAATCTGATGGGTCATTATGACCAGAGTGCTGCTGCTATAGAAATGGAGGTGAGTAGTTCTTTATACCTTCATTGAAAAATATTTTATGCTCAGTTCTTGAATAAACTATAAATGTGACTTTTTAAAAAGACAGGGGTTCTTTCAGTTGTGTATAAGTCATATTTGGAATAAACCCTTTTGAAAATTAAATCTCACTACGAATTTATGTTTTATATACATCTGTGGCCCTGTTTAGTGGACTTGCTTAATATACGGTTTGTTTTATATAGAGTTATGAATGATTTTGAAGTATCTTGCACCTGGCAACGTTTTTGCTTTCCTGAATCAATTATGGTAGTTCTAATAATGTGAATTCTGAATTTTTCCTGATTCATTGAACATTTCATAAGTAGTTGTAATGTTCACTTTGCACAGTTTTCTGAAGCAAATCAATTATTGAAAGATTTTGGTGCTGTAGATAGGGTTTTGCTAAAAAGTGACCTTTTTTTAGACACTTAAATATTCTTTGTAGGATACTTTTAAAAAGAAACCACATGGGGTGGGAGCAGAGTAACCCTAAAGATTGCCTTGGGTGCCTGTTACCTGCCCCTGGTTTAGAGATAGGCAGATTGCTAGGGCAGTGTGGGAAGAAAGAGTTACCTATAGAGACGGGAACCCGCCCTCCTGTAAAGATCTGTTAGGTTGATAAGTTTCATGAAGGAAAGAAGACAAATGTTCTTGTATTTTTTCTCCAGAAAAACTGACCAAGGATGGTAAAAGCTCCCCCCGCCCTCAGATTGTTGCTAAGAGATGAAACCCCTATAATTTTAATATAGACACTACTTAAAAAACTAACTAGACTTGATTTTGCAGCTTCAGAAGTCTTCCATTGTTGTTTAGTTGAATAGTTGTTGGACTACCTCATTGTAGACTCATGTCTAAAATAGGAGGGCTTTTAAATACTAAGTTGGTGTACTTTAAAAGGCTATTACTAA
Organism: Furipterus horrens; assembly: GCF_987537825.1. Lineage (NCBI taxonomy): Eukaryota > Metazoa > Chordata > Mammalia > Chiroptera > Furipteridae > Furipterus > Furipterus horrens. The sequence goes on along the minus strand of NW_028327177.1, from coordinate 24,770,803 downwards.
TTATATTATTGTACTCTTTCAGTGGTCTTTCAAATCAGTGCAAGATGTGATTTTGAACACTGAACAAATGATGCAGTGAGACTTTTATTGATTAATCAGAACTATTTTGATGGTTTAATATGGTCTAAATAAAATATGTAGTGGTAATACCTTCAAGGAATAATTATATCATTTATTCATCGTTTCTTTGATGATATGTTTTATAGTGTTCTTAAAATTTTTTTAAATCTGGTTCTCTTTCTGTGTAAATTAAATTTGAATGCTAACATCAACCTTATAAATATAGATCATTTAGACTTCGTAGGGGAGAGATGCATCCTGCTAATAAACGCCTGTAATTGTAGGATGATAAGAACTAGTTTTCGTTCTAAACATGTCTTTTTAAAACCAATTGTTTCTGTGTAAAAAGTTATTTATTTTTATTCACCTAGCTTCTTTTCCAGGTAATTTTGTGTCTGTACATTATCAAGAAGACTTTTTTGTTCTTACCTCCTTTACTTAAGGATATCTTCATGATATAACCTTCCTTGTACACTAAGCTTCCTCATAGCCTTTACTATTAAGTTTTAATATATAAATCATACTTCAGTAGGTTTAAGGATGTAAAAGAAGAAAGCCATACAGCATTAACTTAAGTCTATGAATAAGGAAGGGAAATGGGAAGGCAAAATATCAACCTGAGTTTGAACTTTTAGATCAAAGATAAAGTTGTTAGCCTTCAGTGGCTCCTCTCTGTGGTACCAAAGTGATTTTATCAAAATGGAAATCCACCCAGTCCACTTTGGGATTAAATTCTTCACTATTTTCCTAAAACTGAAAAAATAAAGACCTGACTCTAGTGTGGCACCCATGTGACATTTCATGTTGGACCTGCCTTCCTGTTCAGCCTCCCTTTCTTTGTACACACTCTGCTTCAGCCAAACTGACCTATTTATTCTCACTCATTTTTGTACCTTTGCATATAGTATGGCATCTACTGTCTCCTGGGCGCTCTACCTGTCCTTCATTTGCTCAGTTTCTTCAGGTCTCATTTAAAGCTATTATCTCTGCCTAGTGAAGCCTGCTTTTACCTTTCTCCTAAACTTATTTAATCAGCTCAATACAGGGTTGGGCAAAAATAGGTTTACAGTTGTTCATATGACAAATCATATAATAATAAATAATAATACAAGAATAAACTCTGTTTTGCATACTCACAACTGTAAACCTATTTTTGTTCAACCCGGTATATACGACTGTTCTTATTCTTATCGTACTGTGTTGCAATTATTTACATGGCTCTCTCACTAGATTGAAAACTTATTAAGAGTAGAGATGGTGTTTTTTCATTTCCATCTCTAATGCCAAGTACAGAGCCTCTGAGCATGGTAGATGCTCAATAAAGGCTGAATAAAGAAAAAAGTGGTGTTTCCTGTCCTAATGAATCAGCAAAGAGAATTTTCCCCCAAATCTTTACCTTACACATATATCTTCTGCAGTGTCTAAGTAAAACACATTCTAATATATTTAGGTGGTTTACATATCATCCACTTTCTGCCTGAGCCTAGTTCTAATAAAATATATCAGTTGACATCCTCTATGTTCTTTTCCATATTAGCTTGCCACACGTGTGTTAGAATTTATTTAAAGAATTTCATTTTTAACCATTTGCATTTATTTATGTGGAGCGAAGGAATCCATCCTTTGATTGGACCATTATATTATAAACTATCTGTGCCAGATTTTTTTTCAAACATTGTTTTTTAATACTTAAACTTATAGTCCAGACAACTACTAAATTATTAACTGCATATACCTTGACTTTTACTTTTTTTTTAAGTGTTTTATATCTTCTTTAAAGAGTAGATTGGATTTTAAATCTCCATTCCAACTGCCTTTGATTTCTCCTGGTCCCTGTTGAATTTCCAGTGTTCACTAGGAATCAATGTTAGGATGAGGGGCTGAAGAAATATCTGATGTAGCGCTTTCTTAGCTTCCAGGAATTTCATATAATTCAAGAGATCTATCTCACTCTTTTATGCCTCAGTTTCCATTTTGTATGATGGCTATCCTGTTTTATAGACCTTACAGCATTTATGGTCATTGCAGATCTGTGATTATATGAGATACTTTAGAATAGTGAATCTCAAAGTGTAGTTCATTAGACCAGCAGCTTGTGAATTTGTTAGAAATGCAAGCCCATGGACCCCATCCCAACCTAGTGAATCATGATCTATGAAGACAGAGCATGAGGAACTGTATTTTAACAAGCTGTCCAAGTGTTTCTTATGAATGTTAATATTTGAGACCGCCTGCAAACCGTGCAGTCTCTGTCACAGCTCTTCGACTCTGCAGTTGCAGCAAAAAGCAGCCACAGACAAGACATGAACAAATGAGTGTAGATGTGTTTCAGCAAAATTTTATTTACCAAAATAGGCAGTAGGCTGTTTTGGGGGGGTTTTGGTTTTGAGTTTTTTTTTTTGGCCCATAGGCTGTGGTTTGCTGAACCCTGGTTTAAAGTACTTGAAAGTGTTCTTAAGTGTTATACATGTATAACCTGTTTAAATAAACATTATTGTGGATTAATAATAAACATTATTAATGTTACCTGAGTTATGTTATTTACTTTACACAAAAATTTTTTTAAGTCAAATTTATCACAAACCAAAAGACTGGGGATATCCTGGTTTTTTAGTTTTGTTTCAGAGATTGCTTGAAATCAAGGACTTAGGTTCATTTCCTTATTTGATTAACTGAAGCTAAATTAATTTGTATTACAAGAGAGTCCATTTACAATTCTGAATAGCAACTTGGCCTTTTAAAAAGGATGTTGTACAGTCTAATTTTCCCAGGTGGAAAAACAAATGGCTACTGGTTTTCCATTGTGTTCCTTTTTGTTTCATATCTAGAGCATTGTTTCTCAAATTGTTAGGTTGATGTCCCCTGAGAGACTGATTTCATCCAAAAAGAGCTGAGGCTGGCCTAGGGAAAATGGAAAAAGAAATATTTATTTTTCTTTTTGAATTGCCTTCATTGAGGTCTAGGCAAAAGCAAAGTCATGTATTATGTTTGGAACAGCATGTGGTCATTCTACTTTTGAAAAGTCTAAAGGGAAGTGAGCCAAAGGGAAAAAACCCCAACCCCTTTCCTTTCCACCTGTTAATATGCACTACTAAAATGTCTATTCAATTAAAAATAAAGGGACGGAGAAAAACTGTGTAAACAAACTTAAATAAATCTATTTCTATTGGACAATAGTTTTTAAACATTTTCACTTTTCTGCTCGTAGAAGAGTCTAATGGACCCCTTCCTTTCCTCCTTCTCTACTCTTGTACCCCATACACAGGCAAGAAAATGTTTAGGGTGACTGACCTCTTAATTTTCAGGGAAGGCTTTCTGAAAGTAAGCTATTGAGTCACTTAAAATGAAATAGATATTGAGCCCTGACTGTTCTGGCTCAGTGGGTTGGGCATCGACCTGCAAACTGAAAGGTCGCTGGTTCAATTCCCAGTCAGGGCTTGTGCCTGGGTTCCCCAGCTGGGGGGCGTGTGAAAGGCAGCCAATCAGTGTTTCTCTTTCTCCCTCCCCTTCCCTTCTCTAAAAATAAATAAGTAAAATCTTTTTAAAAAATAGATATTGAAAAGTGTTCCAAGTCAGTTTTATGTGTAGTGGCTATTGTATTTTAAAGGTAGAAACCACAAGCATCCTTTCTTTTGCATGTTGTGTTGGGAGTAGAAGGGAAAGTACATTGAATACTTCTTAGTCTACAGAATCAGGGTTAGACCTGGGTGTGAACAGAGCAGTAATTCTCCTGGGAGGCTCTGCATTTAAGCACTCCCTGATATTCTGGGTGTAGGATATTATTAATTATACTCTCAGGAGAAACCTGGCCACAAAGGGCCGTGGTTCTTTAAGACCATTGGGTGACTGTTGTGTTGTGATTATTTCTTCTTGAGGAGGTAGCATGTAGATAATGAAGCCTTATTACTGTAGTTTGTATATTTTTCATGCATTCATTCATTAATGTTTATTGACTTTGTAGCTGAATGTGTAGCTTCCCCAGAATTACAATTTTTCAAGTTACAAGTTCTAAATTTAAAAAATTGACACGTCAGTAGACAGATTATTTTTTAACAGTGCCAACTGTTTACTGTGTTTATTTGTCTAATTTCCAAAGAAAAGCTCTTTTGGATAAATAATTAAAAATTTGTAATGCTCTCTGCTAAGAAATATTTTAAAAATAGAAACTTTTCCACCATGGAAATATTGCAATCTTTTGCTTTTTGTTTTTCTCTTATATTCCAGGCTCCACTTTGCATTTGTTAAAGAAGATGACTTGCCTGAGATTGGTCACATTTATGAAAATAAGTGACAAAATTTTTACCACTTTGTCATACAGTAGCCCATTAATATTCTCAAAGGGAATAGCAAGACCCTTGTAACCACTTCAGCAGTATCTTTTCCATGAGGTGTAAATCTTTAAGGACCACTTTAGATCTTTAATGGGTCTGTTGTCTAGCTAAGGCCCATCACTTTTTTTTCCAGTCACTTTCTCTCTATTTTCATTACCATCACTAGAAGTTACCTTTCTTTTTGGTGCCATTTTAAAGTAAGAACTAAAACTTTTAATATTTTTTGAAAGTTACTGTATATGCCACCATGAGTAGAAAGCATAAATGCTGAGAATTGGATGCTTTGCAGTCACTTGGCCTTCTTCACCAGTAAAGTGGCTTGTTTCCCTGTACTGGTGGGGTTCTGATTCACGCTTCAGAAAAGCAGCAAATGTTTATCTCTCTTGTGCCTTTAGCCCTAAGGGAGGCAAGGCATAACCAAGACACTGCTGCAGAACCCCTCTGCTTAGGGTTAGCTTTATAGATTTTTAAAACATCAAAATATCTTTCTTCTTTTGATTCCTATTTATTAGAATTCTAACCTAGACTTTTTCTACAGGATCTTACATTGCTACAAATGCCAGGCCAATATTATGAGTTCCTTCCATTATTGTGTCATTATAGCATGGGGACTAGTTGGTGCGCTTTAAGGAAAAGGTGGTAGTATGGCATAAGTAGGCATTCTGATACTATGAGTAATGTGCTCACACTTCTTTCCCAGGCCTTTAATTCTGCTCAGGCCACTTGAAAATGGAATGCTATTTGAGTACACCTGATATCATAAGTAGGTGGGTTAGATAACACCCCATTCATGAGAGGTAGCTTGGGTTGATAACTCTCGGTGTTCCATAGTTGTATCCAGTTGGTCCCAGCAAGTATTAGCAAAACCAAGTCGGAAGGTCCCTTTTATTTATGTAGGGTTAATCTAATAGGCCTCATCCACTTTATGTCCTGAATATAATGGATCAGTATAATGTCCTGTCAAACAGTGATATGATTAGAGCCTCTGACAGTGAAATTGAGGCAGAGCTGAAGAACTGACAGACTATCTACTGCTTCCTGTCCCAGGTAGGCTAGAAAACCAGTTCTAGAATTCCTCTTACTGAAGTCATTTATAACCCATTCTTTATATAATTGCTGTACCAGTCAGCAATTCTGAGTGTAAGATCAAGGACATAATAAATATCACAATAAGCCAAGTCAGTAAGCCTTTTCATCTCAAAGTTTGGTTTCTGAGAATAATACTCAGGACATTTTGTGGAACAGCATAAAAGACTCCAATCTAGGTTTTTACTTCAGAAGATTAGGGAAATATGCTCATTTGGTTTATGTTTTTAACCAGTTGGGATGAGTTCAATAATAGGCTGACTACCCATTATTTAAAGTGCTATTTGTTCTAAAATCATTTGTTCCAGAATTATTTGCTTCTGGAGGTATATGCAACATCTGGAATGTTCTAAACATGACTCATGGTTTTATAGTCTATGATTATGTGTCCTATTATGAGCACTTGTTTTTCCAAACTGAAGAGTTTTGTTTTATGTATAAGATTTCCAAGCCTCTTTTGATATATTTTTTCCCTCAATCCTTGTTGACATTTGTGACTGTCTTGTGTTTTAGGAAAGGGTAATTTTCAGGGAGAGTTGGGTGACAGCATAATGTCAGGGTTGAAGAGGACATACTCTGGATTCATATCCTGATTACCACTTACTACACATGTGACTATAAAAGTTGCTTCACCTGTTAAGCTCTCAGTTTCCTCATCTACAAGGTGAGGATAAGAACAGCTATCTCATAGGACCGTTGTACAAAGAATTGATATATGAAAAACCACAGCACCTAACTTATGCTAAGTGTTGAATAAATCAAAGGTCTGATTTATTATTAGGAGCTATAGTATTGATAAAAGTAGCATTAGATCTGGATGCTTAAGTTTTAATTCAGACTAGATTTGGGGATTTCAGTAAGAAATTGAGTTTCCTTTTCTCACTATAATTTGAGGATTTGGGCCAGGTCATTGGTTACAAACTGATCTCAGGAGGTGCTTTGAAGTTGCGGGGGAGCCGGGAGAGGTATCTCAGAGGGAGGGCTTCCTCTTCAGCCAGAGCAGCTGTGCTTTTATTTATTCAGTATATCAGGCTCTTTGTAACCTCTTATTTAAAGAACATGTCCCTTCGCAAAACACACATACACACACACACACACACTCCCTTTTAAAATAATAGACTTTAAAGTCCCCTCAGGTCCCTTCCAAGTATACAATTCTTCATGTCTATTAGTTTGCAACAGACTTGAAAGTTAATGGATCTGATCTGAAGACATTTTGCTTGTCCTGTACAGTATTTTAAATGTTTATATTAAGTGACAAGATTTCTATTTGACAATGTACCTTGTGAGCTTGTCTTTAAAAAACAAACAAAAAACCCAGTTGCTTATGATGAAGACTGAATGAAATAAGTTTTATTACCCACAAATTTTTTTCCTGCTACAAGCTTTTGGGGGGCTTTCAGGGGATGAAAAAATAAAATAAAAATGTTATGATTTGGAAAAAATAAAAGTGACAGAATAAAAAAATTTGGAGATTTCATGTAAAAATCCAGATTTTGTTTTCTTTGAAAATTATATATCTGGGCCCACATTCCCACATACCATCTGATGGAGCTGAGTAGCAGCTGCTACCCAGCTACTCCCTATTGTTCTATACCTTCTGGAATTTACCTGCCTGGCCTCTGAAGTTATTTAGTTTTCAACATCTGATTTATCCTCTGCAGATTGCATGAATGTCAACATTGTTGAATTAACCAGTGTTGGCCCTCTGGAAGAATTAAACAAAGGGTATGATTTGCCATGTTTGCCCTGTAAGAAAATTATTTTAATACAGCAAAACTACGTGTGTTACTTTTATTTTGCCTGCCCTTAAGTGTGGACCATGAGTTTATCATAGCTATTGCAAACTGGCTTCTGATTTAGAAGAATATGAAATACAGTGTGTTTTATTTCTTTCTACCATAGGATCTAGTTACCAGACAATCAAAAATTTTAGGAACTAGGCTTATTTGGGACAGTAAACAAAGAAAATGCTACCAGTTTCCCACGCCTCCCCTTCTCCACCTCCGTCCCAGAGGGGTATACTCACACAGTCTAGGCATTCTCCCCCTCTGGGTAGAGAAAATTGAGAAAACACTCTACTGTTTGCTCTCCAACAAGCTCCTGTTAGGTGCAAAGGGTCAGGTCTCAGCATTGTTCAAATAAGGGAGAGAAACAATAGTATGCCAACCGTGGCAGGTCTGTCTGCTCAGTCACTTTGCCCCATCAAGAGAGGGTGAACTCTTCACTGGTCCAGTGTCCTGTAAAGTTGTTGTCCTCTAATTGTTGCATGTGGGTTCTGTAAATGCCCTTTAAATCAGATTTGTTAATCACATCTCATATTTACTTATTGCTTTTTGTCTGCTTGACCTTACATTTACTAAGAAATGTGTATTGATTGAAATTTCCTATTCTGATCATGGAATTGTCCATTTCTCCTTGTAGTTTTGTTGCTTTTCACTTTATAGATTTTATACTGTTTTATTAGTTGTATACAGTGCTCAGCAATGCATTTTAAAGTATATTTGTTGAAGTTTATTCAGAATCTGCATGTTTTATGGCAGGAGATATATAGTTGGTCATACCGCTAAAAATGGAAGTCCTTATTCCTTCTTTTTAATCTTTCAAACTAATAAGATGTTTCCCTATTTGTGTGTATTGTATGTGTGTGTGTGTGTGTGTGTGTGTGTATAGCTGTAGATTTTATTTTTTTTATCTATAAACTTTCTCATTTCAGTGGCATTTGGGAAAGAAAGATGTTAATATATAAGTTCAATGCATTCTCCTTGAATCAGAATTTTCATCTTCTCTATATGTTCTCTTTAGGTAATTTAATTAAATTATTTCAGTGACCTTTTTTATAGTGATGACTTCCAAATCCTTAACCTAAATCTTTCAGCTGCATAGCTCTATTTATTAACTGCCTACTAGTGGCTATCCACACTCAAATGTCCCAAGGACACTTCAAATTGTCCATCAACTTGTGAATGGGTAAGCAAATTATGGTAGAACCATACAATGGAATACTACTCAGCAACTAAAAAGAAGGAACTATTGATACATCGAACAACATGGGTGAATCTTAAAATAATGATGCTAAGAAGCCAGACAAAAAAAGAGTATATACTGTATGGTTCTATTTATGTAAAATTCTAGGAAAAACTACTGTACAATGATAACAAGGTCAGTGGTTGCCAGAGGTGGGAGGTTCCCGGGGAGTGGGGAGGCATGAGAGAGGGGTAAAAGGGAGGGATTATAAAGGGGCAAGAAAAAACTTTTGGTGGTGAAGGATTTACTTATTACCTTGGTTGTGATAATGCTTCAAAAGTCATCAGAGTGTACCCTTTATAAATGGTTCAATTTATCAAATACCATTTATACCTGAATAAAGCTGAAAAACCCTCAATATTAAAGGCTTTTAACAGAAAAGCAGGGGTCCCTACCCACCCTTCTCCACTCTCATTGGAGTCTTCTCCCCAAAAGAAGCCACTTTGAACTCCTTTAGGTGTTATTCTGATACACAGACTATATAGCACCAAATATTTATTTCTTGAATAACAGTTTGTTCAACATCATTTCATTATAACATTGATGAGATGTTGTAGTAACCTAATTCTTGTTTATATCAATTAGCCTATGATAAAAATTGATTTTACATCATTTTACTTAAAGTCACAGATCTATCAACAATGTTAATGACTAATATGCTTCCTCTGTCATTTGTACATCAACTCAGAACTTCAGGTAGTATCTGTTTATTCTTTTATATTATGGTAGTTGGTAATTGATTTCTCTTACGCCACCACTTTTACTTCTCCTCCCAACCTCCTAATATAATTTTCGGTTAAATCAATAGTCAGTGCTAACATTACTAGGAATAGTAAATATTGTGTATCACAGAGGCAAGTAGTATACTTTGATTGCATTTATTTCTTTAATACCTTATGCCCCATAGTTAATGTACTAATGCATTTTCCCCCATTTGCTTTGTTTTCTATGTAGCTATTGTTAATTTTTTTTAGATGTTCCAACAGACTTGTTAACACCTAGCAGCAATCTTCTCAAATGCTCAAAATATGTAACCTGGCATTCTAATTCTTCACGTCCGTGGTCATGGAGACCTTTCTCCTTCAGCTGTCTGTCTTCCTGTCAATATACTCTGACTGCTTTCTGAACTAGATGCGTAGCTGTCATGCTGAGGCTTCCTCTTGCCATTCCCCAGTGTTGGATTCACTAATTCCTGAATCCTATGTCATTTTTCTTTCTGCTTGATTTGTATAATTCTTCACTTTGTTTCAGAAATACAATGTCCTATAGTTGATTTTTTAAAAGTGATTCTTTAAAGTTAAAATTTACTCCTTACAGGACCAAAATGGTCATTATTTTGCCCTCACCTGAATGTTTAGTGGAGTATAGCATTCTGGGTTGAAAGCAGTATTCCTTCAGAATATTAGTTATTTCCTCATGTCTTCTAGCATCTGATATTATCAAATATTCAGAATTTAATTCCTTTGCATGTAATCTTTTTTTCTCCCTGGAAACATTTATTATTTGTTTACCATGATTCTCTGAAAATTTTTATTGCTATGACTTGGTAAGGACTTTGGAATTTATTATATTGGAGTATTTTGAACAATGTAAGTCTTTTAAAACTTAGGTTTTAAAGAATCACTTTGGTGGGAGTATGGATTGGTATGAAAATTGACTAAGAAGCAGTAAGACCTGTTAGAAGGTTTCAGTAATCTAGGTAAAAGATGTAGTGCCTTAGACTGGGTTGTAATAGAGGGAAATAGACTTGAAATGTATTTTGAAGGGAGAATGAACAGGATTTGCTGATGGGTTAGATATGGAGTAAGAGAAAGAGAAAAGAATGAATCTTTAGATTCTTGGCTTGAGAAACTTGGTGAATGGTGGGTGGTACCACCTTATTGAGGTGGGGAAGACTAAGGGAGTATTTGGGGGGTAGGATGCAGTGCAGTTGAGTTGTATTCTGGACATGAGTTTGAGATGCTCGGTGACAGCAAGTGGAATTATCCAGGAAGTGGATGGTCATTCAGGTGTAGTGTTCACAGGAGAGCTGGGTGCCAGAGATAAATTTAGGGAATCTTTCATGTATAGTTGGTATTTAATACCATGGTTCTGGATGAGCTTCCCCTGAGAAGTGAGAGGAGGTCTGAGGATTGAGCTCTGGGGCACTTCATTATTTAGAATTAGGAATAGAAGAGAATCAGAAAAGGAAAACCAGCCTGGCTGGGTAACTCAGTTGGTTAGAGCATTGTCCCTGCTATGCCAAGGTTGCAGGTTCCACCCCTGATCAGGGCACATAGAAGAATTGACCAATGAATGCATCAGTGGTAGAGCAGCAAATTGATCTCTCTCTCTCAAATCAATTAAAAAAAAAAAAAAAAAGGGAAGAAAAGGAACAGCCAGAGAGATAGGTAGAAATCCAGGGGAACTGGTATTCTAGAAGCCAAGTTAAAAAAGTATTCATAGCTCAGAAGGAGGGCAGTCCACTGTGTCAAATGTTGATTTGAGTAGAATGATGACTCAAAATTGACTATTGGTTTTGACAGTGAGGAGGTGATTTTGACTCTGAAAGCCATTTTCAGTGGAGTGTGGGGGATAAAACCTGATTGGAGAGTGGGCTCAATAGGGAAGGGGAAGGGTAGAATTGGAGAAAGAGAGCATCCACAACTGTTCTGAGAAGTTTTTTATAAAGGGGAATAGGAAGATGGAACAACGGCTGGATGGGGATTGGGATGTACAGTCAAGGAAAGGTATTGTTTTGTGGTTTTTTTAAATGGTGGGAGGTAATAGAGCAAGTTTTTCTGATGGAGGAATCACTGTAGCATAGATGGGGGAAATTATTGCCAGAATGGGAGACAATTGCAGAAACAAAGTCCTTGGCTCATCAAGGAGGCAGCATGCAGTTTACAAGTGGAGGACTTGGTTGATTAGGAGTTCAACTGTTCATCCATTGCAGAGAACGTGGATTAAGTAGCAGGTATGTTAGTACGTTTAGTTAGAGGATGAGGAAATTACGCAGTTGTTTCTGTTTTCTCTGAACTAGAAACAAAATCATTAACTAAGATGGAGCATGGAATTGGGGGTTTGAAAAGAGAGGAGAAGGAGAGAGAGATCTTTTTAAAGTGTGATGCTGGCCTTTTCAGTTTGAGGTCTAGTATCTTTCAATTCAGAGCAATGTTCTTATTCTTTATTTGATTATCACCCCCCACTTCCGTTTTCCCTGTTACTTCTTTCTGAAGCCCATTTAGTCAGATGTTGCACACCTAGATTGATCCTCTGATTGGGAGGGTTTTCTCTCTTAACTGTCCATCTCTTCCCTCAGTTTTGTCTTCTAATCCTTCTATAGCGTTCTTTATTTCAGCCATCTTATTATTTTAATTTTCCGTAGCACTCTTTTTTAATGAATATAATAGTTTCTCTTTTAAGATATTAACATTTTTGTTTATTTTGTGATTTATTTTGTTTTATTTTCTTCTTTCCCCTGCATAATCTGTTTCCTCCCACTTTCCTTCTATCTGTTTGCTTGTTTTGGTCTCTGTCTCTCACAGGGCTTTCTTCAAATGCCTGTTGATGCTTGGCTGCCCATTTCTATCTGTGTACATTGAGACGCTTCATGTGCAATAAAGGGGCCTGTTACTGGTGGGCTTCATAGTAAGGTTAAATCAAGCTTTTTCATTATCAATATGTGGAGGTGTTTTCCTCCAAGACTGTTAAGTTTTTTCAAAAATTGGGGTTGGTGGTATATGCCTGTCTACCAGCCTTTTGGGAACAGGGCAGGAATAGGATGAGGCTTCCCATTTCCCCAGACAGACAGCTACTCAGATCACACTCTTTTCTCTCTGCTGTATCTTGGTCCAGATTTGGGTCAGGTATAGCTCAAGTGCAAGAATGTCTGTAGCTCCATTTCTCCTGGAAACAACCCTGGTAGAAGTTGGTGGGCATTTGGCTTCCTGGGATGGGGGTGGGGGAGATAACAGAGAGAGGAATTGATTTGTCAACATCCCTTCAGTTTTAGCCTCGTATGCTACTTGGTGCTTGGAAGAACTGAGACTCTCAGATTCTTTAAGGCAAATCAGTTTATTCTCATACGAATCCCACCATTTCTACTCTCTAATCCACTCCATGTCCGTTAAAGTCACCTCTCACTCCTCTAATAGCTTTCTGTCACTCAAACTTTGGGGACTGTCTCTTTAGATGTTTTTGTTCTTTGGAAAACTCAGATACCCTAATGTAGTCTTTCCTGCTCACTTATTAATGGGTTAGTACCTTTTTTTCTTTATTTTCGCTTTGGTGAGGAAACAAGGGAAATAAGCCATGTGGTCAGTATACCGTGTTTATCCAGGACCCATCCCTATGCTCTAGTGTATAAGCATCACAAGAACTAACATTTGTTGAATGCTTACACTTATTAACGTAGTATTCACGGCAATCTCATAAGACAGTTACTGTGATTGTTGCCATTTTACGGATGAAGAAACTAAATCAGAGAAGTTAAGTAACTTGTCAGACATACACAGTCAGTAAGTGTGGACCTAGGATTCACACTCAGCTGTCAGACTGTAGAGTCACTTCCCGCTTAAAACTCTCCAGTAATATCCCCTTTCTTTATTTTAAAATCCAAGCAACCTAACATGTCATTTGTATTCTCCATGATCAGGCCCAGCGTACTCCAGTCTCACCTCTCTCTCTCTCTAGTCTCTCCTTGATTCCACCTCTTTGACCTTATATTCTAGTCACACTGAACTTCTTGCCCTGAATGCACTATGTTCCCGTGATCCTCGCATCTTTTTCACACTGCTCCCTCTGTCTCCCAACTTGCTTTATTCTCCAGAGTACTCAGGAGAATAGTGTTACGGTACTGGTTATTGGGTATTTCAGCATATATTTATTTCACCTAGCAATCAACTCATGCTTTTGATTTCCTTTGACTTAGCATGTCTTCTTGAAGAATTATTAATTGAATAAAATACTATTGCATGTGTCTGAAGGCTCCTAAGTCTAACAAACTAAACAGAATGATCTCAAAATTTGATTGTATTGAGAGTGATAGTTAAAGATTCTCTTGGAGTGTAAGTGAAAATGTATTTACTTTAAACAGTAAATGAATTAACTTCTCCATTTGTTATTATAATGTTTTCTAACCTTATCTTGCTGTTTTTCTTAACAGCACTTTCTTCCTCTTGCAAATCTGGAATGTTCACCAAATGTTGAAACATTCCTCTGCAAAGCTTTTGTACCAACCTGCACAGAGCAAATTCATGTGGTTCCACCTTGTCGTAAATTTTGTGAGAAAGTATATGCCGATTGCAAAAAATTAATTGATACTTTTGGGATCCAGTGGCCTGAGGAACTTAAGTGTGACAGGTAAATGATGTTTTCAACTGAAAACTAGTATTGATAATGATACTTTAATGTTGGTGTTAGCTTTCCAGAATGTTAGTGACAGGCTTTCATTTTTTGATTGAACACATGTTTATTATACCTTAATATACACCAGGCACTGTGGTGATAAGTGTTGCAGACACAGTGGTGAGCATAATAGACTTGGTTCTTATTCTCAGGGGACTTACAAGGTGTGGAAGGAATGGAGGGTATTAAAATAATTATACAAAGAAATGCAAATCTACAACTGTGCTAGAGGTAGCAAAGGAGAGGTGCATAGTTCTTTGAGAAAATATAATGGTTCCTTTGACCTTATCTGGGAAGAAATGAACCTTATCACCAATTCACTGACCTTTTTGCACATTAGTCTTGATTAATTACTCTTGTCTCCTTTTCTTTGGACATTGGTAGCTTGTAGTTTGAAATAATCTATTGATATAATGAGAACTCATATAATAAATTTGGGAAGGAAGCTGGCTACCTTGTTTCTTTGTCTGTAAACTGTAAAATCTTTGTAGAACTCATACATTTCTAGTAGATTCATAATCATTTCCACAAATAATTGAGTAATACTGGTGACCCTTGAACAATGCAGGGGTTAAGGGTACCAACCTTCCAAGCAGTCAAAAATTCACACATAACTTTTAACTTTCCCAAAACTTAACTACTAATAGTCTACCATTGACCAGAAGCCTTACTGATAACATAAACAATCAGTTAACTGATATTTTGTATGTTAATGTATTATATACTGTATTCTTATATTAAAGCAAGCTAGAGAAAAGATGTTATGAAGAAAATCGTAAGGAAGAGAAAATACACTTAAGCTATTTATTGAAAAAATCTGTATATAAGTGGACCCATGCAGTTCAAACCTGTATTGTTCAAGGATCAACTATATGTAGCAGAGTTGAAGATGCTCATACGCTACATCATAGGAAATCTTCTTACATAGAGACTTTTACACCAACAAGGAATCATGTACAAAAATATTAATTGTAGCATTATTCCTAATTTTTTTAAATGGGAAAAGTCTGAAAGTCTGTCGTAAACATGATGAGTAAACTGTGATGTGCTTACATGCTAGGTAGAATATTACCATGCAACTGATAAACTGAATGCAGGTGACCTACATCTGTCAATATGGATAAACCTAAAAATAATAGTGTTAAGTAAAAAAAGGAAATTAGAGTATGATATATAGAGCATGATGTCATTTATATAAAGTTCAAAACCTGTGAAACAACTATATAACATTATAGTTAGAAAATAATGTAGTAAAAACACTAAAAAAATGCATGAGGAGAATAAAAACAGAACTTGTGGTAATGAATACTTCTGGGGAGAGAAAGGAGGACAGAACCAGAAACAGGCCCCAACTTCATCTGTAATGTTATATTGCTTTATTTTAAAAGATATAAAGCAAAACTGATGTAATATTAAGTTTTGAAAAGCTGGTGGATGCTGAGTGTTCTTTTTATGGGCATCCATTTTATTATTTTCTGTTCTTAACTAAGTACATTTTAAATGCTTTCTATTTAAAACCCCCACTAATTTTTAAACCATATAGATCCTTCAAAATAATACTGGAACACAGAAATTCAACTCAGTGATAAAGTTCTGCACAAAACAAATACTCCTGTGTATCACTCAGGTATACCTGTAAACAGGGAGGCAAACAGCCAAACCAAATCGAATGGTGATGTGAGTCAGGCTGGCCCTCAGCCACTTCTTGGGGATCTTCTGGCCCTTCTTTAATAACTTATAGATCACTTGTACTTTACCCTACTAATCCAGGAAATGATTTTATTTCAGTCATCACTTTAATTATGTGTTTTATTTATTTTGCTTGTGGACATTAGATAATAAGAATTAATTTTTAAGACATATTTCATATGCTTATAAACAGACAAGCCAGTACTTCTTTTTCTGAAGAGTACCAAGCAGGATACAATTTTCTTAAATATTTAATCTTAAGAGCAAACATTATTTTAAAATTATTAACTGATTGATTTCCAAGTAAGGGAATTTTTATGTTCACTTGCCTTGTGTTTAATATATACAAGGTCTTTCCAGAAGGTATCCAGCCATGTACTATGAAAAATAGAGACATTTATTGAAGAAGAAACAAGATACAAGAAACACTGTACATAAGACAATGACACCTCAGTCCCCTTCAAAGTAGGCACTTTGGGGCCTCACACAGTTCTCGCAATTGCCATCAGCTGCCCTGTCATATTTTCCTGAATCTCACTGAATATCTGAAATCTCTACTCTTTCAAAGGTGATTTTAGTTTTTGGAAAAGCCAGAAGTTGCAGGGCGCCAAATCTGGGCTGTAGGAGGGCCGAGTCACCTTGGTGATTCGATGTTTTGCCAAACAACTCTGCACCAGATGTGATGCATGTGTGGGTGCATTGTTGTGGTGAAACTGCCAGTCACCAGTTGCCCATAGCTGTGGCCTTCTGAATCCGAATGGTTTCTGCAGAGGAATGTTCAAGCATAATGCAACATGGATGCATATTCATTACTCTACTCGCTCAGTCATTTAAATGTAACAGCCACACAGTACACATGCTCACTCAACAGTATCTACCACCCCACTGACTATTGCAGTGAAGTTGCCATTGTTCATGCATGTGCATTCTAGTCCACTCCCCTTGGCTACCAGGTTACATCAATGTCATGCAAACCATTCTTATTATAATAACAATGGCTGGACTTTTCTGGACAGACCTTGTATGTTAGTGTGTTAGGACCTCATTAACAACCATAAATTTTTAGTCAACTTCAAAACTTTCTACTGAACTCTAACCTGTAATCTTTGTAGATAGGTTTGTGTTGCTTCTCATCAGTTGTGAATACATAGGGAAATAGTTTATAGTTGGAAAGCATAGCATTAAAAAAGTGACTCAGTAAAAATATTGACCTTATATATTTAATTTTTATAATCTTTACAGATTACAGTATTGTGATGAGACTTTTCCTGTAACTCTTGATCTACACACAGAGTTTCTCGGTCCTCAGAAGAAAACAGAACAAGTTCGAAGAGACATTGGAATTTGGTGTCCAAGGCATCTTAAGACCTCTGGGGGACAAGGCTACAAGTTTCTGGGAATTGACCAATGCGCACCTCCATGCCCCAACATGTATTTTAAAAGTGATGAGCTAGAGTTTGCAAAAAGTTTCATTGGAATAGTTTCAATATTTTGTCTTTGTGCAACTCTGTTCACATTCCTTACATTTTTAATTGATGTTAAAAGATTCAGATACCCAGAAAGACCAATAATATATTACTCTGTCTGTTACAGCATTGTATCTCTTATGTATTTTATTGGATTCTTGCTAGGCAATAGCACAGCCTGCAATAAGGCCGATGAGAAGCTAGAAGTTGGTGATACAGTTGTTCTAGGCTCTCAAAATAAGGCTTGCACCGTTTTGTTTATGTTTTTGTATTTTTTCACCATGGCCGGCACTGTGTGGTGGGTGATTCTTACCATTACGTGGTTCTTAGCTGCAGGGAGAAAATGGAGCTGTGAAGCCATTGAACAGAAAGCAGTGTGGTTTCATGCTGTTGCGTGGGGAACACCAGGTTTTCTGACTGTTATGCTTCTTGCTATGAACAAAGTTGAGGGAGATAACATTAGTGGAGTTTGCTTTGTCGGTCTTTATGACCTGACTGCTTCTCGCTACTTTGTACTCTTGCCACTGTGCCTTTGTGTGTTTGTTGGGCTGTCTCTTCTTTTAGCTGGCATTATTTCCTTAAATCATGTTCGACAAGTTATACAACATGATGGCCGTAACCAAGAGAAACTAAAGAAATTTATGATTCGAATTGGAGTCTTCAGTGGCCTGTATCTTGTGCCATTAGTGACACTTCTTGGATGTTACGTCTATGAGCAAGTGAACAGGATTACCTGGGAGATAACTTGGGTCTCTGACCATTGTCATCAGTACCATATCCCATGTCCTTATCAGGTAAAAAGCTATCATTTGTATTGTTTCATGATTTAATTCTAATGTAGAAAATGTTCTGTGGAAATATACTTGAATTAGTTATGAACATAAATTAAGATTTCAGGTGAGAAATCCAGTAGACTTAGGATTGGTTCCCTATGTATCAGCTGAAACTGGGATAAGTGTCGTAAGGTTTTTCAGTTTGTTACAATAGTAAAGTGCCTTCTTTAGCTATTCTTTTAAAAATTACATGGGGTTGCAAAGGCAGATTAGTAGTAATGAAGAAAAGAATCAGAAAAACAGGTCTTGGCATAGGGAGAAAAAGAGAAGTATTGTAACTTCTGAATTGGGAGTTGTTTTAAATTCTTCAGTTAATAGGGGAACACTTTATTTGGGTATATTTAATTTGATCATATTATCTTACAGGGTTTTTTTTTTTTAACAGAATATTTGCTTATAAAAACAGAACTTGATTTTTGCCTAAACTATGCTGTGATTTATTAACTGAAAAAGTACAATTGAAACGAAATGTATTTCATATGTTCTTGATGTTTATGATTAGTATAAAGGTGGTGTTTTTAAGAAAATAAATTTCTGAAAATAGAATTTTAAAGCATTTTAGTTGAGGTTTCTAACAGAAAAATTTTTAAATAGATTTTATACATTTAAAAATATTTATACATGATATTAAATTATATTGATTGTGAGTCCTGTCATCATAGTGTATCAAATCAAGCAATGTGTAAGCTGAATTATTTTACATAATAATTTATACTCTAGAAAGGTTCATATTTTAACATAGTGGGGCCTGTTTTATATACTGATGGGTGGGAATAATAGTTTTACTTGCCTTACTGTCTACAGTCCATTATCAATAGGCTGTATTTACTGTATAAGGAAGCTATGTCTTAGGGTGGTTCTGATATATTAAATGTTTTCTATTTTCAGTATTTCTGGCAAAGTAGGAAAATATCATTGTTATATACTACTACACAGTATTAGAAGATAACATGAGAAAATTCTAAACTTAAAGTGAAGTAGGACTTTATAAATTCAGGAACTATTAAAAAAAAAGATGCTAAATTTGACTAAGTAAAAAAAAAATTTTTGCATGGCAAAAAGCCCCATCATAACCAAAGTCAGAAAACCAGGTGGGAAAAATTTTTTTGTATATCACATCATATTTGGAGGATATAGTTCTTTAACTTATAAATAGTTCCTGTAGATCAATAAGAAAAAACCCACAATCTGATGTAAAAGTGAAAAAAGGATATGAAGAAGGTTCACAGAAAAGGGACCCTCTTAAATGTGTAAAATATTAAAAGAGAAATGCAAATTAAAATCAGAATAAAATTATATGTCTACTTATGACATGGCAAACATCTGAAAGTGTTATAGCCACTGCATGAGTGAAACCGGCAAAATACACATTCTTTGTTATTTAATTAGTTCAACCTTCTGTGGAAAGCAGTTTGGCAGTATCTATCATTTAATATGCACATACTCTTGATCTTACCCTCATGGGACTTTATTGACAAATCTGCCCACAAATGTGAGTGATTGCACACATACAAAGATAGTTACTGTAACATTTGCAATGGCAATAGGTTGAAAATAACTTAAATATCCATTAATAAATTATGCTTCACCCACACAATAGGACAGCCTTTAAAAATAAATGAAGAGCTTTATTTCTACCAATATAGAATGGTCTCCAAGAAATAGTGTGAAAAAAGGCAAGATATAATACCAAATGTAGTGTTTTGACACTTGTGTAACATGTAAAAATAATATTTGAAAGTTGATACTTGAGGAAAGCATGAATTAATTTTTTGTGGAATTTCCACATTTTTACTTTAATGATATTTATTTTTATCAAGTTTTTCTAACGTACATATCAACAATATGTAAAGATTCTAAAATAATGTGTTGTTATAATGAGTTTAAATATGTTTTTTGTGGTAAAGTGAGGGAAAAGATGAATATTTAGAAGCAAATATTTGGCAATTATACTTCTAAGGAAAAAAGAGAAGAAAATGTAGCCAAGATTAGGAAGGATATCCTTCCTAAATATATTTAAGTATTTTCCCCTTCCTAACTATAAATTATGACACACATATGAGATTATTTGTTCAGAACTTAGGTAAATAATGTGTTATACTTAAGGCACTGTTCATAGTGTAATATGTTGTATTAGATATTTTATAATGAAACAGACTGAAAATTTATACTTTTTGTTCACATTTGACACTGACTATATAGATTTCTCTCCATTTAGACTATATCACTAAAATTATTGTTATTTACTGTTTTTTACAGGCAAAAACAAAAGCTCGACCAGAATTGGCTTTATTTATGATAAAATATCTGATGACGTTAATCGTTGGCATCTCTGCTGTCTTCTGGGTTGGAAGCAAAAAGACATGCACAGAATGGGCTGGGTTTTTTAAACGAAATCGCAAGAGAGAGTAAGAACCTATTGAATCATCTCACATTGTTTTAAAAATAAGTAGCTCAAATACCAAGGGACTATTTAAAAATCATCACTGTACTGGATTATTATATCAGTTGTTGTTTCAAGTTTGGAAATCTTCATGGAGAGAGATCCTTTACTTTGACATTCATTATAATAGTGTTTGACACACACTATTCTATTTAAATATGAATGAAAGATTTGTAAAATGTGCATTTTTCTTTCCATGGTTTATAATATATCCAATATTATTACTGCTTTCATTGGAGTCATTATTTTGGGTGTAGCACTTTAAATAATTTTATCCTTTTCATCAGTGATATAATATTAAATGAGGTCAAATCCATGTAAGGAAATCTATAAAGTATGATTCAGATGTGATGTATTATGATCATTATTTACCTTTAAATTTTATTACACACGGTATTGAGTTAAAATTTTAACTTATTTACCTTGCCAAAGATGGTAAAAATTCAAACTTAAGGAATATTCTGTAACAATATAGTAGATTTACATTTATGAGTAAATAGCTCAATTTAATTATTTACATACATTATATGTACTTTCGCCAGTGTACCATAGAGTTTTTTAAACTGTTCCCCATTGGTTTGATTAATGAACATTTTTGTGGTGAAAGTTTCAGAACTGCAGGCTTTTTCACAAATAAGTTTTTGAAATCTGAAGAATTGCATTTAACTGGACTTCACATTTTTTGCGCTACTATAATATGTCTATCCCATATTTATATACCCACACTAACTTAAGAATAACCTGCTTCCTTTAATGTTAGAAAGAAAATAATTGAATTTAAGCAAAGACCACTAATCATATTCTGTGTGCCCTCTCTTCTGGTTTACTTTTTTATTTGATATACTTATATATGATGCACATTCAGTTAGTCCTCTACTTTAGGCTGGTTTGCGTTTCCTCACCTTCATTCTTTGATTGTGCCTGTTTAATTCCTTACCAGTCTGCTACTTATGCTGACAAAAGCAACAAAGAGTTGTAAAGATTTCATTTATGACAACGTACTTACATCTCAGTGTGTATGATCCCAGATTTTGTAACTAATATATATCTTATATAATTTTTAACTATTGAATAAGGACTTTTAGCATAGCTATGTGATATGCTTTATGACTTATAACATAACACTTAACATTTAGTGTAAGTTAATCCTCTCCTTGGATTTTCTTACAGTCCAATTAGTGAAAGTCGAAGAGTACTACAGGAGTCATGTGAGTTTTTCTTAAAGCACAATTCTAAAGTTAAACACAAAAAGAAGCACTACAAACCAAGTTCACATAAGCTGAAGGTCATTTCCAAATCCATGGGAACCAGCACAGGAACTTCACCAAATCATGGAACTTCTGCAGTGGCAATCACTAACCATGACTGCTTGGGACAAGAAACTTTGACAGAAATTCAAACCTCTGCAGACACATCAGTGAGGGAAGTGAGAGAAGATGGAGTGAGCACTCCCAAATCAAGAGAGCAGGATGGCAGGGAACCTGCCTCCCCAGCAGTACCGAGCTCCATCCTTTGTGGGGAACAGGCCAACAGGAAAGGCCGGGCAGTCACTGTGAATGATAAGAGTGACAGTGCTCGGAGTGAAGGAAGGTGAGCTTTGACTTTATTTTCTTAAATCATGACTGTTCTGAATACTGCATTATACACTTTTTATTAAAGCGTAACATGTTGGAAAAGAAGACATTCTGTGAGATGACATGTTTATACACCAATCCAAGGAAGCTTGGGTTTAAGAAGTTGAAGTTCAGCCTATAAATATACTACTTTGTAGTTAAATTCTTAGCATTGAGAATAGACTTCATGTATGTTGTTCAAGTAGAACAGTAATGTTCATTTCTATGGTAATTTAGGTAAATGTTTAAGATTCATCAGACATATAGGTTAAGTTTTATTAAGGTTGATCTATATTTTAGTTGTAATTCCAGTTTGGTCTTGGGAAGAGGTGAGTGTAACTTCCACCTACTCTGTTGTCATCTTCAGGCTCAGTTTTAATTAGTACCATATTACCACCCTGGCTGGTACGGCTCAGTGTGTTGAGTGCTGGCTTGTGAACCATAAGGGCACCGGTTCAGCTCCTGGTCAGGGGACATGCCTGGCCCAGAGGCAGCCAATTGATGTTTCTCTCAAACATTTAAAAAATAAATAAAATCTTTAAAAAAAATTAGTACTGCATTATGCTTGTCAGTTTAGACAAAGATGATTGTTTTTATTTTCTGAGCATAAAAGGATATTGATATTATCTTTAATGAATTTAAATATGAAACTAGCCAGAATGACTTGAAGGTCTGTAGGTTGTCTTACCTCATCCTTCCAAAGTAGGCCAAATATACCTTCTCTGTGTTCCTTTAACAGCTTTTGCATACCTGGATTATAATTAGATACATGCTTTTATCCTCCACTAGATTTGTAAACTCCTTAAAGGCAGAGCTGAGGTCTTACTTATCTTTGTATTCCCAACTGCTTACATAGTATCTGATCCATGGTGGGAAATCAATAAAATGTTTGCTAACTCGAGGGCAGAAATCCTTTTATTCTATTACCCCATGCTCAGCCTATGAATGGGTGGTGCTCGACAGTCTCCAAAGTTAGCAAAAATTATTTGAAAATAAAGTATTTGTATTTTGAGATGTTAGAGCAGACATAAGGAGTTTTAGTTAATTATCCTATGGTAAAAGTAGACACTGGTTGGAAGTAAAACTCATGAAAAGTGGATAGCAGTTTTAAGGACATCTGGCATCACATTCGTGCTTGGTTTGTATGTCTGTCAACTTTTGTTCTTTTACCTAGGGTGACTCCAAAAAGTGATGTTACTGAAACCGGCCTGGTGCAGAGCAACAACTTGCAGGTCCCCAGTTCTTCGGAACCAAGCAGCCTGAAAGGCTCCACATCACTGCTTGTTCACTCAGCTTCAGGAGGCAGAAAAGAGCAGGGCGCTGGCAGTCACTCAGACACTTGAAATCTAGGTTATCCTGTTACTTAGAAGCGGATTTATGTTACACTGGAGGTGACCAGTACAGGTTGTATAAGAATCACTGTAATAGTCTTCTTTTTATTTAAAGCTACATTGACTGCTGTTACACTGGAAACAATAGATGCTGAGAGTAACCTCACACACAGAGGTTAATGATAACAATATACCTGAAAAACAGAAATGTGCAGATGAATAATATTTTTTAATTGAGTGGGAGGAGGGAGTTAGAGGAATCTTTCTTTTATTTATGAAGATTCTACTCTTGTTAAAAGTTTTTTAAGATGTACCATGCTATTTCATGTTTATGATATGAAATCAAGATTTTTTTTGCTTAAGTATTAAAAACTTATCTTTGTATCTTTTTTATATATTTGAAAACAAGTTTATATGTATTAGAACTTTTATTAGAAATCCTGGAAAATCTACTCAAATATTTTATTATGTTATTCTGATATTTTATTTTCACACTACTTTGGTAGCTTTGACACTGAATTTCTAAGAAAATTGAAAAATAGTATTCTTTTGTGCTATAAAAAATAGTTGGCACACCAGAAGGTGTTATAATGAGAATTCAACTTAAAAAATCCACTACTCTACCTTATCATCTTCAATGTGTGAATTTTATAAAGTCTTATTATTTTAGGTATTTCACAGCTTTATTGTGCAACTGAAATAAGGTGCTTTTTGAAAGAGTATCTGATGTTGATTGTTTTATGTTGCTTGCTGATCCTTATGCATTTAAAAAATAAAATGTCCTGAAGGATTAGTAGATGAAATGTTATTCCTTTATAAATTAAGCCAAGTGCAATTGACTTTATTTTTTTCAATGTTTCATGACCACCCAATATTGTATTATTATGACCATTTACAGTTGTTTATACTTTTGTTTATTAACATTTTGAATACTACAAATGCTTTTTATTTGTGCAATATTTTCCTCAGATATTATATAGAATCCATTTCTGCAACTAAATAGGATTTTTATGAACATTAAAAAGTGTGTTAGCAATATTAGTGCCAATTAAATGAAAAAAATGTAGTCCTGATAAAATAAAATGTCCTTCATATAACATACTTTAAAAATACTAAATAATTTTTTAAATTTTGTTTCCAATTAAGTATTATTCCTTGAACAGATCTTCTGATGCTTTTGATTTTTTCTGTATTTAGCATTCTGTTAAAGCATAAAAAGAAAATTATCGTGTACTGTATGGGAAAATGTTGTAAATATTAACTTTTCCACATTTGTTAAGTTTGTATACAAACACTTGTTTTATATGATCTTTTCAATAATAAAATTTTCTTTATATAAGAAATTATAGAATATTCTGTGTTACATATTGTGGTCTTGGCCCAGAAAGTAGAATAATTTTTCAGATCAGTGGCTCCATGACTAATAAGCCAAAAGCTTCTTTTTATTTTATTATTTAATAATTTTTTATTGGTTTTCTGGCCAAGATGGAGGCATAGGTAGACACCCTAAGAAGGAATTACAACTACCTCAAAACTAAAAAAACAACCAGAAGTACCAAAAAATAGAACTGCATGGAAGTCCAACAAATGAAGGAATAAAGAAGAAATACTCATCCAGACAGGTAGGAGGGGTGGAGCCAGGGTGGAGAGGACACACACTGTGGTGGCAGCGGAGTAGTGACTATGCCTACATTTTAAAAGTAGGGAGGGACACCTGGAAAGCAACCCCAGCCCTAGCCCAGACTGTGCAGCTCATAGTTTCAGTGCCAGGGAAAATAAAGCCACATTGCTTCTGACTGTGAAAATCAGTGAAGGTTGGGGCGGAGGAAGAAACTGCCGGCCTCTCAGCAGAATCTGTTTGTTTAGAGGGCCCCCACGGTCCTAGAATGTCCAAAAACCCACCCACTCTGGGAACCACAACCAGGGCAACAGATAGAGGGGCGCCAGTCCCATACGGAAAGCACAAGTGCCTGGAAAGGGCAAATTCTGAGCAAGTGGCATTGTTCCCTCTCAGACCCCTCCCCCCCATACAGTGCCACAAGTACTGATAAACACCTAAGGCTTTGCCCCTTTCAACAGGTGTGACAGCTCTACCTAAGACACAGAAGCAAACACAGAAAGCTGTCAAGTTGAGGAGACAGAGAAGTATGGCCCAAAAGAGGGAGCAGATCAAGATTCCAGTGGGAGAACTAAGTGATAAGGAGATAGCCAACCTAACAGATACAGAGTTAAAAACAGTGATGATAACGATGCTCACAGACTTCACAGACAATATTAAGTATGACAAATGCATAAGGGAAGAAATGAGGGCTATAGTAAGTGAAATGAAGGAAAACCACATGAAACCAGCAGTGAAGGGAAGGAAACAAGGGATCAGATCAATGATCTGGAACATAAGGAAGAAGTAAGTCTACCAGTACACCAGTACAGAATGAAGAAACAAAATTGAGAAAATAAGGACAGGCTTAGGAACCTCTGGAACAACATTAAACATGCCAACATCCAAATCATAGGGGTGCCAGAAGGAGAAGAGGAAGAACAAGAAATTGAAAACTTAAGTGAAAAAATAATGAAGGAAAACTTCCCTAATTTGGTGAAGGAAATAGACATACAAGTCCAGGAAGCACAAAGAGTCCCAAACAAGCTAGGCCCAAAGAGGACCACACAAAGACACATCATAATTAAAATGCTAAAGGTTAAAGATAGAGAATCTTAAAAGCAGCAAGAGAAAAAGTTACCTACAAAGGGGTTTCTATAAGACTATCAGCTGATTTCTCAAAAGAAACTTTGCAGGCATGAAGGGACTGGCAAGAAGTATTCAAAGTAATGAAAAGGACCTACAACCAAGACTACTCTATCCAGCAAAGCTATCATTTAGAACGGAAGGGCAAATGAAGTGCTTCCCATATAAGGTGAAGCTAAAGGAGTACATCATCATCAAGCCATTATTATATGAAATGTTAAGGGGACTTAATTTAAGAAAAAAGATCAAAACTATGAACATTAAAATGACAACAAACTCACAACTATCAACAACAGAATCTAAAAAATAAAAACAAACTAAGCAAACAACCAGAATAGGAACAGAATCATAGTATGGGGAGCATTTAGAGGGGTATCAGCAGGGAGGTGGAAGGGGAAGAAATGGGGAAATGGTGCAGGGATTAAGAAGCATAATTGATAGGTAGAAAACAGGGGGATGTTAAGAATAGTACAGGAAAGGGTAAAGCCAAAGAATTTATATGCATGACTCATGGACAATGAACTAAGGAGGGTGGGATTGTTGGAGGGAAAGGGGATAAATGGGTAGAGGGGAGCAAAGGGAAAAGAAGTTGCGACAACTGTAACAGCATAATAAAATACACTTAAATTTTTTTTATTTTTCCATTACAGTTCACATACAATATTAGTTTCATGTGTACAACATTGTGATTAGACATTTATATATCTTATGAAGTGATCACTTTGATGAATCTAGTACCCATTTGATACCATATATGGTTATTACATTATTATTGACTATATTCCCTCTGCTATATTTTACATTTCCATGATTATTTTGTAACTATCAATTTGTACTTCTTAATCCCTTTACTTTTTCCATCCAACCCTCCTCCCATATGGCAACCATCAGTTTGTTCTCTATATGAGTTTACTTCTGCTTTCTTTATTTTGTTTTTTAGATTCCCCATATAAGTGAAACCATTTTTTTTTCTCTGCCCAGGGTGAGTGGCTGTGAATGAGATTTTGTGTTGGCCCTTTAAGAGGGCACCTCTGTCTCTATCAGACTGCCATCTCCCTGGCAAATAGAATTCCCACTGATATTCACAGCCATATGTTATGTGGGTGCCTCTTCCTGGCTCTGGTGCTCTGGGCTGGTTGAGAGCTCACACTTCTCAGGGGGAACCTTTGCAGCTGAGATATCCCTCCGGAATTTCAGCTGTCACTTATGAGAGCAGGGCCAGCCATTTTCATGTCTCTGCCCTTCCTACCAGTCTTGATGTGGTTTCTGTAAATCCTTGGTTATAAGACTTCTGATCAGTTAGTCTTCTTCAGGTTGATTGTTCAATATTTTAGTTGTAATTGCAGTTCAGTCCTGGAAAGAGGTGAGTGTAACATCGACCTACTCTGTTGCCTCTTGGATCCTTCTCATTTCTTTATTTTAATGAAAATGCTTATAGTACATAATCATTAATCACAATGTTGACATTTGATAGAAAATAAACATTTTAACAAGTTACTAAAGAATTCTATTTCAATTTTTAGAAAAGCAGCAAGTGTTGGATTTTATCAACTATCTTTTTGCTATCAATATTAGCCAAGGCAGGCTTACTGCTGTAACGAACAGTCCTCAAAATCCTTACTAGCTTAAAAAACTATCAAGTGACAGTGAGGTGCAAGTGTTCTTGAAGTAGCCTTTCAGGTGATTATTTTAAGGATCCACCATTTCCGTCTTGTGACTCTGCCATCTGTTAGGGCCTCAGATTCCTCTGCAGAATTCTCTGCACCCAGCCAGTAGGTAGAAGAGACAGCAATTTTTGGGGGTCAGAGAGGAAAATGGCACACATAATTTCCAGCTACATTCCATTTGCCTGAATTCAAGCACAGATTTATACTTAACTGCAAGGGAAGCTAAGAAATGTAGTGTAGGTGTGTGCCTTGGAGGGAGAAGGAACAGGAACAGTTGGCCAGCAATGTTTCAGTCTACAAATGTGAGGTAGTTCATAAATTTTCTATTTGTAATCAGTAAGCTTGAATTATAAAGGTATTCACTTTTAATAGCACACTTCAAAAATACCATCTAATTCACAAGAAAGCAGCAGTTTTTCTTTTTCCTGGGGCCAGAATCTTTGATGCAAAAAGAACCTACTGTTTCTGAGGCAGGGGTTGACATTACCTTTTACAAGAATTTCATAGCACTTTTTAAACAAGAAGTTTTACCTAAATTACATATTTCCATTTCTAATAACAAGGCTGGCATCTGCATTCGCAGCGAAACTCAGCAGCAGTAAAGATGTGACAAAACAGCATTTCAGTTTGGAAGTCGGCCACAAGGCCTCCATAGAGTTTTATGGAATGCCATCTTTCAAAAAGACTCAGTACATCTGTTGGGATCCATGACTGCTATGCTATTCATGGTACCAAAGAAAACTCCTCTAGACATTCCTCGAAAAACTAGACCCAAACACCTTGTAATTGCCACCCGTCATCAAAATCACAGTTTTAGTGCTTCCTTACTCTCATCTTCTCAGAAATGTACCACGGGTGGGTGTTTCCAGTTACCACTAATGGAAAGTTTCAGCATTGCCAAGGCAGGCACTGCTACTCTCAGGAAATGAAGGATATAATTTTTAATGACCACAAGAAGCCCTGCTGTTCCTTTTCTGCATGGAAAGCATAATCGTTAATACCTCACTGCCCATAGCACAAATCAAAGACCATTACAGATGCTGAAGGTTTTAACAGAAGCCACTGTGATCCATCATGTGGGAAAGAATTAAATTTCATTAAGTCACAATGGCAGTGTGTCAACAAAGAGAAAAGAGAGGAAAGATTAAACGGCTAATCCAAAATTATACAAAGACAGTGGCCCAGAAATCAACAGTCGTGTGAAGTTTGTGATGGCCATTCCTGGAGGAGCAGAGACAAAATGGAGCAAGAAGAAAAGAAGGATGAGAAAATGAAAAGAAGGAAGGACTGGAACTGGTAAACACTAATTAGAAATGAAAATAAATGAGCTCTGACTGGTGTGGCTCAGTGGGTTGGGCATTGCCCCGCAAGCCAAACTGAAAGGTTGCCCATTCCGTTCCTGGTCAGGGCACATGCCTGGGTTGTGGGCCAGGTCCCCAGTTGGGGGTGTGCAAGAGGCAACTGATTGATGCTTCTTTCCCTCTTTTTTACCCCTCCCTTCCCCCCTCTCTAAAAATAAATAAGTAAATAAAATTTTTAAAACAAAAAAAAATGAATGAGAAAATGACTGCTAAAACGAACACATTTCAGAGTCATATCTGTGGTTTTTATTTTCCATCTTTAGAAGGAAAAAGAGAAAATCAGGAAAACCTTCTAAAGATAGGTTTTCAAATTTTCCACCACAAAAGGAGGGGATGAGAGAGGGTGAGCATACTTAGTTTTTAATAGGAACCTCTTAGGGAAAGTTTTTCAAATAAATCATTTTTCAAATGCATGCCATCATCTTCATTACCGTTAAACACACTTTATTTTCTACTGATTTTTAACATACCTAAGAGCAAAGACTCTACTAAACCCTGAGTTTAATACCTGTTCATAAATATACAATTATATTTAAACTATATTGAGAAGAGAAGCACAAAATCAATAGAGATTAATAAAAAATGTTTCCTAAAGTCAAAAAAAGAAAATATATTAATATCTTCTCCCTCTTATTTTCCAGAGTGCTAACTAAACTGAAATTCTCTAGTTTGTGGATTTATTTCCTTTGGGGACTACTCTGGTATCTAATTAGTTCCACTATCAAGAAAGATATAAATTTGACTATGAAGTCTCCAGACTTTACCTGAAAAAAATTCACCAGCAAAGCATGAGCCCCTGGTGATTTTAGTCCTTCTGAATGGCCAGTGGAGTGGCTCTCTAAAAACTTCACTTAAAATAACCCTCCAGAACCTATACACAAAGTTGGCCACTGGCAAAACCCTGGCTGGCCCTTTCAGCCTCTTAACTGCCACTCTGTTTGTGCGACTCCAAATGAAGAGGAATGGCACGCTATGTGTCCAGAGCTGACCTGGATGGCAGGTTGTAGGCAAATAAAAAATACAGTGAAAACAAAACAGGAGGACTGTGTTTCCTCAACTGAGAGGCATCACTCCCCTTTGTCACTAGGCCTCAGACTCCAGGCAGGGCTTTCCAGGCTGGCCCCAAAGACATGGAGAAGTCCAAACACTTTCTTTATGAAAGCAAAGGCCAGGAGAGGGGTGTACAATCCATCCGAAACTAGGAGGAGGCTGCTCGGGCACCTGGGAAGCAGGGCAGTCAGGCCACTCAGTACACCCTGAAGAGACCAAGAACAATAGAAAAACCTATTCTCTCTACTCAAAAAAGGTGCAGAGTGATGGAGGAGACTGAACCCATATGTGCAACAGGCAAGAACATCTAAAGAATTCTCAGTTAAAAGGAATGAAATCTAAATGCACTGACATGGCATTGGTAAGCACAAAAGGGCAAGTGGTAAAACTATACTTACAGAATAATACCATGTATGTGAGCAAGCCCCACCCCACAGAAGCATGCTGTATATTTTCTATAATCACATATATGTGTGTGTACATGCACAGGAGAAGGCTGTGGAAAATGTAGCATGGGTTATCTCTGTGGCAGGAGTCAGCATTGTAGGTAATGATCAAAGCAGAGTTTTGTTCAATATGGAATGCTTAAATTTTTATAAGGAGGATTATTAATATATCACATGGTGTAATTAAGAACTCATTTAAAAAATCTAAGCACATATCTAGCTAGTGGTGACTCAGTGGGTCCAGCCACATCTGCCTGAGAGGGTCTGTGCTGAATGCAGTGGTTGCTTCAATGACATGAGCCTCACACCTGCAGGGAGGGTCATCCCACACCACTGAGATCCAGGAAGACTACCAGTTCATCCAGTTCAAACTCCCTTTGGTCCCTCTGTCTTGTGCTTCTTGCTCCCCAAAACCATTTTCTACTTAGTTGGCAGTCACCGCATGTGTTTTGAGAACCTCTGTAACTAGTTCTTTCTCTCCAGTCCCTTGCCCAGACTCTGCTCTCATCCCCACAAAGAAAGCCTGCACCTGCTGATTTGATCCCAGCACTGGGAGGCAGGGTGGTGGAGGCAGATGCAGCAGCCACCCAGGGTGTGATAGGGAAAGAAGAGAGGCTTCTGGTAGGCCAAGGTCATCAGAACACCCAGGATGGCAAATTCTTTCCATTCACCATCCTCACCACCTCCCCCAACACACACATAGACCATCACCACCTTAAGTGCCCCCAGCAGAGGGTAATTCATCAGTAGAACTTGCTTCCATATTCATCAAGTATCTGAGGCCTGAAGGTCAGGGAGAGTCTAAGGTATGTGTGGCTTTCTGCAGAAGGCAGAACCCTGTTCTTCTTTAGAGAGTCCCCCAGTGTATTCACCCACACCCCTCTGAGTAGGCAGCTGGCCCAGGCTCCTGACTCTGGACTGAGGGAGAGCGGCCCATGGATCTGAGAAGGAAGTTGGCTGTTCATAGTGGGCTCTGTTCTGATAGCCATGTATCACCCAGTTTTCATCAAGAGCTTCCCACTGGCTAATTTGTTCCAAACTTAGGCTGAACTGTGAAGTAAATGCATTTCTTGTCTGCACCTGCCTGCTGCCTAACTGCTGAGATTAGGTCTTAATTTTAGAAATTGACCTAGACCTTTCCCTCCAGACCAGGTAATTAGACTTTTTCTCTTGACATGTTTGCAAAGAGAAAAAATAGCATACTTAACCAAAGTTTCATTATTTTTCACTAAGAGGGCAAAATGTTCCACCAGAGACTTCTGGAGCAATTCCTCTATCACTACTGGATCTGTCATTCACCTCTAGAATGCAGCCAAGAAGAAAATGTAAAGTATATTTTGGCAAGATAGCATACACACTGTAGACAGAGAACTCAGTGACTCCTGATGGTTATTTTGTTTGTATATTTTGGATCAATGTTATGGTTTCTGCAGAACTAGAGGCTGGTGTCCAAATTGGATTGTGTTCCTCCTGTGAGCTGAGGCATATGCCACAGTTCCTCCTTGTCATTTTCTAGGGGATTGAGGGTAAGGTGATAAAGTCAACTATTGTGTATACTTCAGCTTCAGGCAAGTTCCTCGTGGTAAGGAACTTGAGGTATACCAAGGAGTTAAAATGACATGCCTCATACAAAGAACAAGGGCCCATATATATGTTATACTGTTATATTGTTATACATACATACATATATATATACTTTTTTTTTTTTTTTTTTTACTAAGACACCTATTTCACATGGCTTTGGATTAGGAAACAGGGCCATTTCCTGGTTATAAAGGCCTATATACTAAAACAAACTGAAAGGTGAACTTGGATTCTGGATTTTTAAATTGATAAATATCAAACGCGCATTTGGGGGGGAAGTGCATGTAAGCTTTTGGGACACCACTTAGAATTTCTTTTTTTCCCCACTTAAAACTTCTAAGAAAATCCCACATCAAGTCTCCATTACGCATACTCAGGTAAAGGGCTTTGTTCAACAAAACCCAGTTTGTCCTTGGATGACTTGTTCTAAGGTCTAAACTCAGGGGGTTCAGTGGAAAAGAGCACAAGCAAACCCACGTGGCTCTCCCCGTAAGCTGCATTCTCCAGCACCAGGTTCGACATTAACAAAAGCAGGAGTTTTATCTCCACCCATCTGACTCTTGTGTCAACTTCTCAATTGCTTTCAGAAATAGGTAGCGTATATTAGGGACTCTCGAACACAAAAAATTAGCATACAGACTCAAAAATTAGGGGAGGTAAAACAAGATGAGGAATTATTCAGGCAGGCTGTAGAGATTTTTGATAAATGTATTGATAAATCAAATGGGAAAAGACAGGTTGTTCTTTGTTCTCAACCCTGTGTTACTGATCACAGTTGACTGGGTAAAAGTAAAGACTGAAAAAACTTACATACTTCAATAAGTGGTGCTGGGAGAGTTGGACGTTCACTTGCAAGAGAATGAATCTAGACACAGACATTACACCCTTCACCAAAATTAACTCAAAATTGATCATAGACCTGAATGTATAATATAATGCAAACTATACAACTCCTAGAAGATAACATAGGAGAAAACCTAGATGACTGTGGGTTTGGTGATGACTTTTTAGATACAACACCAAAACCACAATCCACGAAAGAAATAACTGATAAGCTAGACTTCATTAACATTAAAAACTTCTGCTCTGTGAAAGAAAATGTCAAAAGAATGAGAAGACAAGCCACAGTCTTGGAGAAAATATTTCCAAAAGATAATATCTAATAAAGGACTGTTATCCAAAATATAAGTCTTAAAACCCAACTATAAGAAAACAAACAACCTGGTTAAAAAATGAGCTAAAGACTTTAACAGACACCTCCCCAAAGAAGATATACAGACAGCAAATTAGCCACTGGATGCTAAGAGCAAAGATGTCAAGAGGTGTGAGTGACTGAAGGTGTCCTGATCCCCCGTCCACCCCATACAGCCAGATAAGTTACAAAGAGAGAAGCAGTTGGGGCGAGGGTGGAATTTCTAAGCCCCAAACTGGACCTTAATTTTCAAACTGAAGATTTCAAGGTTTTAGAGAAACAGAATCCCCAAAAGGGCACCTTTAGGTAGGAAGAAGTTCTAAGTCATTGAGCCAGGAAATAAGGCAAGAAGAGGGCCAGAAGTAGACACCTCACCCCAATTTGCCCTTGGATCATAGTAAGGATCTAGAAATATCTAAGACATCTTATTGATCTTCTCACTTCTGAAATTCGAAGAGTTTTAGGAGCTCTGTGCCAGAAATGGGGACATAGAGCAAATATGTATTTCTTATAAATCACATCACATAGTTTTACAATAATCCTGTTTAATTTATACTTAAATACTGTTGTGTGTATGTTTAATGGCTGGCAACATATATACAAAAATATGGACAATCATTATTTTAAAGGAGTGAGGTTGAAATGAGGTTTAATGACAGGAAAACCTTACTCTTTCTGCTTTATGCATTTCTATATTGTTTAACTTCAAAATGAGCATATGCTATTTCCCATCCCCTCCAAGCTGCCGGGGTGGGGGCTGCTCAAAGTGGTAAGAAAGAACAGTCTGTTTTGCAAACTCCTATTACTTGCTTAATTTGACATTTCAAGTAAATAAAAGAATATTTCAGTTCAAGATGTACATTAATACAAAGATAAGCAGCTTTATGAATCTCATTATCTTTAATATTATTCTAGGATTTTTTAGTTTTGTAAAAGACACAATATACTTGTTCCTACATGCATAAGAATGTCCTATAAGACTTGTACAATTTTACCCCATATATAATATTAATTCATTCCATATATAATATTAATGTGCAAAATACATAGCTGATTCTACCTCCTACTGTAACTTGGTTTGGAACTTAACTTTGATGAGTGATCTGTGTCTCTGGATAGAGATCTTAGAAATATTTGACATGTTTTAGTCCTATACTGAATTCTGAGTTAAATATTTCAAGATGGCTTTGGTCAGCCAAGCCTGACTGTTGGAATGCAGACATGAGCAAATCACTAAGAAAAACAATTAAAACCCTTACTTGGGATATGCAGCTTGGAAGCCAGCATATCTGTTGAACATATTAAAAATGACTCATAACCACATGAATTAAATATACTGAGGAATTAAATGTTTAGTTCATAGTTCTGGGTGTACTGAAGTCTAGGGTTACTGTAACTCCAACAAAAAACTGGAATTGAATTAGATAGACTGGACTTGACTTCTAACTTCAAGGCCAAGATGCACCCTGTGGGGCTCAGACAGGAGGGAACCTCCCTGTCTCTTCTGCCTTCTGTTTTCCAAGACTCTCTCTGGTAGAAGGGGGAAAATATTTTTGCAGCAGCCCATGGTGCAATTTGGATTCTTGCTTCTGATGCAAAGTCCAAGATTTAAAGAACAAAAGCAGTCTGGTCATAATTTATAAATGAAGGGAAATCTGTCCTTCCTCAGCTTCAGAGGGAATCCTCGGGGACCCTCCAGGAAAATCCTATATGAACCTGGGCCTCCCCCCACCAGTGGACACATCCAGGGACACTCACTGGCACACTGTCATCTCCTCTCAGCACATTCCTGGCTTTGGGGGTCATCCCCAAGTTCCAGCCCTCTGGTGTCAAACCCTGCTCTCTGGAAAGGAGCTGATACACTTGCTCACCCTAAACTGTAATCTTCTCAGAGAAATGGATGAGCAAACTATGGAATTTTGCTCAGTGATTAAAAAAAAAAAAGAACTACTGACACTTGCAATAATAAGTGGATCTCAGAAACATTATGCTCAGCAAAGGAGACCAGGCACAAATGAGTACGCACACAGTGCATATTCTAAAGGTGAATGAGAGATGAGGCTAGACCTGCTGAAGGGTCAAAAGATTGCTTAGGCAAGTCTAGCATCTCCCTGCAGAATGGGAGGGTCTGATCTGGGTCCATCCGAAGTTCTGAGGAAAAATAAACAGTTATTTTTAACCTCCTGTTATACATATCTGTGTCCTCAAACAGAAGCTCTTGGTTCCTGACTCAGCATTCATTCCGCCTTCCTTTTGCACTCCAGAACCCCAGTTTCCTAAAGTAGCAATTCTATTCCACATGAAGTTTCTTCTGGATTTGCTTAAGTCTATTGTGGTTATCTCCTTCGTCTGGTTAAGGATTATTTTAGGTTTGCGTATGTGACCCCCTTCTGGCCAATGAGATATGAAAGGACGGGGAGCTTCTGGGAAAGATTCTTTTCCTCTTAACAAAAAGATACTACAAGAGATGGTCCTCTTCCTACCCTGGCTGGTGTGGTTCAGTTGGTTGGGCACTGTCCTGCAGACCAGAAGTTTGCTGCTTTGATTCCCAGTCAGGGCACAGGCCTGGGTTGCGGGTTCAGTCCCCGGTCAGGATGCGAGCGAAAGATAACTGATGGATGTTTCTCTCTTGAATCGATGTTTCCCCTCTCTCTAGAATCAATAAAAGAAAAAAAAATTTTTTTTTTTCTTCCAAAGAGATGGACCTCTTCTCTTCTAGATATTGCTGCATCCAACAGGGACACCTGGACCAGCTGTCTCCCTGGGGTGGGGGCTGGGAAGATGATGACATGGGGACAAAGCCAAAACCATAAGAGTGGCAGAACATAGACAGAAAAACTTGGAATCCTTGATGACATGTTTGAGTTGCTGCCCCCCTCTGAACTTCACGTTAAGAGAAAAAATAAATTTCCTTATTGTTCAAGCTACACTGAGTTGACTTTTCTGTTCCTCGCTACTGAAAGCATCTTAACTGATAGAACAATCAACTCCTCGGGAGAGATACATAGCCCCTGACACAGAGTGTTTGTCACATAAAAGCCACTCAGTAAATGTTTGTTGAAATAGTATGAGAATGTATATATCTCAGACCCTCTGATGACCTCAAGCAGAGTTGCATCATTCCCTCTAAATAAGCCTGGATTTGAGCTTGTTTATACTGCAAAATGAGTAGCAAAGTAAAAGGACATGGTGGGATTTATGGGGAGTGAGTACATCTGGGAATCACTGACGGTGGAGACTCAGCAGGGAACGCAACAGTAACCACCTGGCTGGGGAAATGCGATTGATGCCCACAGGGACTCCAGCCTTCGGAATGGAATCCTTGAAAAGTCTGCCTCCAACATAGAGGAATGATGGCACAGCAGGGTAATAAGGGACAAGCTGAGAGTGCTTCTCAGTCTGAGCTCCGGTGATGATAAATGAAACGGATAATGAGCCTCTAGAGTAAAAGGTTTAAAGCTTTTGTTTATGACCTGAGTTCCTGTATTCTTTTATACTTAAAGAAATGCCACTCCATATGTTCTTTTTTTTTTTTTTTTTTGCATATTACCAAAGCCAAAGTGATTTTTACAATAAGGGAAATGGTAATTCTAGGAGGCCTTTGTTCAAACAATGACTCAGAGCCATGACTTCGTGGGGACCTTCGTCAACACTGTACTGTTCCACCCAATCATACCTGACTCTTAAAAAACAGACTTTTTTTTAAGCAGTTTTAAGTTTACAGCAAAAATGAATGTAAAGTACAGAGATTCTCCACATGCCTCCTGGCCCACACACGCATAGCCTACCCATCATCACCATCACTTACAGGAGTGGCACATTTGTTACAACTGATTGAACCTACATTGACACATTATCATCACCCAATTTCTCTACATTAGGGTTCACTCTTGGTGCTGTACATTCTATGGGTTGACAAATGTATAATGATATATATCCATCACACAGAGTAGTTTCACCACCCTAAAAAATTCGCCGTGTTTTGTGTATTCATCCCTCCCCCACCACCTCTGCCCCTCACTGATTTTTTTTTTCTGTCT
The DNA here is from genome assembly GCF_987537825.1 of Furipterus horrens. Classification (NCBI taxonomy): domain Eukaryota; kingdom Metazoa; phylum Chordata; class Mammalia; order Chiroptera; family Furipteridae; genus Furipterus; species Furipterus horrens. Next base: position 24,733,453 of record NW_028327177.1, on the reverse strand, counting down.
CCATAGTTGTAACTTTTCCAGAATGTCATCTAGTTGAAATCACACTATAGTATGTAGCCTTTTCAAATTGACTTCTTTCAGTTAATAATATGCATTTAATTTTCCTCCATGTCTTTTCATTTCTTTTTAGTGCTGAATAACATTCTAGTGTCTGGATACCACAGTTTATTTCTATCTACCTACTGAAGGACATCTTGGTTGCTTCCAAGTTTTGTCACTTATAAATAAAGCTGCTATAAATAGCCATGTGCAGGTGGTTGTGTGGACATAGGTTTTCAACTCATTTCAACTCATGCAAATCCCAAGGAGCATAATTGCTAGACCACAGGGTAAGAGTATGTTTTGTTTTGTAAGAAACCACCAAACTGTGTTCTAACGTGGCTGCACCATTTGTATTTCCACCAGCAATGAACGAGAATTCCTGTTGCTCCACATCTTCATCAGCATTTGGTGTTGTCAGTGTTCTGGATTTTGGCCATCTTAGAGGGGTGCCATGGCATCCCATAGTTGTTTTAGTATGCAATTTCCTAATGACATATGATATAAAGCATCTTTACATATTTTCTTAGGTTTTTTTTTTTTTTTTACCTTTGTTACCATATCTTTATTTATTTGTTTTAATTGAGCATAATTGACATATAACATTACATTATATTAGTTTCAGATATACAACATAATAATTTGATATTTGTACATATTTTGAAATGATCACCACAATAAGTGTAGTTAACATTCATCACCATACCTAGTTACCAATATTTTTCTTGCAACAAAAACGTAAGATTTAGTCTTTAGCAACTTGCAAATACATAATACCCTTTTATATGATTATAAGCCATCTGAATATCTTTGGCAAGGTGTCTGTTCAGTTTCTTTGGCTCCTTTTTAAATTGTGTTATTTGTTTTTTTATGTTGAGCCAAATTTTTAACTTCATGTTGGTGACAGGTTTCTAAAGAGATTGATCCTCTTTCCAACCTGGCTCTCTCCTTCTGTTCTAGGTGCTCTGAAACTCATATGAAGGCAAGGCTAGAATTTCAATTTAATGCAATACACATTATTTAGCACTTAATATGTGCTCAACGCTTTGTTTTAAATATTGTGGAAGATATAAAGAAATGTCAGATACAATCCCTGAGATATTGGCAGTCTTTGGGGAAATAAAAAATATGGCAATAAAAAAAATGGACAATACCAAGGGACATAAAAAGTTAATTGCCAAATGTGTAGTATCCCTTCTAAGTACTTCCCATGGAACCTTTTTTAATCTAATTAAAATTCACATTTTCTATATACATACATTTTAAAGTTAATTGAGAGGTAATGATTGATTAAGCAAGCATTTTACTGAAAACTATTACTCTATAAATTTATAAACTGCATATACATTTCATCTTTACTGGTACCCTGAAATATAGCAGGCACAGCAGAAAAAGGAATGGAACAATTGTCTTAGATTGTATCTCTTCGAAATGGATAAATTGGTGGAGACCTCTGTCAGTGGAGAAAAATCATCACAAGAACTCATACTTTCTTCTTTCATGGAGAAATAAAGGACGCATCAGTGAAATAAAAACCAGTGTAGAAACAACCAGTGTAGTAAGCTAAAGTGTAATAGTGATCAATATGAGAGGGATGGTAGCAATCATTAATAGCAATTTGGAAACACATGGTTAATACTTGAGTTTCTGCCAGTGGACAAATCCTTCAGGAACCCGAAGACTCTAATGAGTCTGGGAACGAATACAAGCCTTGCGAGAGAGCCTAAGTTTTGTCTGAGGACTTATCAAGAGATAAAATGCCTGGGGAAAAATGGTCAGAAAATCCAGCTTGTCAGTGACATTTCCCAGCCTTACACAAGATTCCTCAGTAAGTGGGACCCCACAAATGTTCACCCCAGGAAGGAAAAAAAGCACATTCCATTGAGATTAGTATCCCTGACAAGAGACTGATTTATTAGGCAGAGAAATTTGTGGAAGATTTTCAACTTTGCATAAAGCATTCATGAAAATGGATCTTTCCAGGAAAACTCCATTGTAATCACACTGGGGGCTACTTCCCTGAAAATAGAACTGAGTTGTCTGGTTAGCCTTTGTGTCCTAAGATAACTACTGGTGCAGAAAGAGAGTGGTATTATGGGTTAATATCTATGCACGGAACTTTGTGATATATCCTTTGAACTTTGGGTTTCCTTCCCCTGGTGCTTCATGCTAAGCTTGTCTCCTGGAGGTCTCTGATTTCTGAAAGATGCCAGAACTGAAACAACTGATAGTAAGTTAGAAAAACAAGCCAAGGACTTTCTAGGAATGGAGAAATGGTAAAATTATCACTATGAAAATTTTTATTTTTATTTTATTTTATGGCAAACACTGTGAGTTGTCTACCGAATAATCAACTGACTCTGCCTACCATCCCCCCTTCCTTGCTAATGTAACTCAAATATTGTTTGCTGTTCTCCAAGCAGCTGTGCCCTACAGGGGAGGCAGTCTCCTTCTAGCCCCACGTGGCTAACCTTTCTTGCCAAGTGATTTGTTTTAGGTGACAGGCATGTCAACTATCCTGGCCGATCAGACAGGAAGCAAGTGTGTGGGGAGAACTCTGGAAAGAATTTTCTCAGTCTTGAAAGGGGACACATGACAGGGTCATTTCACGTTTTTGCCTCTGGAAGAATGGTAATCCATATTTTTTTCATTCATTTAATAAATATTTATTACTCAGCCTGTGCCCTCAAATCCAAAGTCTACCTGTTCTTGAACTGGAAAGAAATGGCTTTAAACTGCAGGTAAGTTTCAGCCCTGGCTGGTGTGGCTTGGCTGGTTGGAGCACTGTCCCAGACACGAAAAGGTTGCTGGGTCACTTCCTGGTAAGGCCACATACCTAGGTTTTGGGTTGGATCCTCCATCTGAAAGCCTACAAGAGGCAACCAATCAATGTTTCTTTTTCACATCAATGCTTCTCTCTCTCTCTTTCTCTCCCCTTCCCCTCTCTAAAAGCAATGGAAAAATGTCCTTAAATGAGGATAATATATATATATATATATAAGTTTCAAAGGCACATTCTAATAAAGTCTTGTGTTGGGTTGGCCAAAAAGTGCATATGGTTTTTCCATAAAATAAAACACACAGTTTTCACTTTCACCAATGGATTTACTGATTTGGATATTTTGAGTAGATCAGCTATCTCCCATGTGGTATAATGTTGATTGCTCTCAATTAATGTCTCGATTTTTTCACTATTAACTTTAATTGATCTACCCTACTGTGGAGCATTGCCCAGCGAGAAATCTCCAGCATGAAACTTTGTAAACAACTTGATGCATTCAATCCGTCACAGCACCTTCTCCAAACATTACACAAATCTTTTTTCATATATTCCAGTTTTGTATTTACCTTTCTTGAAATAATAAAGCATAACATGCCAAAAATGTTGTGTATTTCTCCATCTTTAATATTAAAATGGCTACACAAAAATTCACCAACTTAGATTTTTTAAAAAATGCATACTGGTATGACAACTGTCACAATACAATCTAACAAAATTGTTTTGAATGAAGTTAAAGACAACTAAGTGCTGCTAGAGCCACCTTATGGAAAAACCAAACAAACTTTTTTAAAAGTATATTTTATTGATTGTTACAGTAGTTTCATTTTTTCCCCCTTTGCTCCCCTCTGCCCAGTACCCCCCTTCCCTCAGGCAATCCCACCCCCCTTAGTTCATGTCCATGGGTGGTGCATATAAGTTCTTTGACTTCACCCTTTCCTATATTATTCTTAACTTCCCCCTGTCTATTTTGTACCAACTGATTATGCTTCTTAGTCCTCGAACCATTTCCCCATTTCTCCCCCTCCCCTCTCCCAGCTGATAACTCTCCAAATGATCCCCATACCTATGATTCTGTTCCTATTCTGATTTGCTTAGTTGGATTTTGTTTTTATTTTTTAGATTCAGTTGTTGATAGTTGTAAGTTTATTGTCATTTTAGTGTTCATAGTTTTGATCTTCTTTTTCTTAAGTAAGTCCCTCTGACATTTCATATAATAAATGCTTGGTGATGATAAGTTCCTTTAGCTTTATCTTGTCTGGGAAGCATTTCATCTGCCCTTCCATTCCAAATGATAGTTTTGCTGGATAGAACAATCCTGGTTGCAGGTTGCTTTTCATCACATTGAATACAGCTTGCCAGTCCCTTCTTGCCTGCAAAGCATCCTCTGAGAAATCAGCTGGTAGTCCTATAGGCACCCCTCTGTAGACAACTCTTGGCCTCTCTCTTGCTGCCCCTAGGTCTCTGTCTTTATCTTTCACCTTTGGCATCTCAGTCATGATGGGTCCTGGTGTGGTCCCCTCTGGGTCCAGCTCGCCTGGGACCTTTCGTGCTTCCCGGACCTGTATGTCCATCTCCTTCACAAAATTTGGGAAGTTTTCCCCATTTTTTTCAATTCTTGCTTCCTCATTTTGCACTGGTTGACTGTTTATTTTTTCTTCCTTATGTTCCAAATCATTGATTTTGAACCTCGGTTTCCTTCCCTTCACCATTGGTTTTGTGTGGATTTTCCTTCGTTTCACTTAGCATAGCCTTCACTTCTTCTCTTATGCGTTTGCCATACTCAAGCATATCTGTCAAGCCTGTGAGCATCTTTATCACCAGTGTTTTGAATTCTGCATCTGTTAGGTTGTCTATCTGCTCATCTGTGAGACTGGCTATCTCCTTGTCGTTTAGTTCTCCCACTGGAACCTTGATCCAGTCCCCCTTTTTGGCCATACTTCTCTGTCCCCTCATTCTGACAGGCTCCTGTGTTTGTTTGCCTCCGGGCCCCAGATAGAGCTGTAGCTCCTGTTACATTGTAAGGGGTGGAGCCTTAGGTATTCATCAGTACAGAGTGACCTGTTTCACCACGTTGCGGCACTGTATGAGAAGGAGGGGGTCTGAGAGGGAACAATGCTGCCTGCCCAGCACTCGTCCCTTTTCCAGGCACCTCTCCCACTTCCTCACCAAACTGGCGCCCCCCCCCCACACACAGCTGCTGCCCTGGCTGTTGTTCCCAGAGTGGGTGGGTCTGTGGACATTCTAGTACCATGGGGGCCCTTTAAACAAGCGGACTCTGTTGAGAGACTGGTAGTTTCTGTCTCCATCCCAACCCCCACTGGTCTGCACAGTCAGAAGCAATGAGAGTTGATTTTTCCTGGTGCTGGGCCTGGGAACTGTGAGGTCCAGTGAGGAGCTGCGAATGCTCCCCAGGTGACCCTCCTGACTTTTTAAAATGTGTGACTGTGCTTTCCGCTATCCTGCCACTGCTGCTGCTGCCGCTGTCACCACACTGTGTCCTCTCCGCCCCAGCTCCGACCCTCCCACCTGTCTGGATGAGTATTTCTTCTTAATATCTTTGCTTGCTGGAATTCCATGTAGTTTGATTTTCTGGAACTTCTGGTTGTTTCTAGTTTTGAGGTAGTTGTATTCCTTCTTAGTTGTAGAGGGAGATGTAGGGTGTCTGTCTATGCCTCCATCTTGGCCAGAAGTCCCAAACAAACTTTTTCGCCAACCCAATACTTTAAAAATAGAGTGGAAGTATAAGAAAAATGGCAGACACTAGGTCGCCAGCTGAACAGTTCTAAAGGCCTAGTTTGATGGAGAGGTCGGGAGGAGGAAATGCATGCTGTGGACAAAAGCTAAAGGCAGAGAGAGAGGAAGAAGAACAGCACCAGGGTTTCAAGAACATCAACCAGATGCAAAGCGCAGGAGGTCACCAAAGATTCATAGGAGGATGCAGTGCCTGCGTCCCAAGGTGAGGAGAACAAACAGTCTGAGAATCTAGAAGACCAATGTGTACTTGGAACAGGGTGAGACTTCTAATCTCATTCTGGGGCTGTTTGCTCTCGTCTGTGGTTTTAACTTCCTCACTACACAGGACTCAGCTGGGTGGATCCTGATTCCGGCACAGACCAAGGTTCTCCTCAATTTCCTCCTATTTCTCTGGCCTCTTCTTTGGGGCTCTTTTTTTCTGCCCATCCCATGAATTATCTGCCCTCAAAATGTGGTCCAGGGACTCTTCAGGGATGACCGAGGCACTTTCAGGGAAAGTGTAACGTTAAAACTATTTTTATAATAATAACAATGCTATTTGTCTTTTCACTCTCATGCTCTCGCAGGTGCACAGAGTAGCTTTCCAGAGGCTATCAGATGTGTGATATGGCAACAGACTGAAGACAGAAGCAAATGCGAGATTCTAGCTACAAAAAGATTTGCAAAAATGCAAAATAATGCCTTCTCTTTAACTTTTTTGTTTTACAAAATATAGCTACTTTCATTAAAATATGTTTTTCTTTATTTTTATTTCTGACATTACTACAGATGTCCTAAAATATGTTATTTATTCTAACGTATAATGAGGCTAGTTGTTACTCTTTTAAAATGAATTATTTAAAAATATGTTTTAAGTTTCTCAATTTCAATTTTTAAGGTGTGGTGCCTGGACCAGCAGCCTCAGAGCTCGTAAGACATGCAGATTCTCAGGCCCCTCCCCAGATCTATTGACTGAGAAGCCCTCCAGGTGATGCTCCTGTTCATGGAAGCTGGAGAGTCATCTTTCACCATTTCTCCAGTGTTAGCGGGGACACAGGCCCACCCTGAGTCCTCTGAATGCAAGTCTGTCTCAAGAGGTCGTGGCTTCAGTTCTGGGCTATGGACCTGTCTTAGTCTGCTTGGGCCGCCATAACAAAACCCCACAGTCTGGGTGGCTTGAACAACAGGAACTGATTTTCCCACAGTACTTAAAAGTAAATGTCTGGGATTGATGTGTGAACAGGTTTGGTTTTTTTCTGAGGTCTCTCTCCTTGGCTGGCAGGTAGCCACCTTGTTGCTGTGTCCTCGCATAGTCTTTCCTCTGCGCATTCTGAAAACTGTTTCTTCTGCTGAACTTTATATCCCAGTTGTTGGCATCCCAACCCATGAGTTGTCATCTAAGCTAGAAATACTGGCAGGGAGTGAGAATTATTGCGGTCTTCTCACTCTCTCGCAACTCCTAGGACAAATCAATCACTACATCCTCTGATTGTTTCTTCTAGGCTTTTCTCTTCTTTATCGCCTCCTCATGAACCCAGCTACAGATGTGCAAGCTAAAATTCTTGTCATCTCTCACCTATACTAGTGGGTCACCTTTTCCTTCTGGGAAAAACACCCTCATGCATCACCACAGCAGGACAGTCCTTTGGCCGTGGGGATGCAGCATAGATAAAAGGGCTTCAGATATGGGGTAGTTTTCTGGCCCCTCATGGGCACTAGAGATGGTTACCAGATTGACCAGGACACAGTGCTGTTGCTGAGATCTGCTGGCCTGCATGGCAGCAATGGCCTTCTGAAGAATCTCCAGATAGGATACAACATAGCTTGCTCAAGTCCAGTGTCTACATGCGGCCAGAAGGCTCTGCCCAAACCACCCAACCAAGCCAGTCCTGGTTACAAACCATGTGAAGCTTCTCACCAACCACAGAATAAAACCCAACCACCTTCACAAGGAATAGAGAGCTCGCCATTCTCTAACCTCTGCTGGCCTCTCCAGCCTCATTGCTGTACAGTTCCTGCCTGGCACCATCAACCCCAGCACCCCAACTGTACAGTCCCCTGAAAATTTCCCTTACCTCCATGCCAGTCCTCATGCTGCCACCCTGACTGAAAGCCTTTCCTTTCGTTACTCACCATGCCATACTCTTTAAAACAGCCATATATCACCTCCGCCAGGAAGCCTTCCAAGGAAGAGCCTCTTCCAACTCCCTCTCCCCATTGCAGGCAACCTGTACTCACCATCCTGCTCTACACGCATATCTACAGAACTGTCTTGTTCTCTAGACTCAGAGATCTGTGAGGACAGAGATGCTGCCTCTTTAAAATTTTTATTCTCAGTGTCTTAGCACAAGATCCTAATTCATAGTGGGTGCCCCATAAATTAGATGACTAAGTAAATGACTTCCAGGAATAATGGCACTGACTCAAGTGGCAGAGTCAACAAGAGAGATACATCAGAGAGAATCCAAAGTGTAGGAGGGATTGGCAAAGTTGCTGGGCTAGGCAGGGCTGGGTGGGATATCCTCAGCATGAAAAGTCCTGAGATAAAGTTGAGAGGAAAGTAGTGTGCCAAGCCACGCTTTTCAGAGCCTGGGGTCTGGCCTCACAGCCTGCCACCAAGACTCGCTGTGTTTCAAGTCTGTTTTGAGAGTAGGTATCCACTTTCCGTTCCCAAGATATGCACTACCTATTAAGCTCAGTTTGGGGGACTTAGACATTGCCAATTCTTATCCTATTTCTTAAATGTAATCTCTGTCTTCTAGAATCAACTGCAGTTGCCCTATGCAAGCTGCCCCCAAATAGGATGACTCACCGGGGGGGCCACTGCACATTCAGAAGGTACCTCTGCTCCTGCCTACCCACTGCCAGGGCAACAGGACTGTTAGATGCAAACAGCATCCTCAGCTCACTCTTTGAACTTTTAGAATGCAGCAGATAATTTCAGAGTTTATACCACCCTCTTGAGTATAGTAGATGGAGCTTCCTCTCTCCCTTTTGTGACAATCCTTCAGATTTTTGCATCTTGTCCCCTGTTACCCACCCTGCTCCATTGTTTCAACTGCTCCTTCTTTGAGATGTGTAACCCCCCTCATAATCATGCTCACTCTACTTAGAAACATCATGTGCTGTATTTGCCAATGTTCCTCTTCAAACACATTGCCTGGAATTGAACACAGTACTCCAGCAGTGTTCTTTTATTCTTTTTCTTTTTTAAATTTAATCTTTATCGTATATTTTTCATTACTATTGAGTCCCCTTATACCTGACCCCCACTCAGCAATCACCACACTGTTGTCCATGTCCATGACTTCTTTTTCCTTTAATCCCTCCACTCCCAAACCATCCCTCCCTCCTAGCTGTCGTCCTGCTCTCCATCGCGAGTCTGTCCCCATTTTCTCGTTAGTTCAGTTTGTTCATTAGATTCCATGTATGAGTGAAATCATCTGGTACTTATCTTTCTCTGACTGGGTTATTCCCCTTAGCATAATGTTCTCCAGGTCCAACCATACTGTCACAAAGGGTAAAAGTTTCTTCTTTTTTATGGCTGAGTTGTATTCCATTGTGTAAATACCCCATGGTTGTTTTATCCATTCTTCTACTGATGGATTCTAGGGCTGCTTCCATATCTTGGCAATTGTAAATAACACTGCAGTGAATGTAGGGGTGATTATGTTCTTTCAAATTAGTGTTTTGGGTTCCTTCGAACATATTCTCAGATGCAGGATTGCTGGATTGAAAAGCAGATTCATTTTTAATTTTTTGAGGTATCTCCACTGCTTTCCATGGTGGCTGCATCAATCTGCATTCCCACCAATAGTGCAAAATGTTCTTCCTTCACATCCTCCCCAGCACTTGGTGGATTTATTGATGATAGCCATTCTGACAGGTGTGAGGTGATATCTCATTGTGGTTTTAATTTGCATTTATCTAATGATCAGTGACATTAAGCATCTTTTCATATGTCTATTGGCCATATGTATGTCCTCTTTGGAGAAGCGTCTCTTCAGGTCCTTTCTCCATTTTCTAAATGGGTTGTTTGTTTTTTTGGTGTTGAGTTTTGTAAGTACTTTATAAACTTTGGATATTAACCCCTTATCAGATGTATCAGTGAATATGTTCTCCCATTCTGTGGGCTGTCTTTTTATTTTGTTGATGGTTTCCTTTGCTGTGCAGAAACTTTTTAGTTTGATGTCATCCCACTTGTTTATTTTTTCTTTTGTTTCCCTTGCCTGGTGAGATATGTCTGTCAAAATATTGCTACGAGTAATATCTGAGATTTAGCTGCCTATGTTATCTTCTATAATTTTTATGGTTTCAGGTCTAACATTTACATCTTTGATCCATTTTGAATTTATTCTTGCATGTGGTGTAAGAAGGTTGTCTAATTTTCATTATTCTGCATGATATGTCCAGTTTTCCCAACACCATTTATTGAATAAACTACCTTTAGCCTACTGTATGTGCTTGCTTCCTCTGTCAAATATTAATTGACTATAGAGGTGTGGGTTTATTTCTGGGCTCTCTATTCAGTTCCATTGATCTATGTGTCTGTTTTTATGCCAGTGCCATGATGTTTTGATTACTATGGCCTTAAGTATAGTCTAATATTAGGTAACATAATTCCTCCAACTTTGTTCTTCTTCCTCAGGATCACAGTTGCTATGAGGGTCCATTTGTGGTTCCATATAAATGTTTGAAATATTTGTTCTAGTTCTGTGAAATATGTCATTGGAATCTTGGTAGGAATTGCACTGAATCTATAGATTGCTTTGGATAGTAAAGATGTTTTAATGATGTTAATACTTCCAACCCATGAAGTATTAGTATCCACTTCAGTTTCTTTCTTCAGTGTCTTATAATTTTCCAAGTACAGGTCTTTTACATCTTTGGTTAGGTTTATTTCTAGGTATTTTATTCTTTTTGTAGCAACTGTGAATGGGATTGTTTTCTTAATTTCCCTTTCTGTTAGTTTGTTAGTGGCATATAAAAATGCAACTGATTTCTGGATATTAATTTTGTATCTTGCTACTTTGCTGAATACATTTATCAGTTCTAGTAGTTCCTTGGTGGAATCTTTGGGGTTCTCTATGTACAGTATCATGTCATCTGCAAAAAATGACAGTTTTACTGCTTCTTTTTCAATTTGCATGCCTTTTATTTCTTGTTCATGTCTATGAATAGGACTTCCATTACTAAGTTGAATAAGGAAGGTGAAAGCAGACATCCCTGTCTTGTTCCCAGTCTTAAGGGGAAAGCTTGTAGTTTTTGCCCATTGAGTATGATGCTGGCAGTGGGTTTGTCATATATGGCCTTTATTATGTTTAGGTATGTTCCCTCTATTCCTACTTTGCTGAAAATTTTTATCATAAAGAGGTGCTGGATTTTATCAAATGTTTCTTCTGCATCTATTGATATGATCCTGTGGTCTTTATTCTTCACTTTGTTTATGTGGTGAATTCATTGATCTGCAAATGTTGTACCAACCTTGCATTCCCAGAAAAAAATCCCAATTGATCATGGTGTATGATCTTCTGGATGCATTCCTGTATTCAGTTTGCTAATATTTTATTGAGGATTTTAGTGCCTATGTTCATCAAGGATATTGGTTTATAATTTCCTTTCTTTGTTGTGTCTTTACCTGATTTTGGAATTACGATACTGCTGGCCTCATAAAATGAGTTTAGAAGCATTCCCTTCTCTTGAATTTTATGAAATATTTTGAGAAGGAGAGGTGTTAGTTCTTCTTGGAATGTTTTGTAAAATTCACCTTTGAAGTCATCCTGTCCAGGGCTTTTATTTTTTGGGAGTTTTTTGGTTACTCTTTCAATTTCACTAGGCATAATCTGTCTAATTCAGATTCTCTGATTCTTCCTGATTTCGTTTGGGAAGATTGTATATTTCTAGGAATTTATCCATTTCATCCAGGTTGTTCAGTTTGTTGGCATGTAGTTGTTCATAATATTTTCTTACAGTACTTTGTATTTTTTTTAGTGTCAGTTGTTATTTCTCCTCTTTCATTTCTAATTTTATTTATTTGGATTCTTTCTCTTTTTTTCTTAATAAACCCGATTAAAGGTTTGTCAAACTCATTTATCTTTTCAAAGAATCAGCTCTTGGATTCATTGATTTTTGTATCACTTTTTAAGGTTATTTCTTTTAAATTTATATTTCTGCTGTGATCTTTATTATTTCCTTCCTTCTACTCACTTTGGGTTTTGTTTGTTGTTCTTTTTCAAGTTTCTTTAAGTGTAAAATTAGATTATTTGAGGTTTTTCTTTGTTGTTGTTGTTGTTGTTTTTTTGTTTGTTTGTTTGTTTTTTGAGATAGGCTTGTAATGCTATGAATTTCCCTCTTAGGATTGCTTTCCCAGTACCCCACAGATTTCGGGTTGTTGTGTCCTCATTTTCATGTATTTCAAGGTATCTTTTGACTTCTTCCTTGATCTTGTTGTTGACCCATTCATCATTGTTTAATAAGATGTTATTTAGCTTCCATGCCTTTACGTGTTTTCAGGGTTCTTCTTGTGATTCACTTCTAGTTTCTTAGCATTGTGATCAGAGGAGATGATATGATTTCAATCTTCTTAAATTTACTGAGACTTGTTTTGTCTCCTAACATGTGGTCTATCCTAGAAAACATTCCATGTGCACTTGAATAGTAGGTATATTCTGCTGCTTCCGGGGGAAATGCTCTGAAGGTATCCAAATTAAATCCATCTGATCTAGTGTCATTTAAGGAGATTGTCTCCCTGTTGATTTTCTGCCTGGAAGATCTACCCACTAAAGTCAATGGAGTGTTAAAATCCCAACTATGCCTCTATCTCTGTCAGTCTTTCCCCTTTATGTTCATCAAGATTTGCTTCACATATTTAGGTGCTCCTATGTTGGGTGCATAAATGTTTACTAGGGTTATGTCCTCTTACTGGATTGTTCCCTTCATTATGTAGTGTCCTTCTTTGTCTCTTACTATAGCCTTGGTTGTAAAGTCTTTTTTGTTGGATATAAGTACTGCTACCCCAGCTTTTTAAAATTTTCCACTTGCATGAAATATCTTTTTCCAACCCTTTATTAGTCTGTGTGTATCTTTCTATCTGAGATGGGTCTTTTGGAGGAAGCATGCATATGGGTCTTGTTTTCTTATCCATTTAGCTACTATATGTGTCTTTTGGTTGGAGCATATAAGCCATTTACATTGAAGGTGATTATTAATAGGTATGCATATAGTATCATTTTATTGTTAGACTGTTTTCCTTTGTCTTTTTCTTTCTCTCTCTTTTTTTTTTTTATTAAAACAAGCCTTTTAACATTTTTTTTGCAGTACTGATTTGGTGTTAACAAATTACTTCAGCTTTTTTTTTTTTTGGTCTGGGAAGCTTCTTATTTCTCCTTCAATTTTAAATGATAGCTTTGCTGGGTAAAGTAGTCTTGGTTATAGGTCCTTGCTTTTCATCACCTTGAATATTTCACGTCATTCCCTTCTGGCCTGAAATGTTTCTATTGAGTAATCAGATGCCAGTCTAATTGGTGCTCCCTTGCAGATAATTACTTGCTTTTCTCTTGAGGCTTTTAGAATTCTCTCCTTGTCTTTAAGCCTTGTCTTTTTAATGGTGATGTGTCTCAGTGTAGGCCTCTTTGGGTTCAACCTCCTTGGGGCTCTCTGAGCTTTCTGGACTTGTGTGACCTTTTCCTTCACCGGATTAGGGAAGTTTTTTGTCATTATTTCTTCGAATAGGTTCTCATTCCCTTGTTCACTCTCTTCTCCTTCTGGTATTCCCATGATTTGGATGCTGTTACCTTTCATGTTGTCCAAAATGTTTCTTAAGCTCTCTTCATTTTTTAAAGTTCCTTTTTCTTTTTGCTGCTCTGCCTGGGTGTTTTTTTCTATCTTGTCTTCTAAATCACTGACTAGATCCTCTGCTTCATCTAACCTACTGTTTATTCCCTCCAGTGTATTATTTATTTTAGATATTGTAGTCTTTATTTCTGACTGGTCCTTTTTTATGGTTTCTATGTCATTTTTCATGTTGTCGAGTATTCTTATAATCATTACTCTAAACTCTATCTGATAAATTACTTGCCTTTACTTCATCTAGTCCTTCTGGAGACTTCTCTTGTTCTTTCATTTGGGGTCTGTTTCTTTGCCTCCCCATTTTGGCTCCTTCCTTGTACTGTGCCTTAGTTATTAAACTAATTAGTTATTAAGCTAATCAGTTGTTAAGATCACCAAGCTGTAATTAGCAGCCCAGCTTACTCTCCACAGGGTGGGGCAGAGTAATTCCTGCAGGCGGGGCTATTGCTTCCCCTCAGGCTGATGCCACTTGGAGAGTAGTGCTCTGCCTAAGAAAGATGGCTTCTGCAGTATGGAGAATAACTCAGCATAGGGATCCTGGTGGCTTTTCCTTCAGTTCTCTCCCAAGCACCACCAGCCCCAGACTCTCCTCAAATGTCTCTAGTCCACTCTGCCCTCCCTCTGCCAGAGCCCAGGGTACATGGCTGCAAATGAAATTTTGTGTTTTGGCCCTTTAAGAGGCTCTCTTGAGTCTCCAGCTATCTCTCCCTGACAGACTGAAACCCTGCTGTTTTTTACAGCTAGATGTTATCTGGGTTCCTTTCCAACCCTGGTGCTATAGGCTGGGGAGCTCAGGTTGGAATTTAAATCCCACACTTCTCAAGGAGAAGCCCTCTAGCAACTGAAATATCCCTCTGGAACTTCAGCTATCACCCATGGGAGCCTAGCTAACCCTCTGGTGCCTCCTCCACACTCCCTACAAGTCATGTTGTGATGAAGTAGTTTCTTCTGTCTGTCTGTGGTTATAAGGCTTCTCTCTGGCTAGTGTTTAGTTGGTTATTCAGGATCCTTTCTCTACAATTTAGTTGCAATTCCAGTCCTTGGAGGAGGCTAGTGTAGTTTCCACTTAGTCCTCTGTCATCTTGGGTCCAAGGTTTGATTTTAATTTCCAACAGTGTTCTTAATCATGCAGGACAATTCATGTCTGTCAATGCATTTATTTCTTACACTGATTATGATATCACTAAGATTACCTTGGGTTTTAGAAGCCATATCACTCCGTCTTGATAACTGTGAAATATGGAGGAATATAGTTATAATCAGAGCAGAGATGCAGGACTTGGCATTTGTCTCTGTTTGTGAATATGGGTTAGGGTGGCAAGGTGACTGGGAGAGAACCCCAGAATGTAATATTTCAGCCATAACCTTAACATGTCATCATATACTTCATAAAGGGTTAACGAGAAGCAGAAGTTTCTGGAGACATATTAAGTAGGTGCCGAAGATGTGACCTGGTTCTTAGAAGACATCTACCTAAACCAAAGGGGAGAAAGGACTAGAACACAGATGAAAATTTCCTGTCATGCCCAAAGGAGCAATCTCCTTAAGGAGTGAATAAAGGTGGTCAAAAGGTACAAATTTCCAGTTATAAAATAAGTAAGTCATGGGGATGTAATGTACAGCATGGTGACTATAGTTAATCGTCGGCAGCCGTCCGTCTCGAGAGACGATGGTGTAGCTTCTTAAGAGTCTATCTGCACCGCCGAGAATGGCTGTGCAGTCCGACTCGGGAGTGACACGGTATCTGTCTCCTCCCGTGTTGAATCGACATCTTGCGATGACCCTGGAGTGTCCTCTCCAGTGGAGCTGAAGCTACAGAGCCTGGGCAGGGTGATATGGAGGGTCTGCTGTTGCCCATGCAGCAGACCCCCCCTCTCTTCGCAGCTGAAGGGTCCAAGGGAAAGACGGAGTCGATACAGCTTGGCTTCAGGTGCGCCGCAGGAGTTGCCGGTGTTGACTACAACGTCAAACCGCCTTAGGGACTCCGGCTCCGGATTTTCTGTCGGGGTTTACTCCCTTAGCCTTTCCCCTGAAGAGGTATGCCGCAAGGCAGCGGAGGTTTTTTGGAATCAGACTATAGTTAATAATACTGTATTATACCTTTGAAAGTTGCTAAGAGAGTAGATCTTAAAAGTTCTCATTACAGACCTGACTGGTGTGGTTCAGTTGGTTGGATGTCGTCCTGCAAAGCAAAAGATTGCTGGTTCAATTCTTGGTCAGAGCACATGCCTGGGTTGCGGCCCTGTACCTGGTTGGGGAGTGTGTGAGTGGCAACCGAATGAAGTTTCTCTCCCTGTCTTTCTCCCTGCCTTCCTTTCTTTCTATAAATAAATAAAATCTTTAAAAAAAATCTCATTACAAGCAAAAATATTGTAACTATGTATGGTGATGGATGTTAACTAGACTCATTGTGACCATTTCGCAATATATACAAATATTTCAACATTCTATTGTACACCTGACACTCATATAAGATATGTCAATTATGTCTCCATAAAAAAAATTATGGCCCATGCCAAGGACTCTAGTTACCTGATAAAGAAATTTCATAATGAAACCCTGAGGGGACCGAACTCCAGGGCATGTCTTATCACCCCTGGTGTGTGAATCACATAGAAATAATAACAGCATCTAGCCATCAAATTTAAGATCCAAAAGAAAACTTGTATATGGTTGGGGGTGAAAAGATAGTAAGAATTTTTATTAACTCTCTTTATTCAATCTCAGTTGACTTTCTTCTATATAACAGTCCTTTGGTTTTCATTTAGCAAGTAGTTAATTCAATATTTTTCCCTGCTCCCTCCAAAACCCCAGACCTATCCATCCTGATCTTTTTCTCAGAAACTGCAGCCAAGCAGATTTTTCCCATCTGGCTTTGATACAAGCAACTTGAGCTATCTCGTCCAGCTTTGGGTCGTCTCTAAGATGCAAAGCACACATTATATAGACTCCATAAATAAATTGGGGGTCAATAGTGGTTATAAAAATAGGAATCATTAATCTAGCCAAGAGTTAGAAAGTAAAGGCAGTGAGAGGATGTTTCTGATAATACTAATAATACTGTTACATTCATAATTCTGATGATACTGCCAATGTGTCTGATAATATTGCCAAAGGGATATTTTAAAATCATGGTAAGGAACATGGGAAGGGAATTTTCCTGGACTTAACTTAATTTTATACACAGTGGTTGGCAACTTCCATAACTGGTAACTTCTACACCATAATTACAATGAATTATCCCATTAACTCTTGTTTTTTCTTTGGCCAGTTGCCCATTTATTGAGTTGTAGCCAAACCTCTTGATATTTTTCTCCCTCCTGTCACCAGTCAAGTCTCATTTTGTCAGTGTTTAGCATTCTCTATGAGGCAGTTTGGGGAGAGGTGAAATTGCATTCAGCTTGTTTTGTCACTTAGTAAAAACTCTGATAGGTGAGGGAGGAGATTAATATTATTGACTTGTTCCAATTTCTATCGCAATAACCTAACTTTATATCAACAAAACAATCGTATCTATAACTGTCAGGAGGAGCTGTCAGGGGGAGAAATGACCAGAAACTGTGGTTTAGGAAGAAGGGAGACCTGGATGTATTTTGTAAACCTAAATGTTTTAAGATGTAATTCCAAGTATCCTGCTTACTTTGGCTTTCTTTTATCATAAAACAGGCCACTCTTTGTGCCTTGACAGAGACATGCAGGCTGCAAAAAGTCATCTGAACTGCCCAGAAACGTCTTTAATCTTGACCATTTTCAAACACAGACCTCCGTGGTGAACAATTTTCTGAGGACTCCTTACAATGCAGAGTTTGTTCAGAGGATGCTGCCTTATTTCAAAACCTCTGTACACAACGCATAATGAAGGGGGAAGAAAGTGCACAGCTTTGGATAACTTAAGAAAAAGGAAGAAAATTCTATGGGAAAGGAAAAACTACCCAATTTGAAAGAGTGTAGCATGCTATGATTCAGAATAAATGACATGTAATTCTTCGAGGTCTAAAAAAGACCAGTACTTGCCCTCAAGCACTGCAAAGGAGTCAGCTTCTAGTTGTGTAAATAAGCACAACTAAAAAAGGACACATGTAAAATGTACTTAACATGATCACATCAAGGGACTGCCACTCATCTTTTATGAATGACATTTAGGTTCTATAATTTGCCATCAACTTTCATTCTCCTTGGAACTATAAAAATTCCACTCATTCATGGGATGGCATGTGTGCTGTATATTTAACAATTATTAGTGCAGGATGTGGATAGATTAACCATTTAGTACCAGTCTGAAGAGTCTGGTGATTTAGGTATTTAGAAATGTGGATGAAGCCACCACATTGTTGGACTTCAGAGATGACTGTATGTGAACTGGAGCCCATGGTGGGAGAAATTCAGTTCCCTCCAGCAGGACTGAACAGTTCTGTTTGCCCTCAGGCCCATTCTCCATGCTGCTGCCACTCTGCTGTGCATCACAGGAGGCTGATGGACCTCTGCAGCCTGTTTCCCAGGCTTCTGTTTCATGGTGCCTTTGGGCAAGCAGAGATTGGAGGGTGAGAGGAGGGGAGAAGCCAGGGTATTGCTTATCTTTCTTCTCTGGCAGTGTCTTCCTCTCTTTTGCGGCTGCAGCTTTCATTGGACAAGCCCAACATGATTCCAGTTTTGACTGGAATCACCTTACGTCTCTCTGGCTTTAAGAATGGTAGCAGCTTACAGCTATGGACAATTTTGGGTTGCTTCACTGTCCTCTGTTGAGCTTCAAGCCTTTGTAGGCAATTTCCTACATTAAATTCCTTCTGTTTTTAATACTCAGAGTGGTTTCTAGTCAGACCCTGAATGATATAACTGATGTACAAATAGGTTAATTGTCATCTATTGAGTAATGGCTTCCTTTAATTTTATATGGAAGCCCCTACTTGCATAATAAAAATAGTAACACCTAATATGTATAGAGAGAAGACTTTGTAAGTATCAGGTAAAAGTATTTGGTTAGTCACTAAGCAGAGAATAATGACGATTTTCACCTCCAGCTTCTCTTGGCAGCAAGTGTGCTACATCCCTCAGAGGTACTAGCTACCCAGGGCCCCTTGGTGGTCCGGGTACTGTGTACTTAGTACTCCAACCAGAAGTCTGTGAACAAACTATGTTCCCTGAGATGGGGATGGGACTTTCTCTAAGCTCCAGCTTCTAGGACCTCTCCCAGAGACACCTATTCTCTTTCAGGTTCCAGCCCTTGTTTTTCTCAGCATCCTGGCTTCCAATATCTGGAAAACAATCTCCTGTGGCCAAAACATCTAGCAGGGTTTATGTTACTCTGATTAGACTCTGACTGATACATAGGTTCTTCCACCTTAATTCCACTGAGTGTCGCATTGATTCCAAAAAATTGGCACTTTCAGCCCATTTATTTCTATATTTCTTTCAACTATACTAAATTTATGAGCTCTTATTTCTATCACTTTTCATTTCCCCTTATTTTTGCTGTTTTTTAGAAAATAATAAGAACAAATACAATCATTGTCAAATAATTGCATAAATATTGTTTACAAACACAGAATTTTTGACTGGCAGGCAGTGACTATGGGATACTTGGAAGTTCATTAGCAACTGATACATAAAAGATACACTTGGCATGCAAAGGGTGATTGAGAGATATGTGAATACTTAAAGATTTAAAAGTTGAGGAAATTCTGTATTTGCTTTCCTGCAAAAACAATAACAGAACTCTGTTGGCAGACTCCTATCGCTAGTGTGATTATAATTCATATGTCTATTGGCTATCTTGATCTTCTTGCCCCTGCCAGACAGATTACTTTTTATGTTATAAGCAGGCAGAGATGAAACTCAAAAGCTTGCAGCCATAGCCCATTGATACATGTGACAGATAGAATTCTAAGAAGGCCTCCTAAGATTTCTGCCTATAGTGTATAATCCCCTCTCTTTGAGGATGAGTGAACCTGTGAATATGATGATGCCACTCCCCTGACTAAATTATATCACATGGCAGAAGGGATTTTGCAGGTGTAATTAAGTTGCTTAATCAGTTGACTGTGACTTAATCAAAGGGGAGATTATCCTGGGTGGGCCTGACTTACTCCGGTGAGCCCTTAAAAGGGACTGCAGCCTTCTCAAAGCCAGAGATTCAAAGTGTAACAGAGAGGACCTTTGGAAGGGGTCACTTTGCAGAGACCCAAGAGTGGTCTCTAGTAGCTGAGATTGGCCCCCAGGAAACAGAGAGTAAGAAAGCAGGGACCTCAGTTCTGTAACCCCAGGAAATGAGTTCTGCCAATAACCTAAGGAAGGTTGGAAAAGTATCTTTCTGTAGTCAGACTTCCAGATGAGCATTCACCTGGTTGACATCTGACATCAGCTTTGTATGACACTAACCTGTACTTAACTCCTGATCCACAAAACTGGGAGAAAATAAATTTGTGTTAAGTCACTAAAATTGTAGTAATTCAACATAGTAATAGCAAAACAATACAGTCAATGGGGAATCAATACAAGTAGATTCCATTTGCAACAGCAGCAAAATCCACTAACAGCTCTAATAAGAAATATAGAAAAGCTACATTAAAAAATTATAAAATGCATAAAAGAAGGTTTGGAAAAATAGAAGGATATATTATGTCCCTAAATGGGAAGATGAAATATTTTGAAGATATAAATTTTAAAAAAGTTTTATGACAGATAAGGAATGCATCAATAGTTCAATAGAAAAAAAGTAGACTATTTGAGCAGAAAATATGCAGAGCCTTTGAAAATCTTTGGGAAAGATCACTGTGAAAATAACACCCAGGATCCTAAACTAATCCATAATCTCTAACTAGAACTAACATCTATAATGGTAGAATGGGCCTAAGTCTTAGACCAAGAGAACTCAACTAGACTAAGATGGTAAATTCCAGAGGTGGAAGGATAAATGGCTTTGCAAACCACAAAGGCAAAGAAGTAAGCACAGAGACAGTGACGTTAATCAAACCCATAGTGAGAATACTTTTGTGATATTTGTTTGGACCTGGGAGATTGGGTATGTGCAAGCCCTCTGTATGCTATAAATACAAGGTCTGTCCATAAAGTATCCAGCCATGTAATATGAAAAAGAGACATTTACTGAAGAAGATACAAGATACAAGAAACATTGTACATAGGACGATGATGCCTCAGTCCCCTTCCAAGTAGGCATGTTGTGATCTCACACAGTTCTCCCAGTCGCCATCAGCTGCCCCATCCTGTTTTCTTGAGTGTCATCAATGGTCTGAAATCCTTCCCTTTCAAAGATGATTTTAGTTTTGGGAAAAGCCAGAAGTCATGGGGCGCCAAATCTGGGCTGTAGGGGGCCTTAGTCTCCTGGCTGATTTGATGTTTTGCCAAAAAGCCCTGCACCAGACATGATGCATGAGCGGGTATGTTGTGATGAAGCTGCCAATCACCAGTTGCCCACAGCTGAGGCCTTTTGAATCATCAGAATAGTTTCCATGGAGGAATGTTCAACCTTAACACAAAATTGAATGCAGATTAGTTGCTCTCCTCACTCAGTCATTTGAATGTGATGGCCGCACAGTACACATGCTCACTCAATGGCATCTACTGTCCCCACTGACTAGTACAGTGAAGTCACCATTGTTCACACATGTGCATTCCAGTCTACTCTCCTTGGCTCCCAGGTTACATCGATATCACACGAACCGTTCTCATTATATTAACAATGGCTGGAATTTTTCTGGACAGACCTCGTATATACATATACATTGTTATATTATTATCTTTGAATGATATACATGATGATATCTTATTAACTTGCCTTGTAGAGTAATTTGATTAATCATGTGAATGTGTAGTTTAAAAATGCATGAATGCTAGTAGTACAGGATTAGCTCTTTGGTGAAACCCCAATCTGAATCCCAAATTTGCACAGAGGGGACCCATCTGAAGTCACTAGGAAATAGGAGCAGTAGCAGGAATTACAGCCGACTAGAAGACAGATTCTGATGGTGCCTCCTCTCTTATCCAGCCTGTAGACTGCTGCCTCCATAGTGGTTTGGCTGCAAAAGTATATCAGCTGGGACCTTGTTTAGCTTTACATGGGACTAGTTTTATGCGTGAGCAACCCTTGCAGCTGCAGTTAGAAGGGTCCTATGCTTGGTGTATTGGAAATAAGGGGTTAAAAAAAGATATCAAAGATCAAGAGTGATTCCTCAAACGTGAACTTCTGCCACTGAATGTTGCTTAACCTCCCTGAGCATCAGTTTCCTCATCTGTGAACGAGGCAAATGAAATACACCGCCCCCTACCCCCCGCCATTGTCCCATAGGACAGAGTAGGTATAAGAGACCTGTGTAGTTCCTGGAGCTTAGCAAGTGTTAGCACTGATCATTAAGCAGCGTTTCTTAATCATTTGGGTCGTGGGCCGCTGAGAGAACCCGATGATACCTATGGTTCTTTCCCTACCCCTCAAAAAAGTCACCCTCCCCCCAAAAAAGCTTGCAGAAGGTGCCAGGTTTTGACAATTCTTGTGGGTTGTCGCTGGACCCTTGTGAAGGCACGTGCCACTACAGTGTCCATTTAGGCAGTACTATCTCCACTCCCGTCCTCGAAGTCTCCACTTGTGGCTACCTGACGACAGCCATCTCACCCCGACTTTGCAAGAGGCTTCTCCACGCTGCCTCTACAGCCCCGCGAGGGTCCCAGCGGGCTAAGCAGCGGCCGCAAGAGGAGGCGGGCTCGGCTCTTGGCCCGCCCTACATCAGGCTCGGGATGGGGGCTCCGGCCTATTACCGGATGGAAACTCCTGGTGTCCAGAGGGGCGGGAGGAGAGGGGGAAGGAGGGAGGCGCACGGGTGAAAGGCGCATTGATGCTGCCTGCGCCGACCTGGGAACGCGGCGGGGCCAGACTCAGATCACGTCCGTTCTCCTCGGCTCCTCCAGCTCCAGCTCTGCGCTGCCCGGGGCCGCCGCGCGCCATGCGCCCCCAGACCCCGGCCGCTGCCTCTGTGCAGCAGCTCCTAGGTCTCCTGCTGCTCCTGCTGCTGCAGCTTCGGGTGCCGTCGAGCGCCTCCGAGACCCCTAAGGGGAAGCAAAAGGCGCTGCTCCGGCAGAGGGAGGTGGTGGATCTGGTGAGTGCAGGGAGCCGGGCACTCCGCTGCGCTGATGGAGGGGGCAGAGCGTCAGTCCAGGTGTTGGGGAAGGTGGGGTCTGTACAGATGGGTGTGTGTGTGTGTGTTACTTGCGTGCGCCTGGGTGTCCTGCTTTGTCCGAGTCTATAGGTAAGGAAGAACCTGGGCTGTGAGTGTAATGATGTCCTGGGATCAGAATTAAGGGGCCATTGTGGAGCGGAGATGCGACGTCAGACGGGTGGGACGCCCCAAAGTACAGGGATTTGCCCAATAATTTCTGGCCTCTGAAGCCCCCTACTCCTTCACTCCCCTGTGAGAATGGAGAGGGTTAGAACAGCAATGAGAGTAGAATGAGAAGTTTGGGTAGGTTAGAACGCGTGGGAGCTGCCTGGGAGAGACCCCAGACCGGCTGATTGCCTGGGTGGGCTGGGCCAGGGACATGCAACGTGTCCTTTGTTGGGACTGAGGGCCACGTCTGCCCGCAGGAGAGAAAAACAACCCCTTAGAAAGCCTCCGTCCAACACTTTGTAACTTGAAGACTATGAGTCACGTTGGGTCATCTTCCTAGGGAGTATGGGCTGCAATTTACTTTGTTGGACGACCACAGCTGGGGCCAGGAATGGTTCAGAGAGTTTACGGCCGGAAGAGGAGATGAAGACCCCGGCACTCACTCTCCAAGGACCCATTTTATTGTTCTGTTTAGACAGCTAGGCAGTCACTCCTTTCAGACACCCTGAGTTTTCAGCCCGAGGTCACCAGGTGGGAGCATCCCAGTTGAGCTAAAAGCAAGAAGACAGTTTCCAGGAGAGCAAATAAATAGCCCAAGTGCTTTCTGACGGGCTAATCTATGGGAAGGTCTGTTTGCTTAACGCTCTTTCCGTCTAAAAGTCAACAAACCCAGGGGAGGGTAAGAGTGATGCGTTCACAACTACCATATTCCTTGAGTCAATCCTTAAGTCAATCCTAATTGCGGACAAATAAGGTTTACAGGCATTGCCGGACGTGAGAGGGGGCATTTTTTGATTAAAAAAAAACAACAAAAAAAAACTGTTTTGAATATGTTAAGCTGCCCTTGTAAATTGAGCTAATAAACCAAGCTCCGTGGCAACTTCAAGAGCCAGATTCAAAAGCTCTGGAAGAAAATTCCTGCCATTTCATGCAGCGCTTTTCGGTGATGTGCTGTGTAATTTTGCCCCACAAAGCAGAATATGTGTTCGGGACTGCAGTTCTATTTTAAGTGTCTAAATTGTTTAAAATTGTACCAAATGAATGTGGTTCATGTGAAGCTTGCATTTTGTGAATTTGTAGTTACGATACACAAAATAACCCCTTTCCCTGTAAAGCTAGCAATTTTTTTCTTCCCCTGCAAAGATTTACAGTACCTGTGGTTTCCCATAATTCTAGCCTGACTTGGAAAAGCTTACTGCAACCAGGTTCAGGTGCGTCCTGGAGCTTGGATTTGGTTTTGTTGGAGGAAAAAAGTCCACATAGTCGTTAAGAAAGTTTCAACAGTGTCTATAAAGCAACTTCTTTGTACAGATCTTTCAAAGCAGTTCTTTCAAGCTTCCAGCAAGCTCTGCCCCCTGGTGACCGGTGAAAGAAATAGGGTTTCATTCCGCAGACTTTTACGTATCTTACCCCTGACCTGGTAGGTACCAAAATGGGTGCTGTTAGCATTTTAATGTGAAAGAAGACAGATGCAGTATCTGTGAAAACAAATTAAGTAAAATTATGTGGTATTTTAGAGTAAAATGTGGATAAAAATTCTCATCCATGGCACTATGGACATTTTGGGCTGATCATTTTTTGTTGTTGGGACTGTCCTGTGCATTGTAGCATATTTAGCAGCATCCCTAGCCTGTACTCCCTAGATGCTAAGAGCAATCTTGCATCCCAAGTTGTGACAACCAAAAATGTCTCCAGACATTGCCAGTGTCCTCTGGGGAAAAAATGGCCTCAGCAGAGAACTACTGATATGAAAATAAAACTTTGTGTAGCATTTGCCTTGAGGGTAATGATAACGAAGAAATCAAAGAATACCACATATTATTGTTTCTCCTTTTCCACCTGAAATCTATGTCCAAGCATTGCATGTGTCTGCTAGTGTGAGTGAATGAAATTACCAAAATGAAAATTAAATGTATAATTAACTAGATTGATTTACAATACTTTATACTTTAGCAAGTCTTCTAATACTTTGGCACTTTTGTTGCTTTTCTTACTGTTTCTCTGGCAGAAAATAAATAGCACTGTCCTTTTTTCCCTTACAATCAAGAAAATAGCACTGGTCAAAGTCACAAAAATCTTTTATGAAAACAAAGACCAAAGAGGTGATGTAAAAAGCAAATTGATTGGCAAACATTAGAGACATAAGGCTGCTGCCTAAGTCGTGTTATTATTAGATTTAATAACATGACAATGTCTATTCCCAGATGGTGAACTTAAAAGATAAGCTTTGAAGTTATTTTAATATATAAGGAACCTTGTTTTTAATTCTGATTGGACAGTATATTTATATAAAATGATAGTATATTTACATAGAATTGTAGATTGTGACCATCTGTGCAAATGGGAGAATATTAAAATAAAAATTTAAGTGGACTGGGTTTGAGATTTGGACTGTCTAAGAAGTGGACCAATTCAGGAATTAGACTGATGGGGATCAAAATATATAACTACATTGGCTTTAGGGTGTTAACTGGAGGGTTTGTTAATACTCTCCTCTTCCTTGTAAGGTCCAACCAAGGGAGTGGACACACTTGCCCAGGGTCCCTTGCCCAGGGTTCATGCTTTTGGGGGAATGAGAAGAGTAATCATGACTGGCATATGCACTGTTTACAGTGTACCAGTCACTGTTCTAAGCACATTTTGTGTATTATGTTACATCTCTGACAAACCTTACAAGATATTTAAGAATCTTTATTACAGTAGTCCCCGTCTATATCGCAGTTCACTTATCGCGGCCTCACTGTATCACGGGATTTTTAAAAATATTTAATTATTTATTGCGGATTTTTCACTATATCGCGGGATTTTGCGGTACTGTATACATGTGTTAAAGTTATGTAGGTTTAAGAGTGTAGAATATGTTTAAGAACATAAGTAGTGTTTATAAAAGTGTGGAAAAGGTTAATAAGGGAGTGGGAAAGGCTAATAAGGGGCTGGGAATGGTTTATAAGGGGCTGGGAAAGGTTTATAAAGCCTTAAAATATACATAAATACTAAAATAAATGTAAGGTTCCTACTTCGCGGATTTTCACCTATCACGGCGGTTCTAGAATGTAATACCCGCAATAAGTGAGGGAATACTGTATTTCCCCCATTGTACAGATAAGGAAGGACGCACTGACATGTTGAGCGGATTGCTCCATCTCACATAGCTAATAGCGATAGAGTTGGGATTAAAATCCAGAGAACCTGGCTCTAGAATCCATGCTCTTAACTTCTATGTGATAACTGCTGCTGCCCTTCCCCGCTAAGGAAAACAGAGAATCCTAGCACTCAAGATGTTTGCTAGATCACTGGCATCCTATTGAAGACTACTAGTCACCTGCAATATGGTCACTGACTCCTTCTCAGGGAGGACGAGTGGTGTTGGCGGTCAGAAGTGTTACCCTAGTGACATGTCCTGCACATAAAATGTGTAAAGAATAGGAAAGAAATCAAATCACAATATTTTAGAAATAATTTTAAAATCAGTTCTCTAATAAATCATCTAGAACATGAGCAAGTGATATGAAAGGATTCTTGCCTCCAAGGGCTCAACATAAATGCAATTCTAATCCGATCAGAGTCTTTGAATGTTAACTGGTGAGAGTTTTTCTCCCTTTCCTTTTTCCGCTGCAGTATAATGGAATGTGCATTCAAGGTCCTGCGGGGGTACCTGGTAGAGATGGGAGCCCTGGGGCCAATGGCATTCCTGGTACCCCTGGGATCCCAGGGCGGGATGGATTCAAAGGAGAAAAGGGGGAATGCCTGCGGGAGACTTTTGAGGAGTCCTGGACCCCTAACTACAAGCAGTGTTCATGGAGTTCACTGAATTATGGCATAGACCTTGGAAAAATTGCGGTAAGTAAAATCCGAATGATTTTAAAATTGAAGCAAAACTTAAGGGTTTTTAAAGTTGAGTGTTAATTTTAGGTGAGGTTTTATTTTATTTTTATCAAAAGACTTTAAAAAATTAAGGCACAGGTAACATGTGTCTTAATGAGAAAAAATTGATAACATTTCAGAGTTAATTTTAAAAAGGTATTTCTAAGACAAATAAATTACCATATTATTTTAACTCTAATACCTCACATAACTTACTTTTTAAAAAATGCAAATGAAAAGGGAGAGCATATGTGTCTGTGTTCACAAGATTGGATAGTAAGCAACTTTCCAATCTTATCCTAAAGTAAATTTAAGTTAGTCTAAAAAATTTTGCTGTGGCTCCAAACGTAAAGGTGGGAAGAAATTTCAAAGACGTTACCACATGATAGGAATCATCTGGAAGTGGCAAGTCCGTTGGTATTTGTCCTTTTTCTGGTTAGCTGGCCTAACTTAAAACTGCTTAGCCTAGGAGAAATAGAATGGCCAAATTACTCAAAATAGCCTGGCTGGCAATGTATTATGATTAATAACTCAGTTACTTTGATCAGTGACTGCTTCAAAAGTAATTGGGAAGTCTTCTGGGATGTCATAGAATTGAAGTTGGTACTATTTCTAAGCCTTTCCTCTTTTGTTGACCAACTCTATATATGGTTCTATATCCACAATGTAGTACCTCATGATATTAACCACTACTGTCACCAGACAAGTACAAGATATTTTATTTTTGTTAAACTCTACGGTTTTAATCTTATGTGTATTATCCCTAATTTTTAACTCTGCTCTTTGATGTCTGCTCTATTATCTATAAAATTATTTGCAACTGTCTTGATTTGATTTTTATGTGATAGAATTTCCATAAAAATTCTTCCATATTTTGGTGGCTGGGACCATTTTTAGTTTCATTTGTGATTTCTTAGAAAGCATTTTGTTGAAATGTTGCCTACTTCTTTAAATATCTGACACTGATAGACGTGTTGCTTATTTATAGTTCATCCAAAGTCGCTGAGTTGTAGCTAAAAGCTATTCCTAATGGTCTCTGAATTATTCATGTGTTTTTAAGTTCCTTTTAGCAGTGGTCAGAATGGGTTTGGGTGCCTTCTGCATGTAAAAGATAGTAAGATCATGACCCAATTGACAGATAATTTTTACAGATCAGTTAGAGGAAAAAAAAGAAAGAAAGGAAGAAAGAAAGGAAGACCTGGGCTTATAATTGTGTCACATAGGTAAAGACTATAAACACCCCACCCATGCTTGAACCCCTGGTACTATTTGCTGTTGATCAAATAAAAATAGGTCAAGACTGAATATATCTGGACAGTACTAGTCTAGAATGTGAGTTCTATGAGGGCAGAGAATCTGTTTCATTTACTGCTGTATCTGTAGCATCAGTACATTGGGCTCAGGAAATATTTTTTGGAATGAAAAAAAACAAGTAAATATATGGGTTGATTTGTTCGCAGTACTGAAGACTAGCTCCTTTGGTAAAACTGAAAGATACCTTCAGTGGGGTGCTAATTCTAAGAATGCCATAATTTGATTTTTTTAGAATTTCTAATATCAGAGTCACTTATCTATCTAGCAGAAAATCCTTTTCCCTCTGTAAAAGTTAAGCTTTTTAAATGTGGTTGGGGTAAAGGATAGTTACAATTCACAATACAATGTGAAAGGATCTTTTTAATTAAAATAGGAAATGCTAACCAAACCGCATTTCTGGGTGTGTTACAGGAGTGTACCTTCACAAAGATGCGCTCCAACAGTGCTCTGCGGGTCTTGTTCAGCGGCTCGCTCCGGCTGAAGTGCAGAAGCGCATGCTGCCAGCGTTGGTATTTCACGTTCAACGGAGCTGAGTGTTCAGGACCTCTTCCCGTTGAAGCCATCATTTATTTGGACCAAGGAAGCCCTGAACTAAATTCAACAATCAACATTCATCGCACTTCTTCTGGTATGTAGAACAGTGACATTTTGCAGAATGTGTCTCAGATCTTTAGAGACTAAAGATTCGTTTGACTCCACTATCACGGCGGATCACTAAGACAGCAAGTTTTTAGCCCATAATGCTCCACCATGGTTGCATTTAAGAATTTCTTGAAATGGATCTTTTAAAAAATATGCAGATGCCTGGGTCCCATCTCTGACCAACTGAATCAGAATCTCTGGGGGTAATACTGCATTTTTTTTTTTTAAAGTTCCCCATGGTTGAAGGTCACTGATTAGATGAAATGGCAAAACAGCGCCTGTAACGCCACAGAGCCCTGGTTTTCAGCCTTGGCTACACAGTGGGCTCAACTAGGGAACTTTAAAACAGCCCAAGACCTGCTTACCACCCCTCCAGGGAGTCTAACTTAATGGGCCTGGGTGCAGCCTTCGCAGCGGGACTTCCAAACCCTTTCCTGGCTCCTATAATGTCCCACCAAGGTTGAGAACCTCTAGCTGAGATTGATGTGGAGACTGCTTTTTCTGTCTTGTCTTTTCAAAGAGTAGATACAGTTTGCTGTATTTGTAAGAGACAACATCTCTATACTGTCCCTGCACTCTTGGTTTGTTTCTACCTAGTCTGAGAGAAAAGACATTCAGTTAAACCAGTGGTCGCTTAAGCTGTAAAAAAAAGTTATTGGTTTATTTTATTCTATTTTAAGGTTCATTAAAGAAAGCTTAGAAGATGCCAAAAGTAGAAATGGGAAGACTATCTTTTAATATCATCACCCAGACATACCACTATTAATATCTGGCTATTGGCCATGTTGGTTTCTTGAGTGGCTGTGGGGTGGCACTCCATGACGGTGCAAGCTGGGAGAATCCCAAGAAGTGTGTATCATGAGCTTCATTTACCTGGTTTCTTGAAGGGATTTCTCACTAATCTTGTACTTAAAAATGGCAGAGAGAAGAAAAGATAGCCCCCCCCAACCCCCATCCACTGTTAACCAGAGGAATTTATATTACAACATGCTTCAGGGATAAAGTCAAATACTTAACCCCCTCAAACCAATTATCTCTAAGAAATCAAGGGCAAGCTTTCCACATTCTTCCTCAGATCCCTACAATATCCTCAAGATATGAAGGAGATATTTTAAGTCCCTGTCTTTGCACATAGAGAAGGCCCAGGGAAATAAAATGTCTCATCCAGGACAGCAGAATCAATGTTCAGGAGAGCAGAAACCAGGTCCTGCCCTCCCGTCTCTCAGCCCTCTCTTTGGTCAGATTAAAAAGCCTCATCACTAGGACCTTAGATATATGTGCTGGAGGGAAAGGTGTACTTTCGCTCTGAGAGGTCTCTAAAATAAGAAAAATCTAGATATAAAATTAAAATTTGATTAGAAAGTGATATGTGTTAGACAGCAGTTGATATAAACAACTTACTTTTTATTATATTGTCTTTAAGGTCTCTGTGTTAATATCTTGCTATAATAAAAGCCCTTGGGCCTAGGCACTGTGCTCTATATACACATACACTTTATAAATTATTTAACATGGCATTTACCCGCCATGGTGTGAAACCTGATTTAGTGTGATCAGAAGTGATTTATATTCTTAACAGTTTTTATATTAAGATGGATTGAAGGTGACCTCTATAGTAAAATTACTGTCCCCTGTTCACTGATACTCTTTCTTGAGGAAAAGGAAAAGGGAATTGCAGTACTTTTACTAACACATCAGAGGATAACTTGACACCTTGTATATGCCTAGGGGAGTTTGAAAAACATTTAAATGCCATCTTGTTACCTGGTTCTAGGAGAAAATAGGTTGAGAACCTCTAGTCCAACATATTTTAGCTGCTCAATAAACTGAAGTGCTATCTTATCATAGCAAAAATGTTCATTCAAAATATTTCTTTCATTTGTTGAAAACCTGTGTGACGTTAATGCTAGACCAAGCTTGTCTGAAGTCCTATAGGTTTAAGTGAACATGTTTCTAGGCCATGGATGGCAAGACCTCAGAAAAACATGTGGACTTCTGGGCATTCTCACCTGGCGTGGCACTGAGGGCATTAGATTAAATGGGACTCTGGGCACACTACTTAGTTCTCCCAACTTTGCAAGAGACCTGAACCAGAGCCAGGGCCCTGGACCCTGAAGGTCTTGCCTCATCATATTGCTCCAGGCCTGTATCCCTGAGGCTCAGCTGGAAGGCAGTGCCTACCAGATAGGAAATGTGACCAGTCACCTGATGTCACCCCTACATTCTGTATATGTCAGGACTCATTTTCTAAAAAAATCTGAAACTCTGAAACTCGGGTTCCCTTTACCTTTTACACAGATATCAAAGAGATTATATCTTTTTGCTTGTTAAAATGACCACTGGGGGAAGTGTTTTTATTTTTATTTTTAATGTAGGTGAAGAAGATCAAATGCAAGTTGTGTCTTAGTATGTGAAAGTCAAGAGACCCTGAGGAAAAGTACATATTTATATAGCAGAAGGGGAAAAGTGGAGTTGTTCATTTTTTTCACTATGAGGAAATTCTGTGTAAAATGGGCTCCCAAATTGTGGGACTGGTATAATGATTATGCTAGAATTTCTTTTAATGTTATAGAAGTTCTTTCCTCTACTTGAATACCATCAAGGGTACAAGTAAGTATTGGAAAGGGCTTTCTTCAAAACAGACTTTCAGGAGACCGTATTTGCCAGTGATACATCTGATAAGGAGCTGGTATCCAAAATTTATACAGAACTTATACAACTCGAACACCAAAAAAAACAAACAATCCAATTAGAAAATGGGCAAAGGATCTGAATAAACAGTTCTCCAAAGAGAACATGCAGATGGTCAATGTCACTAACCATTAGAGAAATGCAAATTAAAACCACAATGAGATATCACCTCACACCTGTCAGAATTGCTATCATCAGTAAATCAACAAACAACAAGTATTGTCAAGGACATGGTGAAAAGGGAACCCTAGTGCACTGTTGGTGGGAATGCAGACTGGTGCAGCCACTCTGGAAAGCAGTATGGTGATAACTCAAAAAATTAGAACTGGAACTGCCTTATGACCCAATGGTTCAACTTCTGGAAATATATAAAAAAAACCCTGAAACAATGATCTGAATTAATATATGCACCCCTATATTCATTGCAGTGTTATTCATAATAGCCAAGATTTTGAAGAAGCCCAAGTGCCCATCCATAGATGAGTGGATAACAAAGTGGTACATCTACACAATGGAATACTACTTGGCTGTAAAAAAAAAAAAAAAAAAGAAGGCAATGTGACCTTCTGCAACAGCCTGAATGGGCCTGGAGAATATTGTGCTAAGTGAAATAAGCCAGTCAGAGAAAGACAAGTACCATATGATTTCACTCATATATGGAAGTGGAATCTAATGAACAAAATAAACCAACAAAATACAAACAGACTCATAAATATAGAGAACAGAATGATAGCTGTCAGAGGGGAGGGGGGTTGGTGAAGGGATTAAGCAAAAAAACCAACCACATAGACACAGACAACCATATGTCGATTACAGAGGGGAAGAGGGGGTTAGAGGAGGTAGAAGAGGTACAGGGTGGGTAAATGTGATGGAAAGAGACTTGAATTTGGGTGGTGAACACAATACAATATAAAGATGATACAGTTTGGAATTGTACACTTGAAACCTGTATAATTTTATTAATCAATGTTACCCCAATAAATTCTATAAATATTTTTTTAAATAAAAAAGACTTGCAAATCAAATCAAAGTCTTGGCTTTTAAAAGTGTAGGCTTCCTTTGTTTAGTCAAATAAATTGCTTTCTGTTTTAGGTTACATCTTAAACAAATTCTGGTTTTATAGTTAAAACCTGTAAGAAAAATGTCTGTTAAACTTATGTCATAGAATGGATGTGTATTTGTCTTTTTAAAGTAGTTATATGCTAAGAAAAACACTTATCAAGTATTAGACTTTATAATTTACTGTACATTAAGTAGATTTATTATCTGGCTTGCTAAAGTAACAAAGTTTAACTAAAGGTTGTTGTTTTCTAAAGAAAGATGTATGTACCTTTCCTCTTTGTTTTGCAGTGGAAGGACTTTGTGAAGGAATCGGAGCCGGATTAGTGGATGTTGCTATCTGGGTTGGTACTTGTGCAGATTACCCCAAAGGAGATGCCTCTACTGGATGGAATTCAGTATCTCGCATCATTATTGAAGAACTACCAAAATAAATCCTTTAATTTTCATTCCCTACCTCTTTTTGATTATACCTTTGAATGGTTCATTTTACTGACATTTTATATAATTTTTAGGTATATATCTGAATGAAAAAGTGTTTACAGACCAAAGTGTGATTTCACACAGTTTTTTAAGTCCAGTATTATTCATTTTCCTTCAACCAAATATGGTTTCAGGACTTTGTAGTTGAATAGAATACTGTCTTCATATTCCCATTTCCTGAACCTGTACTTTAGAATGTCATTGTGGTCTTTAATTTTTTTCCTATTCTCTTAGTATAACACCTTAAAAAATATAAATGTTACCAGTCTTTGTACAAGTTGTAAATGTTCAAAATTGTTTTATATCTGTGAAATAAAACTTATTTCAAACAACCTCGATATCTTTAACTTAATTCCTACTAAAATTAGAGTGTCTAGTACTTTATATCTGAAAAATTGAGTATAAACCAAATTTTGTATTTATTTATTTTAAAGTGATATATCAAATTTAAAGTATACATATAGTAGTGTTTCATATTTTGAGGGATACAAAGAAAAAAATTTATGTGTCAGGAAATACACTAGCACTTTAGGAGTTTTGTCTTTATTTAACAAAGAGTAAAAAGGCATGAATTCTGGCCTCAAATTGCTTACCATTTGGTAGGGAAGAAAAAATATATATATAATAACAACAAATTAAAGATTATATGTTGATTGCCATGAAAGTTGCTGAAGGAGGCAATATAATTCAAAGAATGAGCTATCAATTTGGGTTGAGGTGCTCAGAAAGAATTCATGAAGAAGGAAGTACAGGTATAAGACTGATAAAATTAAATAAATCCTGTGCTTGAGTTGAAATTATCAATATAAATTCATAAAGTATTTTAAAGCTGTAAAACAACAACTAATATTTTTTACTGAAAAAGCCTAGAAACAATGACCAATTAAGTAATGCTCAGATTGTGATTTCTGCATATCATTTCCTACTAAAAGGAATTAAGGCTCCATGAATTAATGGAGGATTTCAGCTCTGGGGCAAGAAATGTACAGTATGAGCCCAGGTCATCTTGGCATTACTGGAAAACAAGGAAACTATCAAAGACAACTCAAAAGGATCTAAGAGGCAACTTGAATTGGTTCCCACTGGCAAAGATGATATGATTTAAGCATTAATAAAGATAATAACTGCAATGGTTTGAAACACACCAAATATGTTTAAATGCATGAGTTCATAATGATATTAACACAAAATTCATTGGTCAACTTAGAGGGCACTGGCAAATGAAATTGTTACTTTGAAAATTGATATTAATACATTTTTATAAAAAAAGCATTTACTCTGCTTTCTGTATATGAATTGTATTTCTGGGTAACCAAATTGTTGATGAAGGGAAATTTTTCCTTACAGAAGTGTGTGGATGTGGGTGTGCGTGTACACAACCCTTCATGAATTAGATCTAGCAATGATGATCAATGACTGATAACATTCCAAAGAGAAAGAGCAAACTATATGCTTCCTAAAGAAAGTATATAATACTACCCAAGAAGTAGTTTTGCTCAGAAAACAAACCTGGATCTGATTTAGCCTCTAGTATAAGCACTAAATTTTAGGATATACAGAGGATAGAAGAAAATGCTAATTGACATGACAGAGTTATAATCAGCAAATCCAGACTAGAAAACTCAAAAGACAATTTGATATCTTCAGCAAATAGCAAGAAAAGAGAAAGAGGGGAAAAAAAAAATGAAGTAAAAGAGATTTCATATAATATCAACCCATTTCAACATTTGAACTTTATTTGGATGCTTAAGGTAATAGAAGACATTTGAACATTAAATAGTTGATATTGAATAATTATGTATTTTAGGTATAATAATGGTATTGTGGTTCTTTTAAAATAGTGCTTATCTTTAAGAGATACTGAAATATTTAAGATGAAGTGATATTGATGCCTGGCACTTGCTTCAAAATAATCTGGAAATGAGAAGTGGGTGAGAGGGGATCTAGATGAAAAAATGTTGAAGACAGATGGAAGTTAACCAAGATGGGTCCCTTTTTTGACACATAGAAACTGGGATTAAGGACATTTTGGGTGGGGACAAGAATACTAGTTAAGACCTCTGAATAGTCATAGACCAAGAAGATATTTGTGTTCCATGAGAATGCCTACCAAAGAGCTTTCACTGCAGGGCAGACTCTTAATAATGAGGTGGGAAATAGTACTCTGGGTGTCAGTCAGCTTCTTCCCCCAGACACTCCAGTGCTAGTTCAATGGGCCCATGAACAGAGAAGCCACGGTGGCAAGGATGGAGGCTACGTATGAATTCAACAACATAGAACGCTAGTGCTACTGTTGAGTAGACACCAACCTGAGTCCCTAATATGGCACTATTTCCTGGGGGGCCAAGCCGGCCACATAGTGGCAGGCTGATTACATTGGACTTTGATCGTGGAGGGGCCGAGATTCCTTCTCAAAGAAACGGACATATATTCTGGATACAAATGTGCCTTTTCTGACTGTAATTCTTCGGCCAGCACTACCATCCACAGATTCACAGAATGCTGTATCCACTGTCACGGCATCCCACACAGCATTGCTTCTGCTCAAGAAGCTTCATTTCTCAGCAAAGACGTACAGCAGTGGGGCTCACCCATGGAATGAAACTGGTTTTACCACACACCCCATCACCTGGGAGAGGTTGACCTACA
The DNA here is from genome assembly GCF_987537825.1 of Furipterus horrens. Classification (NCBI taxonomy): domain Eukaryota; kingdom Metazoa; phylum Chordata; class Mammalia; order Chiroptera; family Furipteridae; genus Furipterus; species Furipterus horrens. The sequence continues at coordinate 24,698,017 of NW_028327177.1, read as the reverse complement.
CAGAAGGTGAAATGGCTTACTCAAGACTCATTATGGTACCAGCTGGTAGACAATAGCCTGAAAGAATGGGGTTCTCTCTTACAGGGTGCAATATGCTTTGGATCAGAAAGCATTATATGGTATTCTCTTTCCTATAGCCAGACTCCAAGCTGTAGAAGTGGAACTGGCTTTGCTCACTATTACCCATAATAACCCATTTGCAGACTTTCTGCTTCCTCTCCTGGGACATTTGGGCTCTGCTGGGTTGGAGATCTTAATTCCAAAAAGAGAATGCTTCTACCAGGGAACCAACAATGATTTCACCCAGTTGGAAGATGAGACTGTATTAGTTTTCTATTGGCTGCATAACAAATTGTCACACATTTAGTGGCCTAAAACAACACAAATATATTTTTAAGTATATTTTTCTGTGGGTCAAAGGTCTAGGTACAGGTTAGCTGGGTCTTCTGCTCAGGGTGGCACCAGGCTTAAACCAAAGTGTTGACTGGGGCTGTGATCTCATCTGAAGCTCCAGATCCTCTTCCCAGGTCTTCTGGTTGTTAGCAGAAGTCAATTCCTTACAGCTGTGTGATTGAAGCCCTAGTTTTCTTGTTAGTGGAAGACTGCTCTCTGGTCCTAGAGGTTGTTCTCAGGTTCTTGCCATGTAGACCATCCTTTCACCATGGGGCTGGTTTTCTTCTAAACTGATAAGGGAATGAACTCTTCTGCTTTTAAGACTTTCCTAGTTAGGTAGGTCAGACCCACCCAGGATTATCTCCATCTGGATTTTATTTAACTGATTAGGGACCTTAATTGCACCTGAAAAATCCCTTTGCCATATAACATAATCACGAAGGTGATATCCAATTATATTTACAGGTCCCAACAATGCATAAGGCAAAATTACACAGGGTGTGTACACCACGGGGTCCATCCTAGAATTCTGCCTACTACAGACTGCCACCTGGCCATTTTGCTTTCCTTATACAGTACCACTGAACCAACAGGTGAAAAACAAAAGGTTAATCAATTGGCTGTATGGATTGATCCCAACTGCCAAGGGAAATTGGTTGCTGCAACGGCGGAAGCAAGGGGGGCCATGTTAGAGAACCCTTTGTTAGTTAGAGAAGGTGTAATTGCAGACCGTTGAGTGGTGAGAAGGGAGTTTGCTGATTTGCCTGAACCAGAAAATGATTCTAAAACATGGACATTTTATAAGGTTTCTCCTAAAGCTTCCATGCCAGCAGTAAAGGTTAATGGAAAACTATGGGAACCAGAAAAAGGCAGGATAATTGAGGACTCAGACACCTCGAGAGGAAAGATTTGGATCACTCCACCAGGTAGGTAAAGAACCCAGCACTACAGGTAAGGAAAATATGGAATGGGTAGTTGAGGGTGGAAGCTCGAGATATCAACTATAATTGTGTCCAGTTACAGAAACCAGGACTGTGAGAGCTTTACCTGTTTTCTCTTCATTATATGCACATGCTTATTTATATATGCTAATCATTCTTCTTTCCTTCTCTTTCCTGTTTTCTCTTTCAAGTTAGTGGAGGTCAACTCTACAAAGCAGTCTTTAGTTAATAGACTATTCCCTGAGACCATGACTGAATTTGAGTGGTAATTAATAGCCAGCAAGGGGTTCATTGACTGTTGAGGCTTTATGTCTTCCCATCTGGGAGAAGGGCAAGAACTTCACTTATCAGGGGATAGCTGCATCTTGCTGTGGAAGCTGAGTAGTCAAAGGGGTTGATTAAGCCTCTTATCAGCTGCAAACTCATCCTTCAGTACTGTACCTGCTCTGAGATAATAGGCTGGACTCGAGGCATTTCTCCTTTACAATGAGCACATTAAGTAGAGGATACTGGAGGGACTTTGCAGGAGGAAAGAAGCTTCTTTTCCTGGTTTCAGTGTACAGCAGCTTTTTTCTTGCTCTTGCTGCATCATCTGTCAGTGGTGTGTGTATGTGTCAGTTTGTGGACATCTGATGGTGCCTTGCTGTTTGCATACCCAGAACCCACAGTCCCTCAACTACCTTGCAGCCCCAGCCTGGGAGGCCAGGTGATCACCTTACTGCAGGCTTCTTGAGAGGGACACCGCATGTTCCTAGTCTCGCGCTTTTAGCTGCGCTATAACTCCCTGGCATGTCCATCCACCCGTCTTAGCTTGCCAGCCCTCAGCAGTGTGGTTCCTGAGTCCTTTCCAATGTGGAAAAGTTCAGCTCCTGACTTTGCACCTGCAGAAACACCCAACATTCCTCACAAACTGCTCAGCAGCCTTGCCTTGCTTGCGCCCCAATGGGTCATTTCCTGCTGAGCAGATGATTCTAAGCCAGCTCTGGCCAGGCAAACCAGCAAACTTTCTCACCACCCAGTGGTCTGCAACCACATATCCAATGACGTCTGAGTGCCAGAGGGGGCCCTCATCCAAGCTTGTCCTTCCTTGGGTACTCTCTCCCTCAGTGCCAGGGTGCCACTTAGAATTCTCTTAACATAGTTATATTACTGTATCCTAACTTAACAATTATTTCAACTTCTGGTTAAATTTACTGTGTGTTCTGTCTCCTGGTTGTACCTTGATTGCTAAAGCTGTGATCACTGGGTGAGTTCGGGACAAGGAAGTGAACATGAGTAGTACTTCCTCTTCTCTCCTTGGAAATAAGCTGCTTGCAGAGAGCATGCATTTTGCCTCCTTACTTCTTGCCATAAATTTTAAAAGGGCAGGTTGTAAAATAGTCTTGGTCCATTGTTGTCTGTGGCTGGATGTGTATGTCTGCAAGGGTCTGGGGCGTGGTATTAGGAAGCCCACCTCTATACAGATGTTAAGCCATATTCTCTCATTGCAGCCTTATTATTAATAAAGATAATATTTCACGCTTCACTTACCTCTTGTCTACTTCTGAATTAGTTTAGACCCCGGGTGGGGAAGAGGTTAATGTGATTCATTCAAAAGCATCTTGTTGCTTTTTCTTTTGACATGTTGAGTGTGAACTGGTTTAATTATTTTGTAGCCTTTAGTAGAACAAGCCTAATGTCATAATTAACATATATTGAAATTTAATATAAACATACCGTCTGGTAATATTTGTTCTCAGAAAACATATAGGGAGCACTTCCAAATCATGGGCCTTTTACCATAAGGAGGTTTTAGTTATTTTTCTAAGTCTACTGGTCTATCTTCTTTTTTGCCCTCATGGTCAGTTGAAGAATCTTTAATTTTTATAAATATTAAATAATGTAATGTTTTTTCTATAAAACTGAAAACATTTTGAAGAACCTACACAATATATGTTAGGATCCGAAAGTGCTCACTTTTAATAAAGGTGGCATCCATTTCCACAGAAACAAGAGTTCACCAGCATCATGACAGCTGATGGGAAAGTGACAGACTTAGGGTCTGTAGCGCAGATTCTGTGTCGTGTAGGAAGCTTTCAGTTGCAACAATAAAAAAAACCTCAGGTGAGTCTGGCTAACAAAATAAAAAAATATTAATGGTTCACCCATTTGAAACTACAGAGGTCCATGTGTGAGGGGTGAGAATTGATCCAGAATCTCATATAATGTGACTGTGACTGAGTTTCTTCATTTTTCAGAAGTCCTTTTTCTAGATGGTTAAATCTTAAGCTTATCTGAAAGAAAAGTTTTTCTTCTCTTCCCCCAGTTTGAAGTAGGACCTAATTTCTTTCTCTTAAACTGTCATTGCCTTGGTGTTGACTCCCTTTTGGACTCACGCCCCCAATTCATGATCCTGAATTGGATTTGAGGAGCTCTGAGAGTTACATGAATCCTCCTTCACGAACAGCAGAGAATCTACGTCAGTATACTCAGAAAATAATGTCCTTGAGAGTCAGTCTGCTGGACCAGCTTAGGTTACCGTGCCAATTTCAAACCATTTGTTATGAACAGAGATGGCACCTGCAGGTTGGCTCTGCTAATCAGGGCCTTCCTCTGGGGCAGTTGAGGCCCATTCCATCTAAATCACAAAGGCAAGAATGAAGGGAGAGGGTAGATTCTGCCAAGAAATTTGGGCTACTAGGAGGAGAAATAGATGCTGGGCAGCCAATAACAGATAGTCATTGTAAGTACAACACTTCCAGAGCCTATCTTCTATTTACTCACTTAGAAAGAAATTTAAGACTTTAACCAACTTTCCTCACATACATTCTCCATCTTACCTAACACATTTTTAGAAAGCAGACATAAAGGTTAAATAAATCATTTCCCAGTATTTTATTTCTATAATATAGTAATTTTATAATCACTAAAAGGACCTTGCTATATAAGTGGTAATACAGTTTATCTGGATGATTTTATATTTAGTAAAGTGTCTACATCCAAAAGAAATTTCTCTCTGATGCCTCATGAACTCAAACATACTTTTTATTAGTTGATATCTCTTTTTTTAGTGTGGTGTTTAAAAAACAACATGACTTTCTAAAATTGCCAAGCCACAAAAGCACATGTTGAAACATAATAGTCTTCTTTTCACAAAGCATGGCTCACACCATTGTCTTGGATCATTGGATCACATTCGTTCCACCCCATTTGTTTGCTGGTGCCAAACTCCAGCAAGCTTTTTTTTTTTTTTTTATAAATCCTGTATCTTAAATCTTCACATATTCTCCCTACAATCATGTTCTGGTTTTCGCTTTGCCAGCCTCCCCCACTTCCACTCCTTCCTAGATGCCCAGCACTTTTTCAAGCTCAAGTTCTTTACCTTTCCTTTATCTGCTGAAATCCAAGAAAGAAGTGTATGGTGAAATGAATACTTGCAGTTTGCCCGACTTGCTTAGCAATCTGTCTTTATCCTCTATAATTTGAATCTACTTAGTATTCCATGGCATTAAGCTTCATCCCACTGAAATATTTACATGGTTGATAACCCCTTCTTTTTAAGTGTGCTTCTCCTGATTAATCTTCCTTCATCACCCCTAAGATGTAGCCATATCTTTCTGTTCCATTAATTCCCCTCACTTCCCTTTATCCATCAAAACACCCAAACAGGTTTAGTAAGGCTCTGAGAGGACTCAGGTTCTAGTCCCAGTCTTTCAGCTTTGTCTTCCATTTCATTATCATTGTCAACTTACTGCTCAAGACATGTCACCTGTACTTTTTCCCCATTGTTCCAAAGTTCCCTTTAAAATATCTCCCTTCAATGCCCAGCTTAAATGTGAACCCTGTTCTAGTCTCCCCAGGCTATAAACTACCTTCGACATCAACCAGGTCCACACTACCACCAGCTTCCTAACTAGCCTAACTAGTATCCTGCTTCTTGCCTATCTCCTAATTATTTCTCCACACGGCCACAGAATGATCTCTTACGCACTCTAAACCCCTTACCATGACCTATAAGACCTGACCCCTGCTAATGTTTACCAGCCCAGAGACTGTGCTAAACACTTTACTTGGATTAGTCCATTTAATCCCATCAGTAATCCTATGCTTATATATTTTTAATATACTGATTTGTAGTAGATTCTGTTGATGACCCACCCAGAACCCTTTCACAGGGCTGGTGCACCCACAACTCAGCGGCAGCAGGTGCTGGCTGCTAACAGTCCATACCTTCACCTTATTTAGAGGATCGCCCTCAGCTGAGCAGAGGCACCTAGCCACTCCTCCAGTTCCTCCCCCATTGCAGGTAGTAATGGCTCAGCCCCACACCTATGGGCAGGACAACCTACCTGGTTCAATCCATACTGCAGAATACACTGTAGGGTAAGGCTGAGGCTTAATTTTCTGAAACCTCTTCTTCCCCTACTGGATCCTGTTTTCTTCACTCAAGTACAGATTTCTCCTAAGAGTATTCCCTCAATAAGTATGTTACTTTCCTAAGAATTCCCATCTCAGGAATTGCTATCAAGGAACTCATCCAAGACATCATTTTACAGATGAGAAAACGAGACCAACAGGTAAAGTGATCTGCCTAAGGTCGAACATAAAATGAGAAAGCTGCAACTGGAAGCCAGTCTGCTTTCTTAACCTGCATTTCTTTCTCACCACACTGTAATGGCCATGTGGCCAGTCTCCTTGGGCCACTCACTCCCTCTAGCCAAGTTAATTCCTACCTCAGGGCCTTTACACTTCCTATTCTCTATCAGCGTGTTTCCTCTATCTCACTGTGGCTTACTTCCTCAGTTATGCCAAAATGTTTCAGATTATTACCTCCTCAAAGAGAGCTTTCCTGATCCCAACCATCCTACCTAGCATAGCAACTCTATTCACAAGCATGCTTTTTAAATTTATAGTAATTCCTGAAATTATATTATGCTTATATTTGTATGTTTTTCTGTCACTCACACTAAAATGAAAGTTCCTTGAGGGCCGGAATTTTGTCCGGCTTATTTATTGTTATATCCTCAATGCTTGGTAACATACCTGGCACAGGGTAAACCTTAGTAACTATTTGTTGAAGAAGTGAAATGAGTTCTTTTCTCTGAACTATTATAGAGCTTTGTAGAAATCTTGAACTATAGTTATTTTATGTTTACTTATGTATTCTTCAAGTTGGTATACTCTTAAAGGACAGAAATTGTGTTTTATTAATTTGGGGTACATAGGAGGTATTCAAATAATGACACACTAATTCTAAAATTCCAACTACCAACTGCATATAGTGACTTTTTATATAGTGACTGATAATCAGGATTTCATATGAATTATAGTATAATCCAGAAGTGTGAAAAAAATACATTTAATTCATAAAGTATTCCTGGGCATGTTACAAGAAACTATAGTAAATGTAATTAAGTACTTAATTTCACCTTTATTTTTAAAACAATGACATTTTCAAAATATTAAAAATACTTATTTTCAAAGAACCTTTTAAATATGGCTTTGAAAATCATGTTTTATTTACAACAAATAGATGGTAGTGCAAATAGCAGTTACAGATTCTTATGGCAAATGAAAATATTAGCATTATTTTGGCATCCCTTTGGGGGCAGAACTTTATAGATATTTACAATGACTCATAAAAGTAAAACCAATAATGGTCATTAATGAAATTTGTATTTGAACCTGAATTGGAATAACCAATGTAGATTAGTCATTTATTTGGGATCTGGACCCATATATCTGAAAACTGAAGTAGGAAATTAAAGCTTCTCAGCTCCATGCAGTTTGTCAACAAATTCCGGTCATTCCAGTATCTGTGTAAGGTGATCCATTTGCCACTCCAGTAAATGATTGATAGCCAAATGTGCTAAATAAGGGCTGACACAGCTGGATTCTAGTTCAGATTTTATAAATTTAAAGGCACTAGGTACCCATGCCAAAAAATAATGGGATCCAGTATTACATTTTAAGTTATGGAAGAACCTCTGGAAATAAAATCAGTGGTAGAATGACAACAGATGTCAGATATTTCTCAAATTAAGAGAAGTTCATAACTCCTCAAATTTCTCTAGCGTGTTCCAAATGAATTAAACTAAATATGTCTCACCAAAAATTCCCAATTCTAAAATGGTCTGGATTTGGGCAACATCTTTCCCAGCAAATTCTTAAAGTTTAATTTACCCATAAAACAGTGATGACATTCTTATAAGAAGCCATTTTCTTGCTATTGCACAGAGGTCAGTTTTAAAGCTAATCCAGGCAAATGAGTTCAGAAAAAGAAGCACTTCATCCAATCCATTTAGCAAATGCGGTAATTCAGCTTCTGCTTAAACAATGAGATGGAGAAATCTGTGAAACTCTCCACTTGGTGTCAGTTTTACTGTTGTGTCGATGGCAGCCAGTTTGATTATTGACCGATTTTGATTATGAGTCAAGTTGCTGTGTAATATTCTTCTGAGTTTTATATTTCCAACATAAAGGAGCATGTTGCTGCCTTGGACAGATGTACTGGACTTATCTTCTTTTAGCTTACTTTTCCTCTTTTCTAAGGTCAAGTAAAAAATGTGAAACATTTTCATACACCACAAAGGTAATACAGCAGGCTGGAGTCACTCTAATCAAATTGGGAGCAATTCCTTTGTAAAATCCACTGATGCCTTCTTTCCTTTAGGAGGAAAAATAGATAGATGCTTAATTTCCTATACAGCTAGTCTGAAGATAAAAAAGTTTAACTGACATAGGGCATGGAGCCAGCAATCAAAGCTCACCATGAAACCGAACTGAAAAGTGCTTTAACAATAACCATCTTTCAAAAGCCTTTAAATGTATAAACATGCAAGAGTATTAACTGATCTAATGTAGGCATTAAAAACCTCATATATTATACAAATGTGAGACAATACTAAATAGAGGATATGCCAAGATAAAACTTAATTTCCTTAATGACTAGAATAGAACGATGGCCTTGGAACGAGTCACTTGGGTTCTTGATAAAATTTACAAATCTGAACTGAATTTAAACATTCTAAATATTCTTCTCCGGCCTTTTAGAACTAAAGATAAATATAAGGATATCTACCTATAACAGTTTTAACTGTTCCCATGGTAACGAACGAGCACTTTTCCCCCAAACATGAAGACTAATGCATAAGTTCTCATTTAAGTAGTCAATAGGTTCTGCAACTTTAAGTGAAATGCCACATAACAAAACCAATTTTACCATATGCTAATGATATAAACAAGAGTTAAGGTCCTATGGCACCTCATTAACATCATACTGAAACAATGTTGTTCCAGGACCTGCTATATTTGCAAAAGTTATGGTGTCCCTAGCAGGTGTGGTGTCTTCTTAACTGTATTAAACCAAGTCTTTTATGACTTCCTATGTTCTAGGTCATTCAAATATTTTATAACATCTAAATTTTGTTTTATTAATTTGTCACAGATCTCATTTGAGTTTTATAACCTTATCAGTCCAGACATTCTAATTTTACAAATCAAGCCTTAGGGAGGTAAAGTCCATGCTCCTATATGCAGGAAGTGGGAAATGGGAAAGCAGGGGCCACCAGCCACGTTCTCATCACAGCACACTGGCCTTTGCTATACAACTAATGTCAACTAGACAGTTTAAGATTTGCAAGGTACCTCCTAGAAGCCATCCTGATATACCACATGCTCTCACCTCCACGTCCTCGTGATTACATCCAATACACCCTCATAAGACATATGCTGATCCTGAAGACGTGCTCTCACAACTTGATATGGGTATGTTGCTGCTACGGCGAATATTTTGGATAGTGCTGCAACAGATATATATTCCACTGTGCTCTAAAATGACAATACAAAACATGTGCTTTTCTTTAGATAGGATTTATTTAAAAATATATAAGTATATATAAACTATACAGGAAAACAAACATTTAAATGGATCTGTAAGTGAAAAATACTATTTCCCCCCTTAACACAGGCTCTGAGCAATTAATGGGTTCTTTTTTTAACATCTGTGTCATTAGCCTATAAAATATTTAACTATAAATTAAATTACTGGCAGGGTCAGTACTTACCACTCATCATCACAAGAATACTCCCAAAGTAAACATGACAACATTTCTGCCTATTTTATGCCCCCCAAAGTAAATAATACTGTACATTTTTTTCAAGAATCATCTTACCAACTGGGCTTCTGGTAATCTATTGATATGCTGGTTGTATTTCAATTTCAGCAATTCATATGCCATAAACTGAAGGGCACCATGTGATGTTCCAAATAGCCCAGGAACAAACCCCTAAAATGAAACAAACAAAAAGCTGAACTAAGTAAGCAAAGTCCCAAAGGACCACCGTTTCCAGGGAGGGGAGTACGGAATGAGTGACCTCGGTGTGTGACTCAAGGGAAAGGGTGACTCCACAAAGTTTTAGACAGTTCTCACGCCCCCCTGTGTCATGATAACACATCTTATGGTAATGGGGATACACAGCTTAAAGTACAATCCCAAAACTGTAAACTAGATTTCAGTTTTCATTAATTTGTTTCTTGCCTGGGTTTGGCTTCTTTTTAGGAATGATTACAGGTCATTCAGAACTCGGACAGTAGTGCCAAGGGAAATTACAATGGTCAGTTATTATTAAAAATGTATTGATAATAATTCGTTACCTTATACAATCCACGCACACCTTCATACTTATATATTTTCAGAAGTGTATCAACCATTCCTTTATATTGCCGCTGTGGGGAGTTAACAACACCATCATACTGCAACATAAGGCGAGTTTTTGCTACCCAGAATGGGTTTGTAATGCAGAGAGTCATGGCTCCTAAAAGCAGATTTAAATACGATTACTCAGCATACAGGTACTTTTTCACTTATGACAATCCAAATTAAGAACAGTCCATTTATACAAAGAATGGGGTTACCCAGGGTCTGTATCTGCCATGGGGATGTGGTCTCTGATACACAGTCTTACAGCTAAAAAGGAGACATAGTTTGGGGCAGTTAAAGTTCCTAAGTGGTTAGTGAGACGTAAATTAAAAAGGAGATGGAAATGTGAAACACTCTGCCTTTGAGGTGTGAGGATAAAGATGTCCTAGCTCTTAAACAACGTGACCTTGTGTAAGAGAACAGATGGCAGTCCCAGGAAGCAGACTCTGGTAAGGAAATAGCTACTTAGGAGCAGGACACAGTATAACCCAGAGGGGTGGAAGATTAGGGGAAAAGGACCAGGAATCCAGCACCTCAATAACGTGTAGGTGTGCACACATATATCCACCTCAACTTTACCACAATCTTGCTTAAGTCAATTCAAAGTGACAATTTTGTAAAACAAACAAACAAAGAACAAAACAAAACCCCTATCTGGGTAAGTTTCTCATTTGCTGAGTTTTCTAAGCAGTCTTTCATTCAACAGATACTTATTGTTCCTGTGTGATTCAGATCTCTATCAGCAGCTAGGTATTAAAAAGTGAGTAAGATAGTTCTTGTCTTACATATCAACATTAAGAAAGTAAAGCACACAAAGTATCAAAGTAAAAATTTCATTGTAATTTTTCAAAATTTTTATTTGCAGAGAGAAGGGAAAGGAGGGAGAAAGAGAAAGGGAGAAACATTAACCACTTGCCTCTTGCATACACCCAACCAGAGGCTGAACCCACAGCCCAGGCACTGACCTTGACCTGTAATAGAACTGGTAACCTTTTGGTTTGCAGAGAAACTTCCAGTCAACTGAGCTACACTGGTCAGGGCTCAAAGTAGGAATTTTAAAGACTTATGGGTCTTTGTTTTGCCCTTCTGAGTATTATACACATGAAGCAATTAAACGGGGCTACTAAATTGTACTCGTATAATTTGAAAACTGAAATATTATACTTTAATTGAAGAAACGCTATACTGAATCATTTTAAACTATTAGAGATTTATAACTTTTCTAAATTTTACGACCCTGTGGTAAGTAAAATTCTTGAAATCTATCCAGAGAAATCAATAAGAATACCTACTTTTTAAAGAAATTTCATATAGTCTGTGGTTAGAATAGTTAGATAAGCATATTTAAGCTCTGGTATGCAAAGAAAAAAAAAGACAAATAAAATAAAAAACAAGTCACAATCTGACATTTTAAATTTCACATTGTCTTACCAGCCTCAGCAGCTGAGACGAGGTATTCTGTTGCCTCTAACCGTTCAGCTCTTCCTTCTGTTTTATATGATTTGATGGCATTGTAACTAAAAGAATAAAACACAAGCAGTTTAATAAATATTTGAGTAGGTGTCATAAAGCAGTCAAGTCTGTTTTAAAGTGGTGTGTAACTTAACAATAATGTCTCAAAAGTAAAAGTCAATGCATAATGCAGCCACAAAATAAGACCTTTTTCAAGAATGCATTTGCTGGAATGGTTTACTGTAAAGATTATACCTCTCCTCCCCCCAAATATATATGGCTAGCAATATATATGTAAAATATTTTAATCACAGATTCAACAATTAACAAAAACAACAGGGAAAATCAGGAGAGGAGAAGGTGCAGTGGTGGTGAACGGTGGGCAGACAAGACAAAGAAACCAGAAAAGGCACCTAACAAATATGTGCTGAACATCTTTGTTCAGGTACTATGATTGGCAAGTATAGTAGATAAAAAGATAAACACTTGCCCTGGCTGTTGTGGCTCAGTGGATTGCCAGCCTGCGATCTGAAGGGTCCACAGTTTGCTTCCCAGTCAGGGCACATGCCTGGGTTGCAGGCCAGGTCCCCAGTTGGGAGCGAGCAAGAGGCAACCACACAGTGATGTTTCTCTCCCTTCCTTTCTCCCTCCCTCCCCTCTCTCAAAAAATAAATAAATAAATAAATAAATAAATAAATAAAGATAAACTCTCTCGATAGTTCCTTCTTAACAGATTAATAAGGAATATAGGCAGCAAATAATAACAATAAAGGATAGCACAGACAGCATCATAAGAGATTGAGAAACTGAGATCACAGAAGACTTTGTGTAGGAAGTGGCACTGGCTGCGTATGGAGAGACAGGTACATTTATAATAGGGAACTGGATGAGCATGAGCAAAAGTTATAAATGTGAATGGAAAGACAGGAAAAACTGAGCCACAACTTGAGTGGCAGACTGACATTTAGGCTTTAGTTGGCAGAAAAGAGAAAACCACTAATGTGTTCCTCAGCAGGAGAGTCAATCAACTCATTTTCTCTACCTCCAATTTCCACGTTCTTTTGAAAGAAGATTTCAGCTAAATAAATCTTCCCAAGCTTTATCAACACCATTCTAACATGAAACAAATATACTGTTTTATTATAAAAAAAATTTCAACACATAAACCTTACTTATATGTCTTGTTCTCAGAAACTGTCTTTGGAGAACCTACCCAACTCTCAAATTCATAATAGCATGAATTTTATACTACATATAGTTTCACCCTTATGTCTTAGAACTGAAAAAAAGAAAATCTAAACAATACTAGAACCGAATTCTATTTTGCTTTCACTTAGGCAGCACAAGCTCCTCCACCGCAGTGTGGTGATGCCTTGTTCCCATGCTCTTGTGCTCTCAATAGGTTGACTGTGCCTACCATAGGCACTTTCCGTGGCTTTTTCGGTAAGCATGCAATAGCAGTTATTTCAAATGGTGATGGTATCTTACAGGTTAAGGATAACTCTTTCCAGCTATAAACTGGCTTCTACTTTCTGTTTCCAATAGGGATTTTCCTGTGGTACATGTTCTTATAGGAACCCCAAGATCTGTTCCCCTCTGCTTTTCCAACTTCATTTTGGTAACCCATTTTCCTGAATTCATCTCACAGGAATGACTTCCATAAGTGCTTCTCCATTCCATCCCTTTGTCTTCTTTCTATTAAGAACTTTCTTCCAGACCAAATGCCTCTGATAATAGCTAACAGAGAATGAAATAAGCTATTTCATGTTTCCTGAACCTTTCAATTCAGAGAAACTGACTAAATGACTAACCTTGTATATTATTAACCAATATGCAAAAAATCACTAAAAACAAAAATTCCTTTTATTTAATACCGGAAAATCTCCTAGATCTACTCACAAGAAAAAGTAGAGTCCCCAGGATAAACCTGCACCCCACACATTTGGGGTTACTCCTTGGTAAAGTCCTCGTAGTCCATCAAGTTTCCAAATGGTAGTCAAGCAATGCAGAATTCCTTTATATTTTGGTCTCACTTCCAATCCATCACTCACTGCAGTAAAAGACACACAAAGTCAGATGAGAGCAAAATTCAAGCTCTGAATCACATATAGACATAGATATCATACAATCATGTAAAGAAGATAAATTCAGAAGAAAAACATTTAGGTTAAGGAAATTATTTTCCAGGGTTGTTTTAAAATAAATATTTCAGGATTGTTATAAAATAAAGTAAAATAAAATGTGTTTTAAAATAAACACATTTGTGAATTGTATTCGTTTTTATTGAGGGCATACTGAACACTCAAATAATATTGTAGGAAGTTTTGGATTAGCAGCTCTTAAATAATCCAAACGCCTCTTAAGTAAATAAATTTCAACACAAGTTTTGTTTTTGTTATAGATATCCAAGATTAAGAATCCAAATAAATAAAACATTATTCAAAAAATAAATTTACGACTCATTAAGTCAATAAAAATAAATAAATAAATTTACTAGTCCTTCATTAGCTCCTGTCATTGTTTACCTCCTAAAACATTCTTCTTTTGTTTAGTTTCAAACCACACTCTCCCGATTTTCCTCATTGGCCACTAAATTTCCTTTGCAGCCTCTAGTCTTCCGCCCATCTTTCAAATGCTAATTTATAGTCTCTTAACTACTAAGTAGCTTCTATTACTGTCCCTGTGTTCACAGTTTCTGCATCTTTAGTCCTAATCTCATTCCCAACACCCAGACCTGGCTCCCGTTTTTACATGGCATAAAGGATGTCAATCTGGCAGCTTCTTAACTTTCTGGAATCATTTTCATTTCCAACCATTAGCATTTTACCATTTAGTTATACCTACCCACGGTTTCAAACTAACTGCATATGCTATGGAACCAGACTTAACTAGGTTTGAATCCCAATTTCAACATTTACTATGTACGTGACCCTAAGTTACTTGATTACTCTGTGACTGAGTTTTCTCAGCCATGAAATTAGAAAAATAATAGAACCTAACTCTAAAAATTATAAAGGATTATATATAAAGCCCTTAAAATTCTGCCTGGCACATAGCAATCATTAATGAGTGTTAGTTTATTTATGCTACTTGCTCTTGAAATAGTATATATAGAAACGCAACTGTATGCTATTCTTGTTACTGGATTCCACATTTGGTTCCTTGATTTATCTGTGGATTATTAGATTTTCAGGTTATTTCAGGATCTCTCCTCATTCCTGATGATTTAAAATTACAGTTCACCATCTGCACCTGCAGATTCAACCAACCAGGATAAAAGATATCGAAGAAGAAAAAAAAAACACGTTATGTGGCTGATGTGTACTATGTAATTAGGCCTCTGATGGTTGCATCTGTACTGAAGATGTGCACTTTATTTTCCTTGTCATTATTCCCTAAATAATACAGTGTAACAACTATTTACAGAGCATTTACATTGTATTGGTATTAGTTATTATCACTAATCTAGAGAGGATTTAAAGTATATGGGAGGCTGTATGTAAGTTATATGCAAATACATCATTTTATATAAGGGACTTGAGCATCTGGGGATTCTGGTCCCCACAGGGGGTCCTGGAAACCATCTGCTGCAGGTATCATGGGATGACTGCATATCTTCAAGTTAGAAGAGATCTACCTTATCCAACCTTCCCACCCAATGCAAGAATATCTTCTAGCCTCTGTCATTCAGCCACTGAACCACTTATAGTCATCATGGTTTCATTTCTGGACACCGCTACTTTGCCAGGCCAAAATTTGCTTCCCTGTAATTTCCACCCAACTTCCGTCTGCCCTTCACATCAACATACAATAAGGCAGCCCCCTTCCCTACATGACAGATCTCTAAATACGTTAGTTTCCATGTCCTCCCCCGCACCAAGCTAAGCTAGTTCCTCCAGTCATTTCTCATATGAAATGATTTCTAATTTTTCTACTACTCTGGACACCTTTGAGTTCCAGTTTGCATTTGGCTCACTGAAATAGT